>NC_053390.1:54442174-54764257 GCF_905171765.1 Bufo bufo
TTGGGAGATGGAGCAGGGGGCCGGATATTGCCCCGCCCCTCCCCCTTAATACCTAAGGTTAGGCGTGCGTCTATGGCCTGCTAACGCCTCCTATGGGCGTACCTATAATGTTAGATGGATTCAGCCAAACCCCCTAGTCTCTGGTGCTCGGCCTATACAGGGTGCCGCCCCCATCCAGTCCCGCCCCAACGGGGTGTCTCACCATGATGCGGGCGGATCCGGGATGCAAGCCAGCCAGCGTGTAGACCTCGTGGATGACGTCACCGGGCGCGCCCGATCACATGGTCACACTGTTGTGGCCTACTAGTGCCGGAGCGCCGCCCGATGACGTCACCCATCGCCTCCGATTATGTGCCTGCTTGGGAGATGGAACAGGGGGCCGAATGTTGCCCCGCCCCTCCCTCATCATACCTAAGGTCAGGCATGCGCCAATGGCCTGCTAACGCCTCCTATGGGCGTACCTATGAAGCTGAATGGTTTCAGCCAAACCCCCTTGTCTTCTAACGCTCGGCCTGTGTAGGGTGTCGCCCCCATCCAGCCCCGCCCATACGGGGTGTGTCCCCATGATGTGGGCGGATACGGAAGACCAGCCGGCCGGCGTATAAGCCTAGTGGATGACGTCACCGGGCGCGCCCGATCACATGGCCACCTGTTGTGGCCTCCTAGTGCCGGAGCGCCGCCCGATGACGTCACCCACCACCACCGATCATGTGACCAGGTCCGAGAACACTGTGAAACATCCACAGTGCAAGATTCAAAACCGGGTTCCATATATAGAGAGCGCACAGTTATGCACCAAAAAGGGGCCCAGTATAGATTATTGACCCCGATTAGGAAAAGAGGGGATGGGAACAGGGGAGGGGGCAGGCAAAATAGCGCAGTGTGGATGCGCAGATCATAAACCAAAATGGTGTGTAGATTACAGTGGGGACAAATATTTAGAACAGGTATACGCCCCTAGGGGCACAGTGCACATAATGTACACCGCTCAAGGGGGAAGGAAGAAACGTACCACAGGCTAAATCAAGCTATTAGTGAATACTCTATTATATCATAGTGATTAGAGCATATATATATGTATAAATTGATGTTCTTTATGGGGTAAATCCAAAGCGGCACTATAATGGGGGTGGCCACATATCCTCCCCTTCAAAATACTACAGTGCTCGAGATATATATATTAACCCAATGTAAGATAGCATATGGCTGGCTAAAGAAAGCAGGAATAATCGATATTTTCATTCAATCCTGCAGGTGACATGGTGTTAAGCATATGTATCCATTTTGACTCTTTCTGTCTCAGGATAATGTCAATGTCACCTCCCCTGATGGAATGTTTTACTATTTCCACCATTGAGAAGTTTACCGCTTTCGGGTCTCCTCCATGTTTTAGAACCACATGTCTGGATAAAGGCTTATCGCGCTTATGGCGAATATCGCCAATATGCTCCAGGATCCTCTTTTTAAAGGCTCTACAGGTTTTGCCGATGTATCTAAGGCTGCATATACATTGGGCCATGTAAACCACGCCCACTGTATTGCAATTTGCAAAGCCACGGGTCATATACGTATGGGTCTGTTCGGTGTTCGTAAAGGATTGACCTACTGTTATGAAGGAGCAAGCCTTACACTTACCACACCTGTAGGTACCATTTCTCCTATCCACTAGCCACGTACTAGAGGGGGGGGCAGGTTCATAGTGACTATGTACCAGTTGGTCTCCTAAACTTCGACCTCGCCTAAAGGTAATTGAGGGATGCTCCGGAAGAAGATCAGTCAGGTCAGGGTCAGCTTTAATCAATGACCAGTATCGCCCGATAATCTGGCGGACTTGATTAGCTTCAGTGTCGTACGTACCTATAATTCTGATCACTTCATCTGATGTCTTATTTCTCCCTACAGAGTGGATTAATGCTGATCTGTCACGAGATCCAGCATGATTCCACGCTTCATAGAGGCAGTCCTCAGAATACCCCCTCTGTTTAAACCGATGAAATAGGGTACTGGCTTGTTTGTCAAACTCGATTTTATCAGAACAGTTCCTGCGAATCCGCAGAAACTGTCCCTTAGGGATACCTTTTTTGAGTGGTTTAGGGTGAAAACTATCCCATCTCAATAAGCTATTTGTTGAGGTGGATTTACGGAACAGGGTGGTTGTAAGGGTGTTATTAGTGTCCTTGCTAATCTGTAAATCGAGAAAATTGATTGTTCTGGATTGTAGTTCATGAGTAAAGAATAGACCGATGTGATTGATGTTAAGGTCCTTCATGAACCCATCAAAATCTTCCGCAGTACCTGACCAGAATAGCAGGATGTCATCGATGAACCTCGACCAAGATATTATATGGCGGGTCCATCTCTGCATCCCTTCAGTGAAGACAATAGTGTCCTCCCACCAGCCCAGGAGCAAGTTGGCGTATGTGGGCGCACAAGGGCTCCCCATCGCCGTGCCCCTGAGCTGGTGGTAGAACCGACCATTGAAAACAAAGTAGTTATGTCTCAAGGCAAAATCTAGGAGTCTGATGACAAGATGATTATGTTCCTTGAGATCGGTGGATCTGGTGTCTAAAAAATATTTGATTGCTGCCAAGCCCTTATTGTGTGGAATAGAGGTATAAAGGGCTTCCACATCAATAGAGGCTAGCCACACACCTGTAGTATATATGCAGTATCCTGTCCTCTGTAGTATATACACACTATACTGTCCTCTGTAGTGTGTGTGTGTGTGTGTGTGTGTGTGTATATGTGTATATATATATATATATATATATACACTGCTCAAAAAAATAAAGGGAACACAAAAATAACACATCCTAGATCTGAATTAATTAAATATTCTTCTGAAATACTTTGTTCTTTACATAGTTGAATGTGCTGATAACAAAATCACACAAAAAAAAAAATGGAAATCAAATTTTTTAACCCATGGAGGTCTGGATTTGGAGTCGCCCTCAAAATTAAAGTGGAAAAACACACTACAGGCTGATCCAACTTTGATGTAATGTCCTTAAAACAAGTCAAAATGAGGCTCAGTAGTGTGTGTGGCCTCCACGTGCCTGTATGACCTCCCTACAACGCCTGTGCATGCTCCCGATGAGGTGGCGGACGGTCTCCTGATGGATCTCCTCCCAGACCTGGTCTAAAGCATCTGCCAACTCCTGGACAGTCTGTGGTGCAACGTGACGTTGGTGGATAGAGTGAGACATGATGTCCCAGATGTGCTCAATTGGATTCAGGTCTGGGGAACGGGCGGTCCAGTCCATAGCATCAATGCCTTCGTCTTGCAGGAACTGCTGACACACTCCAGCCACATGAGGTCTAGCATTGTCTTGCATTAGGAGGAACCCAGGGCCAACCGCACCAGCATGGTCTCACAAGGGGTCTGAGGATCTCATCTCGGTACCTAATGGCAGTCAGGCTACCTCTGGCGAGCACATGGAGGGCTGTGCGGCCCTCGAAAGAATTGCCACCCCACACCATTACTGACCCAATGCCAAACCGGTCATGCTGGAGGATGTTGCAGGCAGCAGAACGTTCTCCACGGCGTCTCAAGACTCTGTCACGTCTGTCACATGTGCTCAGTGTGAACCTGCTTTCATCTGTGAAGAGCACAGGGCGCCAGTGGCGAATTTGCCAATCTTGGTGTTTTCTGGCAAATGCCAAACGTCCTGCACGGTGTTGGGCTGTAAGCACAACCCCCACCTGTGGACGTCGGGCCCTCATATCACCCTCATGGAGTCTGTTCCTGACCGTTTGAGCAGACACATGCACATTTGTGGCTTGCTGGAGGTCATTTTGCAGGGCTCTCGCAGTGCTCCTCCTGTTCCTCCTTGCACAAAGGCGGAGGTAGCGGTCCTGCTGCTGGGTTGTTGCCCTCCCACGGCCTCCTCCACGTCTCCTGATGTACTGGCCTGTCTCCTGGTAGCGCCTCCATGCTCTGGACACTACACTGACAGACACAGCAAACCTTCTTGCCACAGCTCGCATTGATGTGCCATCCTGGATAAGCTGCACTACCTGAGCCACTTGTGTGGGTTGTAGACTCCGTCTCATGCTACCACTAGAGTGAAAGCACCGCCAGCATTCAAAAGTGACCAAAACATCAGCCAGGAAGCATAGGAACTGAGAAGTGGTCAGGTCACCACCTGCAGAACCACTCCTTTATTGGGGGTGTCTTGCTAATTGCCTATAATTTCCACCTGTTGTCTATCCCATTTGCACAACAGCATGTGAAATTGATTGTCACTCAGTGTTGCTTCCTAAGTGGACAGTTTGATTTCACAGAAGTGTGATTGACTTGGAGTTACATTGTGTTGTTTAAGTGTTCCCTTTATTTTTTTGAGCAGTGTATATATATATATATACAGTATACTGTCCTCTGTAGTGTATATACAGTATACTGTCCTCTGTAGTGTATATACAGTATACTGTCCTCTGTAGTGTATATACAGTATACTGTCCTCTGTAGTGTATATACACCCTATACTATCCTCTGTAGTGTATATACACCCTATACTATACACCCTATACTATCCTCTGTAGTGTATATACACCCTATACTATCCTCTGTAGTGTATATACACCCTATACTATCCTCTGTAGTATATATACAGTATGCTGTCCTCTTCCGTGTTAATTACTTTGCACAGTTTAGTGTCATCTGCAAAAATGTATATTTTACTATGCAAGCCTTCTACAAGATCATTAATAAATATATTGAAGAGAATAGGGCCCAATACTGACCCCTGAGGTACCCCACTAGTGACAGTGACCCAATCTGAGTATGTACCGTTAATAACCACCCTCTGTTTTCTATCATTGAGCCAGTTACTTACCCACATACAGACGTGTTCTCCCAGTCCAAGCATTCTCATTTTATATACTAACCTTTTATGTGGTACGGTGTCAAATGCTTTGGAGAAGTCCAGATATACAACATCCATTGATTCGCCGCTGTCAAGTCTAGAACTTACCTCCTCCTAGAAACTGATTACATTAGTTTGACATGACCGATCCCTCATGAAGCCATGCTGATATGGCGTTATTTGCATAGTAACACAGTATTCGGTTGGATAGGTAAAGCACGTTTACAGAATCATGTCTGCGGCTGTCAGGACATGCTGGGAGTTGTAGTACTGAAAGGGCCACAAGTTGGAGACCTTTTCCCTGGAGCATTTCAGTCTTTTGTCTGCCTTGGCCCAGTTTCAAGTTTTGTGGGGCGACGTGCGCGCTCCGGCTCATCCTCTCGCCCCTAAGCACACACAGACAGCCGGTGCCCAGTGAATCGAGGTCATTTAGTCAATGTGTCTGTAGTCAGGGGGACGCATGTCACGCTCGCTTTGTGCACCGCGCTGTATAAAACAACACACACAGGGAAGTTATTCCTATCCCCCCCTTATTTTTTCATTCTGGCCATTGAAGAATAAGGAGCCTTTGGGCAGCCCGTTCCCTCTAATTCTGGTATTTTCCTTACCTCCCTCTCGCTCCTAAGGGAGAATCCACTCTCTCAATTCCTATTCAGTTTTTGACAGCAGCGAAATGCTGATCCAGAGGAAGCGTCTTATAAAAAAAATCACTGCGGAGAACGAACAGGGGCCCCTGCCCTGCCAGGTTTCCACCGCAAACATTTTTTGGCAAAACGAGCGGAGGATGGCACCCGAGGTCAGGCTGCGATGGGCGCAATAAGCGTCCGAATGGAAAAACTATCCGCTGAATCATGCAGAAAGTGTTACTGGATTAAATCATAAGACACAGAGATGTGTCAGGAGCGGCCGCCTGGCTGAATGCTCCATTTGTTTCCAGGGCACACATTGATCTTCTGTTAGGGAGCTGACACCAGTCTGAGGCCCTAATGGAAACGTTGTTATTAAATAGAAGCGCTTGTAATTGTACTGACGCCTGTGATACTACCCCCGAGCACTGCACCATATGACGGAGTAACCTGGGCTTACCTGCCAATTAAGAACAGATTACTCTAAAGCCTCATTCAAACATTCGTGGAACACGGTCCGTGAGATACCGGACTGGCTATGACGCTGTGCGCTTTGTGCCGCCGCCGCAGTACAGTAATACACTCGTATAGATCATACGAGTGTATTACTGTACTGCGGCGGCACAAAGCGCACGGCATCATAGCAACCAATGACTACGTGCGCTCCGGCAGTAAGCAGGATGCCAGTCCGGTATCTCACGGACCGTGTTCCACAGACGTGTGAATTCAGCCTTAAGGAGATATTGTAGGCCATATAGAAACATAGAATGTGTCGGCAGATAAGAACCATTTGGCCCATCCAGTCTGCCCAATATATCTGAATCCTATTAATAGTCCCTGGCCCTATCTTATATGAAGGATAGCCTTATGCCTATCCCATGCATGCTTAAACCTCTTCACTGTATTTGCAGCTACCACTTCTGCAGGAAGGCTATTCCATGCATCCACTACTCTCTCAGTAAAGTAATACTTCCTTATATTACTTTTAAACCTTTGCCCCTCTAATTTAAAACTGTGTCCTCTTGTGGTAGTTTTTCTTCTTTTAAATATGCTCTCCTCCTTTACCGAGTTGATTCCCTTTATGTATTTAAAAGTTTCTATCATATCCCCTCTGTCTCTTCTTTCTTCCAAGCTATACATATTAAGGTCCTTTAACCTTTCCTGGTAAGTTTTATCCTGCAATCCATGTACTAGTTTAGTAGCTCTTCTCTGAACTCTCTCTAGAGTATCTATATCCTTCTGGAGATATGGCCTCCAGTACTGCGCACAATACTCCAAGTGAGGTCTCACCAGTGTTCTGTACAGCGGCATAAGCACTTCACTCTTTCTACTGCTTATACCTCTCCCTATACATCCAAGCATTCTGCTGGCATTTCGTGCTGCTCTATTACATTGTCTTCCCACCTTTAAGTCTTCTGAAATAATTACTCCTAAATCCCTTTCCTCAGATACTGAGGTCAGGACTGTGTCAAATATTCTATATTCTGCCCTTGGGTTTTTACGCCCCAGGTGCATTATCTTGCACTTATCCACATTAAATTTCAGTTGCCAGAGTTCTGACCATTCTTCTAGTTTTCCTAAATCCTTTTCCATTTGGCGTTTCCCTCCAGGAACATCAACCCTGTTACCTATCTTTGTGTCATCAGCAAAAAGACAAACCTTACCAGCGAGGCCTTTTGCAATATCACTTATGAAGATATTAAACAAAATTGGTCCCAGTACAGATCCCTGTGGAACCCCACTGGTAACATGACCTTGTTTTGAATGTTCTCCATTGACTACAACCCTCTGTTGTCTGTCACTCAGCCACTGCCTAATCCACTCAACAATATGGGAGTCCATGCTCAATGACTGCAGTTTATTGATAAGTCTTCTATGTGGGACAGTGTCAAAAGCCTTACTAAAATCTAGATATGCGATGTCTACTGCACCTCCACCGTCTATTATTTTAGTCACCCAGTCAAAAAAATCTATAAGATTTGTTTGACATGATCTCCCTGAAGTAAACCCATGTTGTTTTTCATCTTGCAATCCATGGGATTTTAGATGTTCCACAATCCTATCCTTTAATAGGGTTTCCATTAATTTGCCTACTATTGATGTCAGACTCACTGGTCTATAGTTGCTCGATTCCTCCCTACTACCTTTCTTGTGAATGGGCACGACATTTGCCAATTTCCAATCTTCCGGGACGACTCCTGTTACTAATGATTGGTTAAATAAATCTGTTAACGGTTTTGCCAGCTCACCACTAAGCTCTTTTAATAATTTTGGGTGTATCTCATCAGGCCCCTGTGACTTATTTGTCTTCACTTTAGACAGCAAACTTAGAACATCTTCCTCTGTAAAGATACATGCATCAAACGATTTATTAGTCATCCTTTCTAGTGGAGGTCCTTCTCCTTTTTCTTTTGTAAAAACTGAACAGAAGTATTCATTAAGGCAGTCGGCTAGCCCTTTATTCTCTTCTACATACCTTCCGTCCTTTGTTTTTAATTTAGTTATTCCTTTTTTTAATTTCCTTTTTTCATTTATATATCTGAAGAATGTCTTATCCCCTTTTTTCATAGACTGAGCTAGTTTTTCTTCTGCCTGCGCTTTAGAAGTTCTTATAACTTGCTTGGCCTCTCTCTGCCTAATCTTGTAGATTTCCTTATCTTCATTGCTCTGTTTTTTTTTATAATTACAAAATGCTAGCTTTTTATTTTTAATGATTTGGGCCACTTCTGCTGAGTACCACAGTGGTCTCTTCCTTTTTTTGCTTTTACTGACAAGTCTAATGCAATTTTCTGTTGCCTTCAATAATGCACCTTTTAAGTAGTCCCATTTCTCCTGGACTCCATGTAATCCGTTCCAGTCTGATAAGGACTCATTTATGACTAATTTCATTTTTGAAAAGTCTGTTTTTCTAAAATCTAAAACTTTTGTTTTTGTGTGGTGGGACTCTTTCACAGTTCTTATATTAAACCACACTGACTGGTGATCACTAGATCCCAAGGTTTCGCCTACAATGACATCATATACATCATATATATCAGAGCAAATAATAGTCAGAGGCAATTATAATGCCAGATCAGTTCTCTATTCTTATCTGTAGGGGGCAGTATTATAGTAGTTATATTCTTGTACATAGGAGGCAGTATTATAGTAGTTATATTCTTGTACATAGGAGGCAGTATTATAGTAGTTATATTCTTGTACATAGGAGGCAGTATTATAGTAGTTATATTCTTGTACATAGGAAGCAGTATTATAGTAGTTATATTCTTGTACATAGAAGCAGTATTATAGTAGTTATATTCTTGTACATAGGAGCAGTATTATAGTAGTTATATTCTTGTACATAGGAGGCAGTATTATAGTAGTTATATTCTTGTACATAGAAGCAGTATTATAGTAGTTATATTCTTGTACATAGGAGCAGTATTATAGTAGTTATATTCTTGTACATAGGAGGCAGTATTATAGTAGTTATATTCCTGTACATAGGAGGCAGTATTATAGTAGTTATATTCTTGTACATAGAAGCAGTATTATAGTAGTTATATTCTTGTACGTAGGAGGCAGTATTATAGTAGTTATATTCTTGTACATAGGAGCAGTATTATAGTAGTTATATTCTTGTACATAGGAGCAGTATTATAGTAGTTATAATTTTGTACATAGGAGGCAGTAATATAGTTGTTATATTCTTGTACATAGGAGCAGTATTATTTATAAGTATATTCTTATCCATACATACGGTAGATTTTTTTGTAATTGATGCTAAATTTAACAATTTTTTCGTCATTATTATGCTTTAGGAAATTACATTTTAACAATTTTGCTTTTAAACTTGATGAATTTTGTTAGATACTATCTTTACAGTAAAAAACAATGAGAATAGTGTCCTACTAGAAAAGGTCAGTGAGCCAAAAAGATCGGAACAGTTAGTGAGAGGGGCGATGTGTTCTCTTTTCGTGTCTGTTATCCTCTCCCAAGTGCTGCCATCTTGTCTCGTTCGCTCATATAATTTGTTACTGACTAATATCATGGATGGTGAAATGCCTTGATGTGAATCCCTTGAGCTAACAACAAGTGCTGGGTGGCTGTATGGGGAGATGATGGCGATAATGATGGCAGACCACCCTTCTTAGCTGCGGGGTTCCTAGGAAGCTTTTCACTACAGCTGTGTCATTTGAAGCAGTGGTCACCCTTTAATATGACGTTTTCATCTTGACAGTGGTAATGATTTGCCTAACTGTCCCGTTTTTGTTCTTTATAACAGAATCTGACATTGAAGACCTTCTGGAAGAACTGCTGCTTTGCCTCATCCATCTGATTGTAGAAGTTCCTCTTCTGTAAGTAATTATCTTTGTGTCCTGTCAGTTTGCAGTAGACTGGGTTTATACGTTGAGGCTGTCAGGTGGCAGTGTGCCCCGTGGCTGTGAACCAGGTGACACAACTGGTTTGCTTCAAGTTGCCACGGATCCACGTCAAGTACAGGTGAAGCACATAGAAACAGTGGGGCAGATTTATTACGATTGGCGTTTCATATGCCAGTCTTAACCAAAAGTTTTTGTGAATTTTATTAAGATGTATGCCTGTTAAAAATTTGGCACATCTTTTAGTTTGCTTTAGAGACAGAAAATGAAATCTACGCTTTCTATGAACAGGCGAAAATTCATGCCACAATTTTTGCCTTTTTCTGTCTTCAGACTTGTTAACTTTGTCGTATGTTTCTGACACCGCTCCTCACCAAATACTCTCCCCAATTTTCTCTCCAGTTTTGAAAAATGGTAAATTTGCTGATTTTGTTGCAAATATGGCATGGTCCTAAAGATGTATAAACGTTTGAAAAGTTTCAATTCCCCTCAATATAATTCACCTGTACTTGTCTTGGTTCCTTTGCAAAATGTGTGCATTTTTTGGCCATGCGACACGTTACTGCCCTGCGGGGCCCCAGTGTGAAGACCCAACCTTACTTTCAGGTATTTACTAAATTTCCCGAAGGCTACATGCACATGACTGTGCAGTGTTTTGTGGTCCGCAAATTGTGGATCCGCAAAACACAGATGCATTCACAATTTATGGAACCGGCCGGCCATAATAGAAATGCCTGTTCTTGTCCTCAAAATGGACAAGAATAGGACATGTTCTATTTTTTTTTTTTTTTTTTGCGGGGTCACGGAATGGAGGAACAGTGTGCTGTCCACATCTTTTGCGGCCCCATTGAAGTGAATGGATCCTCATCTGAGCCGCAAAAAATGCAGCTCGGATGCGGACCCAAACAACGGTCGTGCCGTGTGCAATGAGGCCTTATCCATTTGAAATGTATTATATTTGTACTCTAGATAAGGCTACGTTCACATCTCCGGTAACCTGATCCGACAGCCTGCTAGAGATCACTGGATCCCACATTGCCGTATTCTGCGATCCCATTATAGTTTATGGGGTCCGGTGGTGAATGTCAGAATCCGTAAATGCTGGACCCGGTGATCTCTGATGGAAAGTTCTCTACTGGATCAGGTTATTGGAGATGTGAACTTAGTCTTAGTGGCAAAGTTTGGTGCAAGTGCCGTTTTGCAGCAAAATTTGTGACACTTTTCCCCCTTTTTTTTCCATTTTAGACCACTTTTGCCATTTTTAAAGTTGGTGCAGTATTAAAATGGGCATGCTTTAGCATGATAATGAGTTTCTAGACAGGTTTGTCCTTGCGACCTTTTGAAAATGTTGTAGAAATATTAGCAAAAGCACCCCAAGCGGAGGGCTGGTGAAAGAAAGAGGAGGATTTTTAGACCGTTTAAAGATGCCCTATATCTGTCAAGCTTTAAAGGGGTTCTCCGGGAATTAAGAAATTTAAAATATTACTTTATTATAAATATATTCCTAAATACCTTTCATTAGTTATAATGGCTCGTTTTTTTTAGGGAGCAATATCAGGGGGAATAAAATGGCCGCCGTCCTATTAGTACACACAAACCCTGTCCAAATCACACAGTAGGACAAGTTACTTCACAATACTGAGCTATAGTCCGTCCTTTCTGTACTTCATGTCTTCTTATGAACTCCATTCCTACAGAGATTCAGCTAAAGATTTATCAGCTGTATTCAAGATCATAGTTCTTGACAAGTAGGAAAGAGCTGTCTCAGCCTCCTCTATCTCAGCGCTGTGAAGTAACTTGTCCTGCTGCGTGATTAGGACAGATTTTGTGTGTACTAATAGGACAGCGGCCATCTTGTTTCTGCTAATGATTGCTCCCTAAACAAAATGAGCCATTAAAAGGTATTTATTTATGATAAAGTAGTAATATTTAAGTATTTTATTTTTCTAAATACCTGGAGAACCCTTTTAAGTTTTTCACACCATAAGCTAAATGTAAGTAAAATCGAAACTGACTTAAAAAGTACCATCTTGATACATTCCCCATCCATGTGTTTAGATTTAGGGTCTTCCATGTTCTGGCAGCTTTATATTTGGAAGGATATAGATGATTGGCCCCAGTCCAGTGTGTGTTCCCGGTGACTCTCTAGACCAGGGATCAGCAACCTTCCGCACTTCAGCTGTTGTGAAACTACAATTCCCAGCATGCTCCATTAATTTCTATGTGAGTACTTACAAGAGCAGAGCAAGTATGCATGCTGGGTGTTGTAGTTTCACAACAGCTGGAGTGCCGGAGGTTGCCTACCCCTGCTCTAGACATTACCTAGGGACACCTGGATCTCATCTACTTTAACTATCTTTTCATTTGATCACTTCAGCTCTTGGCTCATTAAGGGAAAGAGAAGGACTTAGTAATACATCCAGTTGCTCAAGTAAGTATTTAAAAAAAACTGTGACGCTAGGAAATAAAATGTACATTAAAGCGCTGTACTCTGGCATTTCCATAGAGAATGAATGGAGTGGCAGGGTGCATACCAATCGCTGCCGCCCCATCAGATGAGGGGAAGCTGAGTTGAGATCAGTGGAGTTCCCAATGGTCGGACCCCCAGCTATCGGTTAGTTATCCCCTATCCACAGGGTATTGGATAACTTCTAAACTTGGCATAACTCCTGTAATATTTAACGTGAATCACCACTTAACGCCACGTCAATTCTTAAAGGGGTTGTCCATCCTTTTTTAAATGATGGTGTAAACTTACCAGCTGATTGGCGGGAATCTGACACACCGCCCCCCTCGCTGATCTACACGGCACTGTCAACATTGTAGTGGGCGGCGCTCACAACTGCAGCCCAGCTCCCATTGAAGTGAATGGGGGAGCCAGGCCGTAGTTACAAGCTTTGTCCACTGCAGAATAGCGGATTCCCATCAATCAGATATTGATGGTCTAACCTATGAATAGGCCATCAATATAAAAAGACTGGACAGTGTCTTTAAGAAAGGGATCCCAATAAATATCCCCCAGATAACCCTTCCGCAAATAGCTGTGTCTGCAGACAGCCTGCCTCCATAGCCCATAAATCTGCTCATCTCTGCCTTCACGCCGCACTTTGTATTCTCTTCAATTTATGTTCTGTGAGCCCGAAAACCGAGAAGACGCCCTCTTTCTCCCCGTGTGCTTTTCTGATAAGCAGCAGTCAGATTTACTGTATGCTAAAAGTGTAAGGTATAAATACATTAATAATGTCACAGGCTGCAGCAAACAGACGCCCCGTCCCGCTCCTCCACAATCCAGCCTGATAGACTGAAGTCTCAGCGGTGGGAGAAGGAGACAGACTGTCCGGCTCTGCTGACAGCAGATAAGAAACCACTAGATCTCCAAGAAAGCTGCAAGACCGAGCCCCAACTAGCATTACCTTACATTAAACATGACCAGAAGGTATAAACACCATTACTCTAGCAACTGCATGCCAGATCTATGGCGCTGCTGACACATACCTGATGTATGACCACTGCTCTGAATTACACGTATGTTCCATGGAGTCAGCAAGAGATTGTCAGGTACTGAGTGCAGTCTGCTGGCTGATTATAGTGAATTGATAGAGGGCATTACAGTGCCAAGCACGGGGGGGGCGCGTCCCTGTACGGTGCCAGGGGGGGGGGGGGGGGGGGCGCCTCCCTCTGTGGTGCCAAGCACGGGGGCCGCGTCCCTGTACGGTGCCAAGCATGGGGGGCCCGCATTTTATCTAATCCATGCCCCCTGAGCAAAGGGGACCTGAGATTGTGACTTTGGGGTTTCATAAGCTGTAAGCCGTAATCATCCAAATTATACCAAATAAAGGCTTGAAAGATCTCGCTTTGCATGTAATGAGTCTATCGCATCTGTTAGTTTCACCTTTTAAGTTGCTTTACTGAAATAAATGAACTTTGCACAATATTCTAATTTTTCGAGTTTCACCTGTATGTGGCTCACAGTGACAGCTCTTGATGTCTTTGCTGTCACCGTCACCAGCCGGAGCGAGCTGGCTGAAAGGAAATTCTTCTCCAGAGGCATCGGCGGGAACACATAATCCTTGGTATGCCAGACTGCAAAGTGAAGCATTGGATGAATGCTAGAGATGTCTGCTTCTGCGTGTTTACCACCAAACGTCACGAGGACGGAGCTGCTGACATGTCACCAGTCCAGCTGTCACTGGGAGTCGGAGCCCCTGATATCTTCATGCCACCAGTATTTATCAGCATCATTCATCTTCTTCTTTCTGTTGTTTTATGACTTATGTATCTGCAGACATTGGCTTTGATCCACAACGTTGAGACGTTGGATAGGGGTCGGAGGCTGCATGTGAGACCATCTCCCTTAGGAATGCATGAAGCCCTGTAGGGGATGCTTCTACACCATTGCAAATATGGAGGATTGCTCTTGGATCAGTGTTGGACTGGGATTCTTTGAGAAAACTGAAGAAGATGATTTCAAGGATGCATGCTCGCCCACCCTCTGTTCACCGCTATGTGAGTTCCGAAAATAGGCGAGCACTGGCTTGGCAATTTCTGGCAATCCCATAGTGCTAGATGGAGAGGTGGCCATGCATGTGAGGTGCACCCTCAATTCTCTGCCATGGGACTTTCTGAAAATAGGTGATCACACTCACTCGGCTGTTTATAAACCGTCCATAGCAGAAAATGGAGAGCGCAGTTTGCTGCCCTTAACTTTGGAGATGGAAGCCGGGTCCAGAGGTAGGACCTGTCTGATGTGTGGCCTTCTCCTCG
Source organism: Bufo bufo (assembly GCF_905171765.1). Classification (NCBI taxonomy): domain Eukaryota; kingdom Metazoa; phylum Chordata; class Amphibia; order Anura; family Bufonidae; genus Bufo; species Bufo bufo. The sequence continues at coordinate 54,456,794 of NC_053390.1, forward strand.
CAATATGCCTTCAATGTCTGAGATGGGAATACGCCGTTATAGTGGCCATACACATCAGATAAATGTTGGCCGAACCTGCCGATTTCAGCAGGACTCTACGGCCATTTAATGGTTGAGACATCTGGTGTAAGGGGCAAAGAAGGATTGGTCATGTTGGATTTCAACACGCCTGATCCATTGTTCTCATAGGAGGTAGGCTTCTGCCAGAGGTGTCTGGGGAGCAGCAGACTCCCCTCTTCTCATTGAGAACACATACATGCCCAGTATGCGGGTGTATGGGGAGGGGAGGTTAGGAAGGTTAGCCGTCGGCCAAAACAAGCGTCGTGTGGACACCTCTACAGCCACACAGAACATGTGGAGAGCAGGTCACATCGTTGATGGGTTACTTTGTTAAGACACTAAACCATTCTCACCAATTATCTCTTCTGATGGACTTCTCATCTGGAATATTGGCCCTTAAAGGGATTGTCCACATTAGGTAAAAAGTCCATGGGTACACCTGGCCATGGGTTCTGCTTAGTATTCACATTCAGACCCAATTACTTGACTTGAAGGAATGGAGATAAGCAGCTGTCAAAGACCTCTGGCACCGACATTTCTGATCCCTGCCTCCCCCACTGGAAAGTAGAAGCTGCCCGCGTACACATAGGATTGTGAATGGATGGTGTCCAAATCCCAGTCAGTGGTGACAACTCCTAATGCGTATGGCCTGTTTTAGGAGTGAGATGTGACGATCACGCCCCTTTTCCATCAAACAGATGCAAATATAACCAGATTTACATCATCAGGACCCAATAATCTAAGCAGGAGAGGTGATAAATGTGAGATTGTTGGGGGTGAGACCACTGGGACCCCCACTGATCCACCAGAACAGTCTTTTAAACATGTCTGATATGATTAAGCCGCAGTTCCAGACATGGCCATTAGCCAGACTGGCGCTGTTTCCGGAATAAGAAGCACAACCTCATCATAAGTTAAAATGAGGTCCTCGTATACTGTGTACAGTAGCTGTAATGACCTAAACGTTCTCTCGGGGTAATCGGTGGTCAGTAATAATAGACCGACATCCTTGGCCCCGGTGTCGGAGCCGGAATGTTCTAATGAGGTCAGATAGCGGGATAGAGGTCTCCAGGGATAGACGGTGGAGTCAATCCCCCAGCTTTACAATAACAAGCCTGAAGCCTCTTCTAATGAGGGGATCCCTGTGTAGAAGAGCCTCCTTATCTCGAAGAGCCTCATGTCCTACACATGTATATCAGTGAAACTGCGCAGTCCAAGTTGTCTCCCTGCGTATTAGAAGTCTACAGCTGAGAATTCTCATACTGACATATTATGGGTCCATTATATGGTTGTGAGCCTGAATCAAAGGTGGCCATACATATTGGACAAGTATCAGCCGACCCTCTAATGTATACGGAGGTGTCCTGACTTTTCCCCCAATGGCAGATGTTGGGTGAAAGAAGGGTTAGGCATGTTGAACTTTGAGAGATGACCCATCAGAGGCATAGTCCCTTGTCTCTACTGAGCACACATGAACACTTGGCCAAGCCCAGAGTGCATGTCTATAGGGATGGGGTGGGGGCTGGTTAGGAGACATAACCGTCAGTGAAATGACCATTCACTTGATAGCGGTCTAAAGTGCACGCCAGCTTTAGGATTGTCATACATTAGGGGTCAGACAGCTGTTTTCTGGGTGACTTGTCTTTTGAGGTTTGTCCGAGAAGGTTGTTGTTCTGGAAGGCAGCGCCCCTTGGTACTTGGGAACTTGGTTCTCCTTAAAGGGGTTATCCTGGCATCCCCGCTGATCAGCTGTTTGAAGAGAAGGCAGCACTCGTACTCTTCTAACAGCTCATCGGCAGGGTGTCGGGAGTCGGATCCCCGCTGATCTGATATTATAGGTCATCAATAGTAAAAAGTGGACAACCCCTTTAAGGAGCTCCGCTGTATATGGAGACTTAGTGACAAAGCTCTATGGGAAAATAATACGCAAATAGCTGTCTCCTAGAGAAAGAGAGCCGTCTTGCTAGCGCCACCTTCTGGAAGCCTCTCCAATGTCATAAGCTAAAATGATCCACTCTTCTCTATGGATGATGGGAATCCTTGTATGGAGATGTGCAGTATTATATACTGTTTCAGTGCTACTATAGATTGCTGTCATGGATGATTTGTTAGGAAATGTTTATCCTGGAATGCTAGGAGTTGTAGTATCACAGAATAACAGCCTATATTTCTGATATTACCCAGGGCTCTAATTCATCCTTGGCACACTCTTTAGTTTTATGATCTGCTGTCTTAAAGCGGACCTGTCACGTCTCCGGTGGTAACTACCTGCATTCCCCATGTAATAACTATTCTTATGACTCTGTGCTGTGCCATTCCGTAATTATTCCTTCTAGAAATTATGAATGAGTTCCCAGCAGCTTGCAGTAAAGGTACCGAGGGGTGTTACCAGTTAAGGGTGTGTCCAAGCAAAGTCTGACACCAGCAGCACTGATTGGACCGAGTCAGACACACCCACTATTGGTAACACCCAACTGGACCTTTACTGCAGACTGCTGGAAATTAATTTTGAAACTTCTAGCAGGAATAATATAGGAATGGCACATCATAGAATCATAAGAATTGATGCTCCACAACTGTAATTACATGGGGAAGGCAAGTAGGTGACAGGTCCTTTTTTAAAGGGGCACTCCTCCAAAGTTGGTCTTCTGATTTCCTGTAGACACATATCAGAAGATTCCATGAACTTGAACCACCAACAGCGTCTAGAATGAAGAGGCTATGATGCTATATAAAGTGCCTACTGTAAATCGTCCTCTGGCACCTCTAAAACACGAAGTCACAGTGTATTTAAAGGGATTGTCTTGTTATCCACAGGATAGGTGATAAGTGTGGGGTCTGATTGCTGGATCCCCTGCCGGTCACGAGGAAAGGGGCATACGTGTCCACCACACAATTCATTTGGACCCGTGCTGATCAAACACATCACCTATGCTGCAGATATTGGATAAGTTGTCTTAATGGATAAATCCTTTTAAGCAGCAAGTTAAAACAATAACAGCGCCACTCCTGTCCACAGGTTGTGCATGGTATTGCAGCTCAGACACTTTCACTTCATTGGAGCTGAGCTGCAATACCAGGCACAACCTGTGGACAGGTGGGGCGCTGCTTCTGGAAGAAGGCGGCCATGTTTTTCTAATCTCGTACAAAATATTCTCCGTAGGATCTGGTGATCTCAGAGAGATGCGAGGTGCATGGTTTACATGATTGATTTGCATCGTCTGACTCGTCAGCCCCGTTGCTGATTTATCCCGTAAAATGTCCACCTCTGTATAAATAAAGCTGATTGATCTTCCTTTTCGACCTGGTTTTCAGTGCTTTTGTTGCTGGCGCCGGTGACCCCGGTGACATTCAGCGCTGTGTTCTTGCCCTCTCCCCCGCATGCTGATTGTTTTCTAAATGTGAGGTCAAAATACTAGGAAGCAGTCAGCGCTATATATCCTGTTTCTGATTGCAGTATATTGTGCGAGGGACAATGTATGTGTGCCGGCATTGACACGGTGCCAGTCATACCAGGCCATCCTGCCGTCAGGCGCTCGCTTCCTTCCTACTCCATTGACTCTTTCCTCAGATAGCCCCTCATTATTTGCCGTCCCTTCTATTTTAATGTCTCAGCCTTTCAGCTTTCCCTTTTATTCTATTTCAGGATGACTGTACATACACAAGTCCCTTCTTAAGAAAATTCCATGTCGTCACTTAAAAAAAAAAAAAAAAAAAGTGTGAAATTATTTTGAAAGGGAAAAATACAGGAAAATGTTAAAAAAAAAAAAAAGTGCAAAATTTATTAAAGGGGTATTTCCGTCTTAAAAGGTAATGGGATATCTTTAGGATGTGCCACCCACTTAATGACCTGTGGGGGTCCAACATCTAAGAATGAAGGGGCTCATACTCCTGCCCAGCAGCCTGTTCACTGTTTATCCCTGCGCAGCGGACCCTCGACCACCCATGGTGGAGGAAAGTGCAGTGAATGGGGGTTATCAGAGTTCCAAAAAAATGGCTTGAAGGGAAGTAGAGAACCTCTACGGTAGTCACCCTCTGCTCCCGTGATGCCGCTCTGCTGCTCCCGGTGTTGTGCCGTACACTGCTGAGGGCATGGTTGGCTGCAGCTGTCACGTGGGTAAATAAGGATGTCAGTGTTGCAGCCAAGTAATCAAAGACCGGTGGGGTGCACCATAGAGGCGCAGGAACAGCAGGCTATTTAAAGGGGTTGTCTGAATGTTTAATACTGATAACCTATCCATAGGGTAGGTCACCAGTATGTGGTTGGTGGGGGTCTGACTCATCACGTTCATTGGTCACGTGGTTTATGTGCAGCTCAGTCCCGTTCAAGTGAATAGGCCTGGGCTGCAATACCAGGCACATCCACTATCCAATGAATGGCGCTGTTCATGGTAAGCTCTGAGATGGCCGCACTACTCGCCGGAGCTCCACAGCCTCTTAAAACAGTTAATCGACTTGAAGGGGCTGAGCTGCACCTAGGCCACACCACAGCCTTTTCATACTGCGGATCATATATTGATGGCCTATCCTGAGAATAAGTCATTAATATTCTACTCCTTGAAAACCTAAAGGACTGTTTCAGTCTTTTAAATAAGGCTTAAAGGAGTTCTCCAAGATGAGATAAACGTGGCGGATTTCTTCCAGTGCCACACTTTGCCATTGCAGCTTGGTTCAATTGGGGATGAGCTGCACTACTGCACACAGCCTGTAGACAGGCGTGGAGCTGTTCTTAGAAGAAAGCAGCTATGTTTTTCTATTTCTGGATAACCCCTTTAATCAAGGTTTCTGCTTGCTTCCAGTGAATGTAACTGTAACCTGCCCGGGATAAGAGCTGCTTACCACACATCCCTGCAGTTTGTTACAATGTATCAGTGCAGGACAGATTGACGGCCTTTGAATGAATAATGCTAACAAAGTGGCAGCGTCATTGTCTTGCTGAGGAGAGAATATTTGTGGTTTGCGAACCTCGCTCCACATCAACATGAGCGGATCAATTCAGTTTCCAATTTTTTAAATCGTGGGAGATATTTACTTGGCCCAGAATAATTGATCCTTACTGACGGACGACACTGATTTCCGCCGCCAGCGCAGGCAGCACACATCGCTGGCTTTCTTACACTGATGCGGTGTTAGATAAATGTGATAATAATCCGTCATGTAATCTCCGGAGGCTTCCAGGCCAGCATTGTGAGAGCCCGGCTCCAGTCATTTGTTGTGATACTCTGACAAATCCGCTTCCTCGTCCGGGCTCTGACTGCAAGCGTGTCTGCGGGCTTGTCAAAATAATCTGTGTCCTGGGGTGATAATAGCTACAAGCTCTTTTACAAGTTATAAAACTTTAACCTATGTCCAAAACAAAGTGTGAAGAATGTTTTTTTAAGCATTATAATGCGTATCAATGAGCACTGTTATATAATTGGTATAACTGGTATAATTAAAATATACTTTATTACTCACCTTCTATTGATCTTGAGTTACATCCTGTATTATACTCCAGAGCTGCACTCACTGTTTTGCTGGTGGAGCCACTGTGTACAGATGTAGCAGGGTTAACACATATGCTTTATAAGACATGTTATCTAACTAAATGCAACTAAATCCGTTAAGCAATTGCTTTTAAATGGCTTTTGTTTCAAGATAACGCAATGAGTTAAGAAATTTGAGTTAAAGAGGACCTTTCACCGATTCTTACCCTATGAACTAAGTATACATACATGTGGAGCGGCGCCCGGGGATCTCTCTGCACTTACTATTATCCCCGGGCGCCGATCCGTTCTCCTGCTATGTCCTCCGGTATCTCCGTTCCCTAAGTTATGGTAGGCGGAGTCTGCCCTAGCGCTGGCCAATCGCATTGCAGAGCTCACAGCCTGGGAGAAAATAACCTCCCAGGCTGTGAGCTCTGCGCTGCGATTGGCCAGCGCTAGGGCAGACTCCGCCTACCATAACTTAGGGACTGGTATCTCCGCCTACTATAACTTAGTGAGCGGAGATACCGGAGGGCATAGCAGGAGAACGGAGCGGCGCCCGGGGATAATAGTAAGTGCAGTGAGATCCCCGGGCGCCGCTCTACATATCTGTATAGTTAGTTCATAGGGTAAGAATCGGTGAAAGGTCCTCTTTAAGAGTGTGAGTGTTACCCCTGCTACATCTGTACATACATTACTTATCCTGTACTGATCCTGAGTTACATCCTGTATTACTGTATACTCCAGAGCTGCACTCACTATTCTGCTGGTGGAGTCACTGTGTACATACATTACATTATTTATCCTGTACTGATCCTGAGTTACATCCTGTATTATACTCCAGAGCTGCACTCACTATTCTGCTGGTGGAGTCACTGTGTACATACATTACTTATCCTGTACTGATCCTGAGTTACATCCTGTATTATACTCCAGAGCTGCACTCACTATTCTGCTGGTGGAGTCACTGTGTGCATTAATTAATTATTTTTTCTGGTCCTTGCTTCTTCTCACTTCCTTGTCCCGGATTGAAAAGTGCCAGAAAAGGGCCTCTCATCCAGTCTTTGGCTGTAGTGTTGACCCGTCTCATCCAGTGATCGGCTGGGTGGTCCTTTCCTGGAAAGGCTGGACAATCATACTAAAATTCCTCAACATCAGATGTTGGGGGTAATGAGGATCGGGCGTGTTGAGTCAGGGCATTCCCATATATATTTGGCCGATATGTACCATGTATGGCCAGCTCTTTGATATGAGCAGCATGGACAGGTATTGGAGTTCTTCCTGTCTCTATATGGAGGGTGGCACTTGCTATATTATCTCTTGTCCCTGGTGGATCCTTCAGGTGTAGCGACTACCATTTTTTTAAACTGTCTCCAATGTCTTTTAGCATTTTGTGCCCTTTCTCCATAAGGTGATGAAAACCCTTCTCCTTGGTGTTCATTACTGTAAAGGAACAGAAGCTTGCTTCTTCCCGCTGCATAGCCCGCGCGCCCTACCATGTAAACAGCACATTAGATATAATTACTGGACATGGGATAGATAGAACATGAATTTGGGATGATTTCAGGAGAATGTTTTCTTTGGAGGCAGCGTCCAAGAACTTGGGGCCAAACATCATTTCCTTCATTCCTCCCCCTCCACGGGTCTGATGATAGCACTGGGAATATCATCGATGCTCTGACCTGAGCTGCACAGGAAGAGAACACCTAGTACTCGGTAATAACAATTTAACTCAATTTTCGGATGTCGAAAAAGTGATATTGAATCTTGTTTTTCTTCAAGACCCAAACTCTTTTTTTTTTTTTTCCCTGGGCTTCTTCAGGCCTAAATCCTGTGAGTGCGTTTATTTAAAACGCCTTCACAATTTACAATATCTCTAGTGTAAAGGGAAGAGATTGGGCTACTCAAATGTAGTTCCTTGTAGACATGTACTTGTACACATTATTCAGTGATTGTAAAACTAGCAAAAGACGTCCTATGAAGTGAATGTAGGCCCATGAATATCATTGTGTGTTTGTAATATAAATAGGATCATGATTCTGTGCAGATTGTTCAAAGATATCTTCATATTAGTCCAAATGTTGTGTAAATGTTGTATAACATTTTTTATGCCTTTTGGCCACCACTAGAGGGAGCTTCCGAGCTTCCTGTATACTGTTTATGTACTGATCTCAGTAATTACTGTTTGCAGTGAGCTCCCTCTAGTGGTGACTGCAGGTATCTGATATGCTTTCTTTCTTCTAAATGGAGTCTGTCACCTTGAAATTCACTGATTTAAGCAAGGTTGTAGGACTAGCTCAGCTGAATGCAGTAATATCCATTGCTTCATTCTGGTGAAAAGGTACTTTTAATCCATATGCAAATAGGCAGTTAAGTGCACTAAGGGTAGGCCCAAGCCACTCTTTGCACCCTTGCTCCTCCTGCTTCCTCTGCCAGCCTTCCTCTCCTTCTTTATTGACAGGGTCAGGCGAGATTACTGATGATTCTCGTCTTCTCTCATGGAAATGCAGGGTGCCAGCGGCGATTTCCACCGCCCTGAGGAGTTGCCACCTACTTTCTATGGGCTCGGCTGTCTCCGGCGCTCCCCTAGAAATGAATGGAGCGGCAGCGCACATTTTTGACCAGCTGCTCCATCTGTTTCAGGGCGGCTTTACAGGGTATGTGGCCCCGTTCCTCATGATCAGTGGGGGGTCCCAGCAGTAGGACCCCCCCCCCCCCCCCCACCAATCTGATAACTTGTTATAGACAGAATACCCCTTTAACACCATCATCATGGTTTGATTAAGGAATAGTTTCCAAAGAAGAAAAATAAAAGCAGCAGCGATTGTGGCTATACCACATTTTGATGTAGACTTCTGCAGCACTTTTTACCCTGGACTGCGCATGAACGTGGCTGTACGTGTTGAACTATCCACATGTGCATATACTGTACATGTGCTGTTTTCTCTTCCAGTGATATAACCTACAGCATCCTGCTAGAATCCATCACTACCCTCGTAGTGTTCCTGTCCTACCAGCTCTTTCGTAAGGAGATCATCCATGAAAGCATTGTCCACAAATACCTGATGCAAGGCCGCTGGTAAGTCGCCATGAGCTGTGCAGTTGCCGCACAGCAACATTTGATCGCATGAGAGTCATTGGATGGCAGCAATGAGACCTCCGAATTTTCTTACGAGCTTTGAGAAAAGGACCCAACAGTTCAGTCCAAACAGGATGAGGGCAGGAGGACTACTTTATCCCCATCTCCGACTCTGCAGCTTGGTCTTGTTTGTAAGCTCACAATATAAGCTTCAAAACAAGACCAGGATTGTAGCATGACAAGACTCGCATCTCTAGCTGCTGCACAGCCCAAGATATGATGTATTAATGTGGAACCCCCTTTAGCTGGCTGTGATCTCAGCCAGCCTAGAGGAGGAGGGGGGCAGTGGGAGTGCTGTCAGGTTGCAGGGAGGAGAAAAAAAATTCCCTCTCATGACCCCAAACGGGAAGGTAACACAGACTTCTGTGCATGTTATCTGTCTCCCTCTCTTCCATCAGAGAACATATTTGCTCCTGTCATTTCTTTTTTTTTTTCAGGAAAGAAGTAAAAAGATGAGTCCTTGTCCATCTAATCACCCCTCTCTGCCAAATTAGGCCTTTTATTGACACCATGAACCAGATGCTTACCAGAGTTTGAATCACGGTGTCAAATAAGGCGCACCAAGTACTTGTACCCCTCACACGCAAACATCAATATGGGGGCACATTTATTAAGACCGACGTTTTAGACTCCAGTCTTAATAAAGGCCCTGTGCTGGCGGTAGAACAGCTGAAATTATGAAGAAGCACCTACCTCTACATAACTTCGACGCATCCAGTGCCAGTTCTAAATGTAAGACCGCTTCCGAGCTTTCTTACATTTAGACCTTTTTCTACTCCTAAAACAGTCCGGCGTAGAAGATGGTGAATGAGACGGGCCTGCCAGCCTGTCTCCTTCCCCGCCCATGCCATGCTTACAGTTTTAGACCTGGCGTAAGCTGGACAAAGTCTCAGATAACGTTGCAACGGTTGCACTCCCATCTATATATTTATGGCATACAGCTAGGATATGCCATAACTGTTCAGTGGTTGCGGGTCCTACCTCTGGGTCCCCCTCTTACCTCAAGGATAGGGCCCTGCCATGAATTAAGAGCACGCCGCGCATGCACGGCCTTCTCCATTCACTGCTATGGGACTTCAGAAAATAGCAGAGTGCAATTGCGCGGTTATTTGCTGAAGTTTCATAGCAGTGAATGGGGAGAGTGCCTCTCTTGCGCAGCATACTTTTCATTCATGGCAGGGTCCCATTCTTGAGATGGGACCCACACCTGTTCGAAAGTGCCATAAAAATCCAGTTGGGACCACCCCTTTAAGGGACTCCCTGATCTACAGCAGAATGGGAGGTATCGCCACAAGTGAACGAGGCTGAGTTGCAGTTCCAGGCACATCTGCACGCACAGGTTTTCTGCTGCCGCAGCAGCTCTGGCTCCTAGCATAAATCTGACCCCTGCGTTCAGGGATCATCTATGAAACCCCATTAGTTTAGAGGCGCCATCACCTCATGGCTGCTTTTTTTTTTTTCTACTAAAAACATTGCCAAAGTTGTAAAAATCCCAGCCGGAGTAAGAGTGCACAACCTTTTGGATCTTCATGTCGTGTTTTTCCTTCTCTCCCTCTGGCAGTCTTCCTTACACGAGTCGACTGGTGAAGACGTTACTGTATAACTTCATCAGACAGGAGAAAAGCCCGCCGCCGGGATCCCACGTCTTCCAGCAACAGGCAGATGGGGGCGGTCTGCTCTATGGCCTGGCCTCCGGGGTGGCAAGTGAGTAACACCAGTTTTTTTTTACTTGTGTATAGGATTATTAGAGTAGGTCATAAGGGGGGCGCACACATGGTGTGGTGGTCTTGGTGCGATTTTTTGGAAAAAATAAAATAAATAAAATAAAATGATTGCACATTCAGATGACGACAATGATGGGTTACCTCAGGGTCCTGCCCTGATGCTTGGGTAAAAGTGCCCACTTGTTCCTACCCCGATCTATTAGTGCAGGCATGGCCAACCTGAGGCTCTCCAGCTGTTGCAAAACTACAACTCCCAGCATGCTCAGACTGCCTACAGCTATCAGCCTACAGCAGGGCATGGTGGGAGTTGTAGTTTTACAACAGCTGGAGAGCCGCAGGTTGGCCATGCCTGTATTAATGCCTCAGTGGTCGGTTCCCCAGCTGCCAGACATTTTATCACCTATCCTGTGGGGCTGCCCTTTTAATAGAGACCTTATAAAATGCCCTTAAGCATAGATTAAGTACTCAGAAAATGTTTAATCTCTCATTCCTGTCATCACTGTAAATTACAGGCCCGAAGCCAGAGGCTGCACTACTGAGAGAGTGCGAGGACTACCATGTCCTGCCGGACTTGTATAATACCGGTTATATATATGGAGACGTATATGAAGGTCTCTTTGAAAGCAATGCCGTGGAGATCTCGCTGGACCCGGGTCTCTCACTGCTGCATCTCTGGTTTCCGGGTCATATAGCACCATAGAGGATATTAAAATGTATTTTTTTCCCCTTTTTAAGGCGTCAGGTGAAGAGCGGCTGCTTGTCTAGGTGCTGTTGTCCACTAGGGGGCACTAGTTGCACATGGTAATCACTAGAGCGGCTGTATTTGCTGCCTGGCAGGCGACATTTGCCGCGTCCCTGTGATGTCTATTATGTGCTTTGGTTGCCGTGTGTTTATCGCACAGTTTGTTTTGGCCCCCTGGTTAACAGCGCCATTAGAGAATCTCCCCGCGCCGCCTCTGTAATTTATTTCTTAGACCTTTTCCGTTCTTTTTTCTTAATCATGTAATGTACTGTGATTACACATTTTCCTCCATTGCTCAGCGCTGTTGATATATTATAGTGCTGGTCATTAGTCTCACACCCTTTCTCTGATATTGTTGGGAGGAATTGCTGTGAGTTCTTGCATTGCTGACCTGTAACCCCTTCTTTTCTGGGGTGCGCTCGCCCCACTGGCTTACAATTGTATACATCACCTACCGCAGTGCAGTACGTCGTAAATGTATGAACCGATGCAGCAGTGCCGACTATGTTGGTGGAGTTTTCTATGGGGCCCAATGTAGTATCGCTGTTCAGACGCAACAGGCAAAAAAAATGTGGCTCTTCTATAAAATCGAAAAATATGCGATTATGAATTATATGGGAGCTGGTAATAAATCTTAGCTTACGTTTAATCAGCCAAAATTGGACCTGCTCCCATATGTAGTGGGACTGCCTATACAGGAGCAGCCTAAGGGTACGCTCACACGTGGCTCAATCCACCGTGAAATTATGGACAGAGTGCAAAGTGGTTGGGATCTTGAAAACCGTCATTCACACGCTGCAGAAGAAATACGTGCAGTCAAGATTTTCAATCCGCACCTTGGATTTCACTCTTTGCAACACACAGGGAGAAATCTGCAGCAAAATTAAAGACCAATCCATAAGCGGATTTTGCAGAAAAAAGACTCTATGGAGAATCCGCCTTGCGTGGCCGTACCCTAATGGAGAACGGTGAAGGTGTGATGTTTTCCGGGCGGCCTGTAGAACATAAGCAGATAGCAGATCACAGGCTGCTGTCAACGGCAGACTATTTTATGGAATTCCTGTTCATACGGATTTCTCAAGACCATGACTATTACCAGCAGTCCGTGTTCTTGGTTACCAGTATGGCCACATCAGTCATTGGCGGCTTTTTTTTTTTTTTTTCTGTGCTTTCACTTCTATATGTGTGAAATTGGTTTTCTGACATATTTAACTGATCCTTATCCTCTGGATAAGTCATCAGTGTCTGATCAATGGGGATCTGATACCAGGACCCCCGCCGATCGGCTGTTTGAGAAGGCACCGGCGCTCTCAGCTCACCAAGCACAGCGCCGTACATTGTATAGTGGCCATGCTTGGTATTGCAGCTCAGCCCCATTCACTTCATCTAGGCTATGCGAGCCATGAATGTGACATCACATGGCCTAGGAAAAGCTGAGAGAAGCCCGCCGCGCTCACAGGAGCACCAGTGCCTTCTTAAACAGATAATTGGCGGGGGTCCCAGTTGTCGGACCCCCACCGATCAGTTAAAAAGTGTCGGAAAACCTCTTCAAAGCCTAGGCTGTATGGGCCATATATGCTGGGAAAGCTCCTGGTACATATGTCAGACATATCCATCGTACCCCAGCACCCTCCATTGGGCTGTGATGCATATTGTAATGAAATATAAATATAATTTATTGACACAATTTTTATAAATGACAATCCATACATGAAACCAAGTGCAGGAAAAGGCGACATCCACATCAGGAGACACAACTGGCGACTCAATCCCCATTATACATAATATTAAAGTGCAAGTGCATGTAAGTATCTCATACATACAGAGTCTATTTACCCATTATGTGTCTCCTCTGGGATGGCGCCAGCCACATAATGGGTAAATAGACTCTGTATATATGAGATACTTACATGCACTTGCACTTTAATATTATGTATAATGGGGATTGAGTCGCCAGTTGTGTCTCCTGATGTGGATGTCGCCTTTTCCTGCACTTGGTTTCATGTATGGATTGTCATTTATAAATCATGTCAATAAATATATTTGTATTTCATGCGATCTGGTAATTTTTATTGGCATATAGTTATACACTTTTTTGCCATAGGCATGAGTGAATTGTGTTATGCATGGTATTGATGTGTATGGATAGTTGTTTCATCCATTTATTTTTTGATGATTTATGGCTTACAGTATTTTGGATGTGATATGCATATTGCTATAGCTTCTTCGTTTTCTTTTGCATTGGAGCCTATGGGCGACATATGCACTGCAGTGGTGTACGTCAGAGTCCATCTGGAGGCGGTATACATCAGGAAATGAAGCCCACCTAATGGACTTAACCTCTAGAGCAGGGATGCTCAACCTGCGGCCCTCCAGCTGTTGCTAAACTACAACTCCCAGCATGCCTGGACAGCCTACAGCTATTAGGGCATGCTGGGAGTTGTAGGTTTGCAACAGCTGGAGGGCCGCAGGTTGAGCATCCCTGCTCTAGGATGTTTGAGGATCTGGGTGTGACATGCTGTACCCATTGTACCACTCCGTTCACTCTTCACTCCATCCCTTCCTTGCCCCACTCCCCACGAGACGTTGCACTTTGGCACCAGCGCGCTTCCTATTGGCCACGTTGGTAGAGACGGCGCTCCCACCAGCTCGTTATCCTGATTTATATGCTGAGGGAAAGAACTCATTAAGGACTTTCTTGTCCTTCTCCCTGTGAGATGAGATTTTCCCCCCATAAGGAATTTATTTCAGCGAGCCAGACGAGCTTGACTTCAGAGCCTCCTCCGTGTGCCGCACACAATTAGCTCTGTCCTCGCTCTGCCTATTGTTCCTCTGCCAGCTGTTTTATATTGCTGTCCCTTTTAATGTGTTTTCCATGGCATCTTTAACCAGCTGCATTCCAGTGCGGGGTGGCGTCCTCTTGAGGACATTCTGGGGTATTTCCTTTGCTTTCGAGACCCAAGGCTTTGATGAGAAATAGATCCATCGTGCATACCTAAACTGCACCTAAGAGCTGGCACGTAGGAGGGAGACGGACAAGCCCTAAAGCTGGGTGACCACTGACTCCGACAGTCCCATAGAGATGAATGAGGCAACCGCACGCATGCTCCACCACCTATACATCCATACGAGGGGACAAAGGACACCCTTTTCTCACGATTTTTTGGGGGGAACCCACTGATCAGATACTTATACCCAATCCTATGGATACGTTTCAATTTATAAGATTCATTTTGACAATCCCTTTAACACCCCTCTATGAGCACAAGAGCTAAAAGAGCATTTGATAGGATTTATTAGATGGCACACGGCCTATTTGATTGAATGGTTTCAGTGATTAGAGAGGCGCTAATTAAGTGACTGCTTCGTGATCAATCCGATAATTTAAAGGGGGGATATGCCGCGAGTTAAAAAATAAAAAAAAGATCTGGCGTAACACACGCCATTATTTTAACTATATCCATGCCAGAACCGCTGCTCCAGTGTCATTTTCATCCTCTTTAGCTTCTTTACTCACCTCTCTGCAGCTCTGGTCTCTTCCCTTTCTGCGGGTGGACAGCAGCTCATGCCAGGAATGCACTGCAGTCAGCTCTTGTTAACCCCTTCCTCCCCTACATAGAAAATAGCCCCAGGGATTCCACTAATAAATAGCCCCTCACTATGGTATCTAATGCCCCCTTCCCCAATTTCCATCGCCACTGTCTAGAGTGAGATAGAGCTCTATATTCTTATGAATTTAGAAGTCGGATGGATGAATGAAAGGTGTCTGGACCGTGTCACCTGCTTCTCTATGAGATCTCTAGGTCAGCGCTGAGAGGAGGAAGGGAGCAGGGAAGCCACTGAGCATGTCAGTCCACTACTGAATGCAGGATAAGGTGGAGCAGAAGAGGGCGCCACCAGAGAGGAATTTTTTCTTTTTTTTGCATGTATATTGTAATAGCATCTCATTTGACATGTCCTATTCATTGCTTAGTCATACTTTTTTGTGGGATAACGCTTTTCATTTATTATTTGTGGAAAATCAACGTCACAGTCAGATGTTACTTACAGTACATTTTGGAGCAGGAGTTGGCGCCTCTCGTCATCCAAATGGGTTCCAGATATTTGAGAATCATTACTGGACACGTAGGAGGGTAATGGTATTGTACTTGTGCCACTACGCTTTGGTCTTCTTCTGTAACCCCTGGAATCAGAGCTCTTTGTCTCCTCATGCATATCATTGCAGCAAAGCTCCAATGAATGGGAACAGGCCGTGGGGGCCACGCTGTGCAGAAAAAACTGTGAAAGGGCTTAAGAGCAGAATATATATATATATATATATATATATGTGAATGAATAAGTGCCTCAAAGTATGTACCCAAAAGGGTACAAAATAGAACTATGTTGAGGGAAAAAAAAGTTTTGGCTGGGACAATGAAAAATAATAGGTCAGTTATTCTGCAATTAAAGGGGTGTTTTCCCACCATGGAAGATGATGGCATATTCTGAAACTAGCACCCCTTCATTTTCTGGATCTTTAGGAGCACCGTTCTGGCGATATTCTATAATGGGTATTATACTTCTTGGCTTTTTTTTTGCCTTCAAAAACTCCCCCGGCCCGAACCACAGAGGTGTCACTTCTCCTTGGAGTGGGCCCAGAGGTGACTTGCAGCATGTGGGATAACTGGAGCTTTTCAGACCTTTTTGTAATTTTGAGTTGGAGTGTACCGGCTCTGACAGTGACTGTACCCCGGGCATCGGCGAAATCACTTTACAAAACTTCGGGCCTGTCAGCTGGGTGCTGCCAGATCTAGAATGGATCACCCTGATTAATTCTATTGAACCGCGGCCGGACTCCCAAATACCACGTGTTAGACGGAAGTTGTGGCTCTGGGTTTTCTAGAAGGAGCTCGAGGCATGTCATTTCTGAATAATGTTGTGCCATCAAGAAATGAAAAACTGCCGGATTTGGCAGCGTCTCCTATAAATGTGGCCAAGTGGTTAATATCTCCTGCCTGTAATAAGTGGCCCCAGATGCCGAAAGCAGAGATGCAAGTGAAGAACGACTGCCTTTAAAACACAGAAATGCAAGCGCCACATAATGGCGGACGTCTAAGACCCGCTAAGTGCTTGTGTCCTTTATAGGTTGCGCCCTCCTCTAGCGCACCTATGCGTATAGCGGTATATGGAACTTATAGGCTGGTCCACGTACAGCACAAAGATACGTTTCATCTTCAATCCATGAAAAAACATACAAGAGAGGAGGTGGTTTTTTTTGTCTTAAAGGGGTTGTCAATTTTTGTCTTAAAGGGTTTGTGGTGTGAGTGGTGGTGGGATATTGCTTTATGGGACCCCCACCGATCCGGAGAATGAAAAAGCCGTGGCTCTGATGTAGCGCTCCATCCCCTTCAGAGCTTTTTCAAGTGAAAGAGGTCACCTTTAGTTTGCCGCACAGCTACGTGACTGGAGGCACCCCGGTGTGAGGGAAACTTAAAGGGGTGCTCCGACTTAATAGAGGATCCACCGACAAAGCGGACCCTTTAAAGTGATGGTCTGTCCTAGCAGTAAGCCGTCACTTAGAGCAGGGATCAGCAACCTTCGGCGCTCCAGCTGTGGTGAAACTACGACTCCCAGCAGGCACACTTGCTTATCTATTTTTTTAACTCCCGTAGAAGTGAATGGAGCATGCTGGGAGTTGCAGTTTTACCACATCTGGAGTGCCAAAGGTTGCTGACCACTGACTTAGAGGCTTGTCCCGCCAGTATGTATGCTCTGACAACCCCTTCAAAGAGGATTTCTGACACTTTAAAAATAGTTGCAAGTGTCTTTAATTTTTAAAGGGAAAGAACTTGACCACGAAAGCCAGTCCTGGGCCACGTGGGTGATGTCATTAGGATAACGACTCATTATGAAGAAGTTGGGGCAGGATGATGCCAGGGGTCACAGGGACAGCACTAGAGGTCCGCCAGCCCCACACCTCCTTACTGTATACTTTCATTATTTTAGTATATACTTTCTATTACATTACCAGCCACCAGCTTTTCAGGGGTTAACGTTTTTTTATCTCGCGTCCAGGGGTATTTACTTTGGAGCCGCTGACTTATTATGTATTTGGAAACTGCTAACTAAACATCCAGGGGGGAAAAAGTGATTACAGGAGGAGGCAGAGGGGACAATCGCAGCAGAGGGGGTGCTGGGGAGGAGGGGGCAAGGGTTTGGGAATGTGTCCAGTCAGGAAGCTGTCATGCCAAGGGCTGAGAGCCTTGAGACTCGGTCTAGTCACTGTGGTGCCAGCGATGTCCAGAGGTCGGTCACAAGACCCTGATATCTTAACTCAGCCTGTCATTTGTGCAGAGCACGGCGCGGACTGTGAGTGCGGTTTATTCGGAGGGAGCAGATAGCCGCACGTATCCTCCGGGAGATTACATTGTTACAGGGGTTGTCAGCACAGCAAGCGGAGCCGCTATAGACAGATTATTCTAGGACAGCGCAGGCGGCACAAGGAAAATGTCATCGGGCAGTGAGTGTTCTCATTAAATGGGGCCCCCACCCATCCTGAGAATGAACGGCCCACAGATTTGGGGTGTTGCTGCATCCCTTTCACTGTTCTTGCCTGCACAGTGGTGTTCCAGCACCCTCAGGTGACTGCCCACTTCTAGTAAGTGGCCAGGGGTGGAGGTAAAACTTAAAGGGGTCTTCAATGATTGATGAAAAAAAAAATGAAAATCAGACACCATATAGGACATGACAATACCTTACTAACAAAGCTAGAACCAGCCCTGTACCACACATGGATCCAGAGATCTCCACATTTACTCCTCCTATTGCTCTGCTAGATAATTTTCAAGCCTGGCAGCACAGGAGGCGTGTCCTTTCTGCTGCAGCTCTCTCCCTGTAACTGCCACAGCTTAGTCAGACGGACAGAAAAAAAAAGGAAAGGAAAAGAGCAAATAGCAGGTGGCGCTATACAGATGCATTGAATTGAATAACTCAGTAGCTATACAAAATTTTTATTTACATGCAATTACAAAAGTATTCACATCCAGGTGGCGGTTTGAAAAATGTAGAATGTTTTATGACACAAGCCCTTTAAATTTTAAAGGGAACCCCACCGATTACATAGTGATGGCATATCTTAGAGGTAAGCCGTCTTTTTATTACATAGAAGGGGCATTCTGAATTTAATCCCTTAAGGACACATGACGTACCGGTACGTCATGTGTTGTTCCGATCACCGCCGCCCTATGGGCGGTGATCGGAACAAGGTGCCTGCTGAAATCATAGAGCAGGCACCTCGGCTGTCCCGTGACCCCCCCCCCCCCCCCCCCCCCCCCCCGTGTCGGCGATTGCAGCAAACCGCAGGTCAATTCAGACCTGCGGTTTGCTGCGCTTTTTGCAGTTTCCCTTGGTGATGGGGACGCTTCAAGTTAAAATATACCATCGGATTGGAGAAAACTCCGATCCGATAGTATAATAGGGACTCCTGACTTTACATTGAAAGTCAATGGGGATGGATCCGTTTGCAATTGCACCATATTGTGTCAACGTCAAACGGATCCGTCCCCATTGACTTGCATTGTAAGTCAGGACGGACCGTTTGGCTCCGCACGGCCAGGCGGACCACAAAACGACTTTTTTTTTTCATGTCCGTGGATCCTCCAAAAATCAAGGAAGACCCACGGACGAAAAAACGGTCAAGGATAACGGAACAACGGAAATCCGTTTTGCGGACCGCAAAAAAAAAAAAAAAACGGTCGTGTGCATGAGGCCTTAGACTATGGCAGGGGTGGCCAACTTTACAGACACAAAGAGCCAGAAAAAAAAATCGTATGACTGCCAAGAGCCACAAACTATCCGTTTACACAAATATGCGTGCACACGACAGTATTACTGCAATTAAGTTATCAAACATTTAAAAGTGCATTTAAACCACCTTTCCTACCTGTAGTGTAGACGGCTTTAGTGAGAATTCTGGAAATCTTTGTTTTTCACAATGTGTTTCAAGATTTCTCAGATGTCCGCCCCATGCTCAGATGACCGCCCCATGCTCAGATGCTCAGGGGTGATTTGACATAGGGGAGATGTGAGCATGGGGTGTCTGATTTTTAGTGTCTTATGTGAGCATTGGGGAGGCTTATTTTGTGGGTCTGATGAGGATTTGGGGGTCTTATCTGAGCTCATACTACCCCCATGTCAGATAAGACCCCCAGATCAGTACTTTAATAAAATAAAACTGTGTAGGAGGCTTATCCTACCTCTGCTGCTGCTGCTCTGAAGACTGTGGTGACCTCGTGCACAGCGTCAGGTCAGAGCGCGGGCCTGCATGTATTAAGGGAGGGGGGGGTGCACTGCGCCACCAATGACAACCTTTAATACAGATACAGGAGGCGGGTGCCGGCAGAATCACATAGCCGACACCGGGCCTCTATGCTGCGTTTCCTGACACTTAACCCCTCAGGTGCGGGCTATATGATTCTGCAGCCATAATCCGGCTCCTGTATTTGAATAAATGAGTGAGTTAACATCATTGGTGGCAGTGGAAACAGCCCCTCCCCTCCTCTTCCCCTCTGCATTCTCATTGGTGGCAGCGGCAGCAGCACAGGGAGGAGGAGGGGACTGCTTTCTTCTTCCTTCTCCCCTGTGCTGCTAATATTTTGAAAACCTGCGACATCCCTGGCCCGCTCCCCTGCGAGCCGCATATGTAGAGGAGACCGCGCTCCTCTGAGAGCCGCAAGTGAAGGTCCGAGGAGCCGCGGGTTGGCCACCTCTGGACTATGGAAACACTAAAACATGATTTTTTTTTTGTTTAAAAAATGAAATCATTGTGTAAAACTTACATAAATTAAAAAAAGTATACATATTAGGTATCGCCGCGTCCGTATCGACCGGCTCTATAAAAATATCACATGACCTAACCCCTCAGGTGACCACCGTAAAAAAAAAAAAAAAAAAAAACGGTGTAAAAAAAGCAATTTTTGGTACTCTTACGTCACAAAAAGTGTAATAGCAAGCGATCAAAAAGTCATATGCACCCTAAAATAGTGCCAATCAAACCGTCATCTCATCCCACAAAAAATGAGACCCTACCTAAGATAATCTAAATCTAAACTATGGCTCTCAGACTATGGAGACACTAAAACATGATTTTTTTTGTTTTAAAAATGAAATCATTGTGTAAAATGTACATAAATATAAAAATTGTATACATATTTGGTATCACCGCGTCCGTGACAACCTGCTCTATAAAAATACCACATGATCTAACCTGTCAGATGAATGTTGTAAATAACAAAAAACAAAAACGCTGCCAAAAAAGCTATTTCTTGTTACCTTGCCTCACAAAAAGTGTAATATAGAGCAACCAAAAATCATATGTACCCTAAACTAGTACCAACAAAACTGCCACCCTATCCCTTAGTTTCTAAAATGGGGTCACTTTTTTGGAGTTTCTACTCTAGGGGTGCATCAGGGGGGCTTCAAATGGGACATGGTGGCAAAAAAACCAGTCCAGCAAAATCTGCCTTCCAAAAACCGTATGGCATTCCTTTCCTTCTGCGCCCTGCCGTGTGCCCGTACAGCGGTTTACGACCACATATGGGGTGTTTCTGTAAACGACAGAATCAGGGCCATAAATAATGAGTTTGGTTTGGCTGTTAACCCTTGCTTTGTAACTGGAAAAAAAATATTAAAATGGAAAATCTGCCAAAAAAGTGAAATTTTGAAATTGTATCTCTATTTTCCATTAAATCTTGTGCAACACCTAAAGGGTTAACAAAGTTTGTAAAATCAGTTTTGAATACCTTGAGGGGTGTAGTTTCTTAGATGGGGTCACTTTTATGGAGTTTCTACTCTAGGGGTGCATCAGGGGGGCTTCAAATGGGACATGGTGTCAAAAAAACCAGTCCAGCAAAATCTGGCATTCCCAAAGCCACACGGCGCACCTTTCCCTCTACGCCCCACTGTGTGGCCGTACAGTAGTTTACGGCCACATATGGGGTGTTTCTGCAAACTACAGAATCGGGGCAATAAATATAGCATTTTGTTTGGCTATTAACCCTTGCTTTGTTACTGGAAAAATTGATTAAAATGGAAAATTTGGCAAAAAATCTAAATTCTGAAATTTTATCACCATTTGCCATTAACTCTTGTGGAACACCTAACGGGTTAACGATGTTTGTAAAATCTGTTTGAATACCTTGAGGGGTGTAGTTTCTAGAATGGGGTTATTTTTGGGTGGTTTCTATTATGTAAGCCTCACAAAGTGACTTCAGACCTGAACTGGTCCCTAAAAAGTGGGTTTTTGAAAATTCAAGATTTGCTTCTAAACTTCTAAGCCTTGTAACATCCCCCAAAAATAAAATGTCATTCCCAAATTGATCCAAACATGAAATAGACATATGGGGAATGTAAAGTAATAACTATTTTTGTAGGTATTACTATGTATTATAGAAGTAGAGAAATTGAAACTTGGAAATTTGCTATTTTTTTTTTTTTACAAATTTTTGGTAAATTTGCTATTTTTTTTATAAATAAAAAATAATTTTTTTGACTTCATTTTACCAGTGTCATGAAGTACAATATGTGACGAAAAAACAATCTCAGAATGGCCTGGATAAGTCAAAGTGTTTTAAAGTTATCGCCACTTAAAGTGACACTGGTCAGATTTGCAAAAAAAGGCCTGGTCCTTAAGGTGAAATAAGGCTGTGTCCTTAAGGGGTTAAGTAAATAGCTTAAACGGACACTCCAGGAAAACTGATACTGCGTAATCTATTGTCTAGTGCAGGGCATGACTTTGATTTTCTTTGAATTCTCATGACTTGGGCCCCCCATAGACAGTCCTTAAATAATAGTTCTGCAGTTTTTTTTTTATTTTTTATCACCAATCTCTATTTTAAAGAGATCCTGAAATTCTGCAGTTTTCATACTGAGCCCCAAAATAAGCTGACATTTCCTGTCTGTAGGGATTACGTCTTAGCAGTTATCACATAATCATTACAGACATGATTACAATCACAGGTTACAACTGTGTGTGTGTCTGTATGCATGCATGTGTGTGCGTGTGTCTGTGTCTGTCTGTGTGTGTGTGTGTGTGTGTGTGTGTGTGTATGTGTATATATATAATATATATATATATTATATTATAATATATTAATTATAAAGATGAGTGTATGTATGTATGTATGTATGTCCGCTAAGGGAATCCGTACCGGGTCTCGGCTCTCTAGCACGTACCATTCCTGAGATATTCCCAAAATTGCATTAGCCAATAGAAGCCTGGTCACATGACCTTTATCAGCCAATAGAAGCTTGCAGACCCTTAGTCTCCACATTCAATTTTACACCAGGTTTCCATAACAACCCAGCCATTTTTCTTCGGTCAGCTTTAAAGGGGCAGGGCGCTGTGGATGACACTGTTAAGGGAGCGGAGTCCTGTGGGGGCCACGTAGGGTGGCCTTTCAGGCCACCCTCAAAAGACGGACTTAAAGACACTGCCCCCAGGTCCCGCTAAGCCACGCCCCAAGTTAGGCCACACCCACTCTGCAGCTGACAGGGATTGAAAAAATAAAGGTAAAAATCAACTTCTGTCCGCTGCAGGGATAGGAGGGAGGGTGACTTTCTCCCTGCAGCTCATACTCAGACAGCACAGAGTGAGCTGTTCAAAAGGACATCCCTGTGTCTGTCCAGGCCCAGTGCCGAATGGAGGAAAGGGAGTCTGAAAGCCGACTGTCCGGCCTAAAACCAGACTTCTGGCCACCCTAGGGGCAGGCTGCTGTGGAGGTCACAGTTAAGGGGATGGTCCACTATGGAGGTCAGTGTTTAGGGGCAGATTGCTGTAGAGGGCACTGTTAAGGGGACGGGGTGTTGTGGAAATCACTGTTAAGGAGATGGGGTACTGTGGAGGTCACTAATAAAGGTGCGGCCGCTGTGGTGGTCACTGTTAAGGTGGCGGGCTGCTGTGGAGGTCTCTGTTAATGGGGTAGGGAACGGTGGAGGTCACAGTAGTACAGGCAGTACATAACAGTATGTTTGTTAAGTCCCTGCCTGCCACCGTTCTCTTAAAAAACTGACTTTTATAATATGCTAATGAGGCCTCTAGGTGCTATGAGGGCGTTGTTGCAGCACCTAGAGGCTCGGTGTACTCGCTTTTTGGCACGCCCACGTCCACTTGATTGACGTCCTTCTTCCCCGCATCGTCCTCATAATCCCGCGCCTGCGCCGTCCCGTTTAGTATTTGGCGCAGGCGCAGTGAGTGAAGGACGCTCTGCTGCTGTCAGCTTCCTCACTGCACTTGCGCCGATTACATCACAGGCATTCCTAGCAGGCCTGCCTGGCAGCAGCCGAGCGTCCTTCACTCTCTGCGCCTGCGCTGAATACTAAACGGGACGGCGCAGGCACAGGATTATGAGGACGGTGCGGAAAAGGACGTCTATCAAGTGGGCGTGCCAAAAGGCGAGTAGACCGAGCCTCTAGGTGCTGCAGCAACGCCCTCATAGCACCTAGAGGCTTCATTAGCATATTATAAGTCTGTTTTTTAAGAGAACAGCGGCAGGCAGGGAGTTAACAAACACACTGTTATGTACTGCTGACATTAGCACATCGCTAATGTCAGTCAGCTACATAATGATTTTTCCCATGACAGAAACCCTTTAAAGGAAAATGGAGATGACATTTCTAAATTTCATTATTTTTTTTTTACTGATTTTCCATTTTAATCCTTTTTATTTTTTTTAACACATCGACGGTTAACAGCCAAACAAAACTCAATATTTATTACCCTGATTCTGCGGTTTACAGAAACACGCCACATGTGGTCGTAAACTGATATAAGGGCAAACGGCAAGGCGCAGAAGAAAAGGAGCGCCACATGGTTTTTGGAAAGCAGATTTACCTGAACTGGTTTTTAGATGCCATGTCTCATTTTAAGCCCCCCTGATGCACTCTTACAGTAGAAACTCCCAAAAAGTGACCCCATTTTGGAAACTAAGGGATAAGGTGCCAGTTTTATTCGTACTATTTTGGGGTACATATAATTTTTAATTGCTCTATATTACATTTTTTGTAAAGGCTGTTTTGGCACTGTTTTTATTTTTTACAACATTCATCTGACAGGGTGGATCACGTGCTATTTTTATAGACCAAGTAGTTACGGACGCAGTGATATCAAATATGTCTACTTTGTTTGTTTCAGTCTTACATAAAGCATTTTTAGAGAAAAAAAATAGTTTTTGTGTCTCCATTTTCTGAATGCCATATTTATTAATTTTTTTCTGCCGATCATCTGGTACAGGGGCTCGTTTTTTGCAGGAAGAGTTGACGTTTTTATTGGTACCATTTTTGGATACATATGATTTTTTGATCATTCATTATTTCAGTTTATGAGGCAAGGTGACCAAAAAATTGGTGCTTTTAGAACAAAAATTGGTTGTTTTATTTTTACAGCGTTCATCTGAGGGGTTAGGTCATGTGACATTTTTATAGAGCAGATCGTTACGGACGTGGCAATACCTAATATGTATACTTTTTATTATCTATTTAAGTTTTACACAATAATAGCATTTTTTAAACAAAAAAAAAGATGTTTTAGTGTCTCCATAGTCTGAGAGCCATAGCATTTTATTTTTTGATCAATTGTCTTAGGTAGGGTCGAATTTTTTTGCAGGATGAAGTGACTGTTTGATTGCTACTATTTTGGAGGGCATGCGCCTTTTTGATCGCTTGGTGTTGCACTTTATAAACATTAAATGAAATAGATAAAATATACCTGTGCGAAGCCGGGTCCTGCTGCGAGTGTGATATAGTGATCCCTCAGGATACAATATTTTCAACATACAGCGGTCTTTTCTGACCCATCGGAAGTTAAAACTAGACTCAACATACAATGTCCCAGACTTGGATCCAACCAATCAGGGACACTTCTCTGGTAAAATAGCTGTATATAATGACTGTTATATGGAAGGACTTGTTTTATCTTTCTTAGTTATCTGCTTATCTTTCTTAAATCTTAATTTTCTCTTATCTTTGACATTTTGGGGCTTTGGAACAGATTACTCAACTTACAATGGTCGCCCTGGAACCAGTTAATATTGTATCTTGAGGGACCTCTGTATGTGTGTGTATATATAAATAAAGTCCGCAGCACTCCTTGGAATAAAAAAGTGTAATTTATTCACACATGTCAGCAAAAAGACTTGAGAGAGGTTCTGTGAGAGAACTGAAACGTTGTCTTTTTGCTGACATGTGTGAATAAATTACACTTTTTTATTCCAAGGAGTGCTGCGGACTTTCTTTATTTGTTTCCGTCCTGGGTCGAGGGACTACCGCGGGCACCATATAAAAGCCAAAGGGAGTGCTGCCTAACCTTCTCTATGGATCTTTATGTGTATATATATATATGTGTGTGTATATATATATATATATATATATATATATATACATACACATATAACACGGGATCCATCCTTAATAATAGGTGATGTCACAGCCTACTTCCTCCCCCTCACTGCACAGGTCACAGAGCATGCCCA
This sequence comes from Bufo bufo, assembly GCF_905171765.1. NCBI lineage: Eukaryota > Metazoa > Chordata > Amphibia > Anura > Bufonidae > Bufo > Bufo bufo. The sequence goes on from NC_053390.1 coordinate 54,482,428, forward strand.
CAACAGTCTTCCATAGAAGTCCGCGAGTCCCCCTGACACTACAAGTTTTTATGGTCCATGTTATTGCAGTAATGCAAATCTTTTAATCCCTTTCACAGAAGCTGAGGCAAGATGGCCACCACCATAATCCTATACTGAAAATAGAATACATTCTGAACATAAAAACTGATTAGAAAATAAAAAATATCACAATCTGGTATTATTAGTTAAAAAATATGGGTGATGCTTCCCATTTGTCCGCAACCTCCCGCGCTCCAGCTGTTGTGAAACTACAATCCCCAGCATGCGTACTAGGCGGCTGTTCTTGAAAAGCCCATAGAAGTGAATAAAACATGCTGGGAGTTGTAGCTCTGGAGGTTGTTGACCTCCTGGATAATGTGAATGAGTCCTAAGTGTAGCAGGTCCTCAAAAAATCCAATTTAACCAATGTCTTAGGGAATTGTAAAAGTAAATGCTCCCTTTAGCTGTGGGATCACCTCAAAGGGAGTTAGGGGCACTAAACATTCTACAGGTTATTAGTAAACCACCGTAGAAAGCCATTATTGTAATCCCGATCCAGTATGTGATTGCTATTTAAGCAATTGTCCTGTACATTGCAGATTCTTTGAAAGTTGATCCAAGGGATTTCATCCCGCCTAATACATGAAGCGACACTGTTTCCGTATTAGTGGCGGCTGGGTGTTATTATGGTAACCCCTGGACTAAGCCTTGTGGTGGAGCAGAGTCTATGGCTCCAGAGCAGGGCATATCCCACATCACAGGCGCACGGCCCTAGGAGACATGACTGTGTCGTAACGCGATGGAAAATGCACGGACTGCAACTCATGGTTCCCATTCAAGAGCGGCATTAACTTTTTCCTACCGCAAGCGAATAAACGCTTTCCCAACTTCTCACTTTATCTTGGCATTTCTGTGCCTGTGTCTTTGGAAATATCCCTCTTTTCCTGTCAGACAGAAAGGGCTTTCATTACAAAAGCCCCGAACCAAGTCTTTGATCCCTCTCATGCATGGTAGTAGTAAAGCCTCTGTCCCCAGACCTGCTGGAGCTGACTTACGCCTGCAGCCTCCGCTCTTACCTGCTCCTTCCTCCGTTTGTCCCTCCTTATTCCTACAGGCCTCTTCTCCTGGTGGGTATCTGCTGCAGATTTTATGCTTTGCAATGCAGAGGATGAAACCCGCAAGGATCTCTGCTTGTGGATTATTGTAGCTGTGGGATTGCAGCAGATCCGCTGCAGAAAAACTGCTACAGACTCGCCAGATCCTGCCGTACCCTAAGGGCCCATTCACACGACGGTATTTTTCTTGCCTGCATCCATTCTGCGATTTGCGGAACCATTCATTTCAGTGGGGCCGCAAAAGATGTAGCCAGCACACCGCGTGCGGTCCGCATCTGCACTTCCTTTTCTTGTTTGTTTTTGTTGACAAGACTAGGCATGTCTATAATGGAGAAGGATGTTACGATCCGCAAAATGCGTAATGTAGATGACCGGTATCCGTGATTTGCGGTTCGTAAAAGAGGATACGGATATGAAAAATAAGACCTAGCGATCTTTACAGAATATTTTCAGGCATCCTATAATATTTATATTAGCAATAATAATTGTAAAACCACAGTAGCAAAATAGTTACGGTGTATATATATAATATATTTTTATTTTATTATATATGTAATATTGCAATAGCAATTTATAAAACCACAACATGGCCTATGATGATTTACTTGTAACTCACTATTAAAATTAAAGGGGATCTGTCAGCAGTTTTGCCCATGCAGTACCGCTGACAGCACTAGTCCAGGGAGTGCAGACAAGCCTACCTTTTTGTGGAGCTAGTGAGAATATGGAGTTTTATTCTGCCAGGCTCCTGCAAGCCCTCGAGTCTGAGCTGCACTGTAACAGCTCCCCGCCGGCGCGCTGACTGACAGCTGTACCGGTCTCCTGGTTGGATGCTCCTGCTCTCACTCAGAGGGGAGCGGCTGTGAAGCAGATCAGTGCAGATGGAGCACTTCACAGTGATGCTCCGACACCAGGGCAGAAGCAGATCCTTACAGAATAAAACTTCATGTTCTCACTACTCCTGATGACCGTAAAAGCTCCACATAAGGTATGGGTATATTTGTCTTGCTCTACTCAGTCCCTACCTAGCGCTGTCAGCAGATTAGCATGGTCAAAACTGCTGACAGATTCACTTTGAAGGGGCCGTCCACTTTGAACAAAAAACTGGCCAATGGTGAAGATGCCATACAGTAATAAAAGCAGCATTAGTCACCTATTAGATTCAGTGCCAGCCACTTTATTTACCTGGCTGAAAAGTGACTTGTGTCACTGTGACGTCCTCTCTGCAGCCAGGTGAACAACGCCCAGCGGGGAGAGACAAAGTGTCTGGCACAGGATGTGATAGGTGAGTCATGCTGCTTTTATAACTCTGGGGCATTTCCACCGTTGCCCCTTTTTTTCTTTTCTTGAAAGCAGAAGACCCCTTTGATGACGGCCTGTCACCTCTCCTGACCGGTCTGCTATCGTAGATAATTGTATTCCCTGTGAAATCATAAATCTATTATGATTTTTTGTTTTGCCTTTTCTCCATAATTCCTACTAGAAATGTAAAACTAAATTGATAACCAGTTGTTACCAGTTCAGGCTGCCAGTGTCGGACTGTGCAGGGGCACAGGCTACTGACAAGGGAAATGAGAACACCTAGTTGTCAATTTATTTGTAAAGGTCTGGTAGGAATTATAGAGTAACAGCCCGACATACCAATTTTGGAGCATCTATCTATTCTTCTAACTGTATGACATGGGGAATGCAAGTAGTTACTAAATCAGACATTTCTGGAGAGGAGACAGCTACTCTTTAAGCTCCTAAGCTCCCCCTAGTGGTAGCCACGGGCAGCCTGATTATGATGGTTTGGCTGTTTAGATAGGGGAGAGGTTCTTACAGCGCTAAAGATATTAAAGGCGTTGTGTTGGTTTAGAAAACCCATCTTCTCATACCCGACTATACCTCACACTGAACCTCCATGTATCAGACCGTTGATGTTTCTCGATGGAGGGCCCTTTGTGACTATTTATCACCTGGATAGACCATAGATTTCAATGGCCTCCTTGTAAGGCTTCGCTCTTTTGGGTTTCCCTGCAGTAGGACCACTTTTGATCAGTTTAAGGTTGTTGGCTGCTCCTTTTATATTGATGGGCTATCCTCATGTCGCGGTCCACAGCCCACACCCCACCGATCAACTGTTCTTCTGTAGCTCCGACGCTGAAACTATACAGCGCCATCCATTGTGTAGTGGACAGATCTGGGTACTGCAGTATTCACTTCAGTGGGATCAGAGCGGCAGTACCCAGCAGCATGCACTGCACAATGGACGGAGCAGTGCAGTTCTGGTGCCTGAGCTCCTGCGGAGGAGCTTGTCAGCAGTGGTGCCGGGTGTTGGACCCCCACCAATCACATATTGATGGTCTGTCCTGAGGATAATCCATCAGTATAAAAGTAATGGGAAAGTTGTTTTGGGTTGTCATTAGGCTTTTTCTTCCAGAAGCACCTCCACTCCAAGGCTTTGTCTGGTATTGCATCTCAGTCCCATTCCCCAGTGGTTCTCTTTTTCTGGAAGGGGGGTGGGATACCCCCCCCCCCCCCCCCCATCTTGAAGCTTCGCTTTGTGTTGCGGCTCTTCTGCCTTCAGAAATCTCATGTTGTCCCCCTGCCAGATAGAAGTAAATATCCTTCTGTTATTCTAGCAATATGAAACATTGGCGTCCTGCGAGCTCTTGGATTCGGGTCAAGTCGAGAAATATCTGTCTTTTTTTTTTTTTTTTTTTTTTAAACATGAAAAGAGCTTACTTTAATTCATGTAAACAAGAGCTCATTTTTCACTGTGAATTGGCAGCGGCCTGCGCTGGAGGAAGCTAGAAGCGGCTGAAGGGGGGGGGGGGGGGGGGGCAGCGGCGGAATGCAGATTTAAGGTTCAGTATCTCCCCCGAATTTGCGATTTAAAATAATGCTACTAGATGGTACTTACCAGTGCGTGGGACTGCGAGCACCGCCCTGGACAGTTTTCTTTTTGCACCTGGTAAATTCCTTCTTATATCCATCGGCTAAAATCTGTACTAGACCTTGTCTTGGTCGTCTTCTGTTAAAAGTGGTCGTAAAGCTTAGAAAAAACAATTTTCTTGCTTCTGTCATATATTAGGGAATTAAAGTGTATATATATATATATATATATATATATATATATATATATATACTTGCCCAAAGTATAGAGAGGTTACAAAGCGCATCTCTCACTCTAGAGGACACTGTGTAATACTTATTTTCTCCTGTGGTGGTGCTGCAGGGAAATTAAACACTTATTGGCCTTTTGCTCCACAGATTACAGCTGATTGCTGTGGTCCAGTAGGAATTTTCCAAGCGGGACCCTAGCTTTCTCCTCTGGGAATGAAGAAGTGGCCATGCACGTGTGGCTCTCACCATTTATTTTATTAGGGTTTTCCGAAAATAGCTGGTTATATTTGGAGGTCCTATTGATGTGAATGGAGAGAGCCACACCGGCACGGCCAACTCTCCTTTTTGGCTGCACTCAAAGGAGTCCCATTCTTGAGATAGGAACAAGTCCCCGAGGTGGGACCTGCACCCGATACAACCCCAAAACTATATACAGACATTTACTTATTAATTTCTGTTTGAGAGGAGAACTGCATACGGATCATTTTCTGTGCATATAGCGTTGCTATTTCTCCTTATCTAGGGTTCCAGCAGTATAGTAGAGCTGTGACCAACCTCTGCTGACTCTGTTCCAGTCTACACAGCAAAGCTGACAAGTGAGCTGAGAGGAAACATCAGCTCCAATAGCCGGTGTGAAAATTGAAAGTGAAAATCGTTGCTGCATTCCCTACAAAAAGACAAGCAGATCACCGTGTCTGTGCACCAAGGGGGTTGGGCTGAACCGCTCACTGTCAGTGCACCTCAACTCCTTAGCTTTCCAGTGCCGGCGCTGCCCCTCAGTGCATTGAAGCTATAAAGAAGAACACACCTCTTAATAAATTTGTCACATCTTTCGCTGTCTGTGTGCCAGAACTGAAATCTACTCCTGGCAGAAGCTGGAGTAGATTTCTGGTGTAATGTAAGCCAGTGTTCTGGTGCACACGTTATTAAAGGGGTTATGCGGGACTAAATCAGACCTCCAGATGCGGCTGGCCCATAGCGGTGATGATACTCACCTGATCCCCGCCGCTGGATTCAGTCTGTGTGGCTCCCCGACTGGCACTTCCACTCCCCCTATGTCAACATCCATCGACGGGGTTGGGGGGGGACGACGACACGTGACCACTGCAGGCACCCACAGGCCGCAGCGGTAGCCTACTCCCCTTCACAGTGACGTCACAGTGAAAGCAAGGCGTAGCAGCATTCTATAAACGTACAGTATAAACTAATACTACATCTAATATACCACTAAACACGAGTTGCTTGGCAAATATATTTTGATGAAAAAATATATACATTTCTGTGGCCATCCACCACAGCAAGGTGACCCCAGTCCAGATGGGAACCTGCTCTAATACTTATCTCTATGCCATACATGGACATCTAAATTCAAGGAGAACATATTGCAAACTCAAAAAACTGAAGCGAGATTAGTCAGGACATCCCACAGGGTGAACGTGAGAGATAAAATTGTATACTCTTAAAGGGGTTGTCCGAGATTTTAATAAAACTACCCACCACCAGGAAATTGTGCAAAATAAAATGACCAACTCTTCACCACCCCAACAGTCCTGGTGATGATGTCACCTCTTTCTCGTGAACCCTGCAGCCAGTCAGTGGCCTCAGCCGTGATGCTTAGATGTACAGCATGTGACCATTGAGTCCAAGATGGAAGGCAATTTTCAAAAATTTTATAAAAATGCTCTCCTCCAGAATCTTGCTTACCTAGGACCATATGTTGACGGCATTTCAAGGGCTCAACAACAGCATTTGTATCAGGATCAGCCCCTTCGTCTCTGATAAATTTGCTGCACTGTGGGATATTACAGGATCCAGCAAAAAGTATATACAGATGATGGAGGAGGAGGATCGTACACATCTGTGTGCAAAGATGGCGGAGGGCCAAGAGAGGTCTGAAGATGTCTTCAGGATTTATTTAGGGGATCTTATCCTGGTCAAACACCATTGTCCGTTTTTGCCCTGGGTTCTACTTTTTGTTTATGGCGCTTAGTCCAGTTGACGATGACCCGATTGCTGCTCTTGTTGATAACGCAGTCCGTCTCGGTTGCCGGCGCTCGCTATACATCAGAGCAGAGGAATGTTTTTCCTTGCATGGCACATTTTACTGCTGTAAGGGCAGCTCGCTAAAATCCTACATGACCTCATCATCTCTTGTTTGCGGTACAGCTGATTTTGGGTGGGGACCCTTTGGCCTCGGCTTGGGGACTGCAGTAATTGTTAGAAACATTCACCGAGAGGGAATTCAGATCTCCGTGTCTCATCTGAAGAGAAACGAGATGCTAATCCGGAGAGTCCTGGGGTATCGTACAGCGCCACGACGGACAATGGGTGTCAGCAGTTGTGCTGTGTAACCAGAGAAGATCTTCAGAGATGGAGGAGGCGTCACAGAAAAGGAATGCTTAACATCGCACATCTCATTGCTTAAAGGGGGGGGGGGGGGGGGGGGTCCACCCAAAACCCAACACCCAACACCCAACACCCAACATTGTTCTGAGTATATCAGAACCGAAGATTAAGGGATCATTTATCAATCTGAAATACGCCTGAATTAAGTGTATTCCAGGCCCTGTTCACGCCATGTCAAGCAGTCTTACATTTAGACCTGGCTGAGGATCCACCAAAGTTATGAAGAGGCCGGGGGCCTCTTCATAACTCCTGTGGGTACCCTGCCATCTTAGGGGTTTATAAAACGCCGGTCTTAATAAATGTGCCCCCTAAATGCTTAAATGATTCATTATATTCCAGAGATATTGGAAGTTCTCTGTTTAGACCTTTTTCCAGTCATTCTTGGTTTCACCTTTGAGAATAGTCAGCATTTTCATTAAAGGGTTAGTCCAAGTTTTTTTATTTATTTTTTGTTTGGAAGACTGGGAACCAAATAAAATCAAAATATTATTATACCCACTTCCTCAAACTCCTTTGTTCCAGCGCCGCCTCTCCTTCCAATGCGCGGGTTTTTGTTTTCCATTATTCATTTACATTATTCATGGGATAACCCCTTTAATTTTAAGGTTATTAAAATAACTAAAAGGTATGCTCTACTTACCTTCCTGAACCCCTTTTAATCAAGCGCCATAGCTCCAATCCTTTCGCCGCTGCAGCTGTTGGGTCATGTGTACATGTAACTGCTGCAGCCAACCAGCAGCATGCAGGTACGTCACGTACCTGCATGCTGCTGGTTGGCTGCAGCAGTTACATGTACACATGACCCAACAGCTGCAGCGGCGAAAGGATTGGAGCTATGGCGCTTGATTAAAAGGGGTTCAGGAAGGTAAGTAGAGCATACCTTTTAGTTATTTTAATAACCTTAAAATTAAAGGGGTTATCCCATGAATAATGTAAAATTTTTTTAAATCAGACGACATACAGTACATGACTGTCTTTTTGTAACAAAGCTAGAACCAGCCCTGTACCTAACATGGGTCCAGAGATCTCCTCATTAGTTTCGCCGATTGCTCTGCTAAATTTTCTTCAGGATGGCTGCTCTGTGGTCATGTCCATTCTGCTGCAGCCCCCTCCCCGTCGCAGCTCAGGGGACGTGCCCTTTCTGCTCAAGCTCCCTCCCTATCACAGGTCAGGGGGCGTGTCCTTTCTTTTGCAGTTTTCTCTCTGCACAGCTCAGGGGATGTGTCCTTTCTGCTTCAGCTCTCTCCTTATCACAGACCAAGCTGTGTGCTGCAGGTCTCTCTCTATCGCAGCTCAGAGTGTGTGTTCTGTCTGCTGAAGCTTTTTCCCTGTCATAGCTCAGGGAGCGTGGCCTTTGGTCTGTAGCTCTCTCCCTGTAAGGGCTTGTTCACATCTGCGTTGAAGGCTACGTTTGGGGTCTCCGTTGCAGATTTTTGCATGTAGGACTTTATTTTCTGCTGATAAAGCAGACACCTGAATAGAAACTGGTATTGGATTAGTCTACTTTCACACTGGCGTTTTGGTTTCCGTTTGTGAGATCCGTTCAGGGCTCTCACAAGCGGTCCAAAACGGATCAGTTTTGCCCTAATGCATTCTGAATGGAAAAAGATCCGCTCAGAACGCATCAGTTTGCCTCCGATCATCTCCATTCCGCTTTGGAGGCAGAAGTTTTGGTGCCCGTCTGACGAAACTGAGCCAAACGTATCCGTTCTGACACACAATGTAAGTCAATGAGGACGGATCCGTTTTCTCTGACACGATCTGGCACAATAGAAAACGGATCCGTCTCCCATTGACCTTCAATGGTGTTCAAGATGGATCTGTCTTGGCTATGTTAAAGATAATACAAACGGATCCGTTCTGAACGGATGCAGACAGTTGTATTATCTGAACGGATCCGTCTGTGCAGATCCATGATGGATCCGCACCAAACGTGAGTGTGAAAGTAGCCTTAGGAAAAATGGTAGGTTCTTCACAGCATAAATTGAAAGTCTTACAACTTATATATGAGGCCAAAATAGAATAAAATATGTATGTAAAATCACATTAATAATTTAGAAATAAAATACAAATCAAATAACTGAATACGAGACTCCAGTCCATATAATAGCCTAAACTAGTTTCAAGCAATGTTAAGACATGTGCCAGCTGCGGGCCCAGCAGCTAATATAATGATGATGATGATGATGGAACCGCCATAAAACAGCCAAGGAGTCCGCTCCTGAATTGGTAATTGAATCTACAGTCTACCTGGTGGTAGTAGTCACCACATGTCATAGAAGATATGTACCAGCATTTAGTATAGAGTACTGAGGATTTTATGACTCAATGAGGTGGTCGCACACGCTCAGTTTAAATCTTCAACCGCCACCAGCCATATGTTCTGTTAGAAGCTGTGGCATTTACAGGGAGAGAGCTGCGGCGGAAAGGACACGCCCCCTGAGCTGCGGCGGAAAGGACTCGCTCCCTGAGCTGCCGCGGAAAGGACACGCCCCTGAGCTGCGGCGGAAAGAACACGCCCCCGAGCTGCGGCAGAAAGGGGACACACGCTGAGCTGCGGCAGAAAGGACACACCCCCTGAGCTGCCAGCCTGAAGAGAATCTAGCAGACCAATTGGAGCAATGAATGTGGAGATCTCTGGATCCATGTGAGGTACGGGCTGGTTCTAGCTTTGTTAGAAAGAGATTGTCATGTACCATATGGTGTCTGATTTTCACATCAATCTCAGCATAACCCCTTTAATACATTTTACCATTGCCTGAAATTCTGAAGCATCGGTCTGCATTGTGACGTTGCTCTGTTATTCCTCCTGGAAATGTAATGTTAGTGACAGAATTCATGCGGTTGTCTTCCAGGCGGTCTGTGGACGGTTTTAACCTTAGGAGGAGTTGGCAGCAAACCAACTGCCGTACAAGAACAGTCCTCGCCCCTCGCCAACCAAAGTCTGCTCCTCCTGCTGGCCCTAGCCAACCTCACTGATGCTCCCGACTGCCCCAACCCATTCCGACAGGCCATAATGTCCTTCAGGAACACACAAGGTATGTATAGCAAATGTAAAGTGCAAGACATTGTATGTTATACGTTATGCTTTCCCTGGGTAGACCGTTTCTAGATTGTAAGCTCTTGTGAACAAGGCCCCATCAGCTGCTTCCTTGCTGAGATGTTATATATACACACGACTAATAAAAAAAAAGAATGAAATATCATTGCAGTGACGGCCATTGTGTTCATGGGTAAAAAAGACAGTCCTCGTGTGCTGAAGAGGCAGCGTTGGCCTGGAGCACAGAGTATTTCAGGAGAGTGCAGGTATTGATGGAAGCAGTGATCTCTCCACCTGTCTGATCTGAGACAAGTGGAGGATTACAAACTCATATAATAAAAAAGTGTGGTTCCTCACAGCAGCGCAGAGTATTTCAGGAGAGTGGTGGTATTGAGGGGGGCAGTGACCTGTCTCCACATACGATGATGGTAAAAACAGGTTTGTGGTATGAGCAGGGTAATGGAGACAAGAGGGAGATTACAGACTGAAAGTTATATAATGAAAAGTAAAGTGCCCCACAGCAGCACAAATTATTTAAGGAAAGTGCTGGTATTGAGGGAGGCAGTGATCTGTCCAGTCATACGATGACTGTGAGGATAGTGTCGTGATAAGAGCAGGGTGATGGAGACAAGTGGAAGATAGCAGACTGAAAGTTACCGTATATATTTAGTGGTATGGTGTCCTCCAGAAGCACAGAGTATTTCAGGGCAGCAGTGCAAATTTGTCTGTGTTTGATACCAGCTTCCCCCATGTTGTTCTATTCTTACAGACAGTTCAGTGCCACCCAGCCCGAGTCCTCACTCCTTCCAGATAAATTTCAACAGTCTGTATACTGCCCTGTGCGAGCAGCAAATGTCCGACCAGGCCACACTCCTCCTGTACACGTTACTGCACCAGAACAGCAACGTCCGCACCTACGCCCTGGCCCGCACGGATATTGAAAGCCTTGTAAGTATTTCCCCTGCTGCTGTGCGCCATGGCATCGCTGTCTATTTGTATTTTTTTGCATTTATCCTGTATACTCCTTATCTCTAGGTTGGGGTACTACTTTAATTCCACTTTACTTGGATTGTCCAAAATTCTGGGCTTATTAGTTTCATCATATTTCATATATCTCCACAGGGGTCCGAGGTTTGACTTCTGTTACATTGCTCCAAATCCCCTGTTTCCTTTACAGCCGCCTCTAGGGGAAAATTAAAGGGGCTGTCCAGTGCAAAACAAAAAGGAAAAAAATCATGTTCTGTGCAAGTGTAAAAGAAAATAAACTTTTCGGATCACCCGTTTTCACGCGCTGTCACCTGGTCCCCAAGTTTGGCGCTTCTCCTGGCTCTGTGGCTGAATGGATCAGTTTGCCAGCTTTCTTCTTCGTCATGGCTGGGGAGGGGGAGTTGGCTCCCTGCCACCAAATGTTGTCTTGGCGCGTCGTAGCTTTCAGGACAAGTTGCAAACGTATAGGACCGTTTGACAGCAAGTGAAATGTTTGTTACCCCTGTATTCTAGAATTTAATGGGAGCTGTATGAATCCCTATGCAGTGAGCTCCCCCTAGTGGTGACTGTGCCAGCCATAATTGGCTATTGGTCCACTACAAGAGCTAGACCCACACTGCAATGTTGGCTAAAACTTGCGGTATCGGGATGCTACATTGCAAGATGATCTGAAAATGTGGACACGTTGCGAGCCAGAATTTGCCAAACCCAGACACGAAAGTCTCCTGAATCCAGATCTGCTGAATTTTTGGGTGTCGCACAGCTTGCAGATCACGGCGCCACATTATGTATTGATGTATCATCCCCATACCGCTGTCTTTAGCCACACAACATGTTGCACGGCCAAAGTCGCCATGTAGCTGTAGCTTAAATAACGCTTCTGGCGCAGCTCCCGAAGTTTTTGTGTTTTTAAATGAACGCCCATGGTGTCCACTGCAACGAAAACCTCACAGACAACCACATCCAAAATCCGTCAGTCCTGTCTAAACTAAGAAAAAGTAGCTGTTATTTAAGGTCGGATGCAAGCGGTGGATAAAATTGCTGACGCATTTTGAATCAGATTATGGCTATTTTTCCCGAGTCTCCTATGAGTAAGCATCACTAATCGGGTTTGAAAAGCGTCAGCAGTTTTCGCCAGTGCTCTTATGTGTCCTTAAAGGAAACCGACCAGAACCAAATTAAAGACTAGTCCTTAAACTGTGATAGCTGTGACGTGGTCGCTTGCGTTGACAGGCCCGAAGCCTGAGGCTGCAATACCGAGAGATTTTTTGGATAACCTGCTCGCTCTACTGACAGCTTTGTCCTTTTCACAGGTTCTGCCCATACTGGAGATTTTGTACCATGTAGAAGAACGCAATTCCCACCATGTTTACATGTCTCTCATCATCCTTCTCATCCTGACTGAGGACGATGGGTTCAACCGATCCATCCATGAAGTGGTAAGGGAAGAAGTATTAATCCCGTCGCAGCGTCCGAGCACTTATATACTTCAACGCAGCACAGACTGGCACATACTCATCACTGTTATTCCCATACCAGTGGTTTACTAAGGTGCATCAATGACATGCCATTAAAAACTGGTATCACCTCTGACACTAGGGGTTTTCTTCAGGACAGATTGGAATGATAAACGCAACGTGTGCACATCGTGTTCCGCTTCCTTTCGGAGACTGCATATTTGCAGGGTGCACGATTGGAGCCTTAGGAGCTTGATAAATCACAAATTGTTAGCCCCCCTCTTTTACTGCTTTTACCCTTTTATATCTGAGACCACCTGGTATTAACCTTCAGCATTACCCTAAATCACACTTAAAGGGGTTATCAGACTAACAAATGCCCCCCCCCCCCCCCCCCCCCCCCCCATATGCCGGGCCCCTCACACTGAATCTACTTACCTGGCTCCCCGCACCGCCACAGCTGCTTCTCCCCATGAGCGTATGAAAACATCCGGTCTCGGGGGGGGGGGGGGGGGGGGGGAAGCAGCCAATGGCAGGCAGGGATGGGGTTGAGTCTCCCTAGCATCACCCACAATGCTAGGCAGGCTACCCCCCGTCACCACCTGCCATTGGCTGCTCCCCCCAAGACTGGATGTTTTCATCCATGCACGGGGAGAAGCAGCAGCGGTGGTGCGGGGAGCCTGGTAAGTAGATTCAGTGTGGGGGTCCCGGCATATGGGGGGGCATTTGTTAGTCTCGGATAACCCCTTTAATAAAATGCTAACCCCTTTTAAACCCTAGACTGCCATACATTACAGAGGTTCTCCAGTGCTTAGATATTGATGGCCTATCTTCAATATTAGATCGGTAGGGGTCCAACACCTGGCACCCCCACCAGTCAGCCGCAAGAAACTAAACAATGGGCATAGGTGGAGCAGAAGGCTCCGTCTACCGTGTAGTGCCTGTGCCAGGGTACCGCAGCTCAGCTTTCCTTCTAATGAATGGGAGCTGAACTGCAGGAGGCCGGCAGCGGAAAATACACAGTGGATGTAGCCTTCCATCCATTATATGCAGAAGTTTCTACAGCAGTCAGCTGCCCAAAACAGCTGACTGATGGGGTGTCGGACATCCACCGTTATATTGATGACCTATCCTAATGAGAGGCCATTAATATCTAACTGCCGGAAACCCCCTTTAACCTCCAGTTTTGCACCAAGCACAAAATGAAATAGTAACCCCCCTCCTATGACCTAGACCTACCAGTGAAGAAAATATGAACCCTCTAGTCATCCCAAGGTGATTAAAGAAAGTGAGGTTACCCTAGACCAGTGGTGACGAACCTCTGGCAGGGGTGCCAGACGCGGCACTTAGAGCCCTCTGTGTGGGCACCTGCACCCTGGAAAAAGTCTGTGGTGTACCCATATGCCTTAGGGCACAGGCAGCGCACTGAATGTAGGCGGCTATTATAGCTAAATGATAGTGTATGGAAGATATACTATACTAGACCGTAGTAATCAGGGTAAATTGCAGTGTTGGCACTTTGGGATAAATGGGTTTTGAGTTGCAGTTTGGGCACTCGGTCTCTAACAGTCTAGGGCCGTGATGGCGAACCTATCACTAGGGAATTAAATATGAACCATATTCTTCTGCACCACCTTCAACAATTACAGAAATAATGAGGATATGTAGTGAACTCAATTAAACCAAAACTGAAATAACAATGGTTGAATTACTTATTTTTCAGGACCCCCCCCCCCCCCTCCCCCTTTGATCATGCAACAGAAATCCCTAGTCTCCTTTGGGAATGCCGCAGTGGTGTGCATGTGTGAGTGTCACCTATGGGACTGTCAGAGCTGACCTCCATCGCCGGCAGTCATATAGACTGGTCACACATGCCCATTATCACTCCATTCACCAAGGGTTAATTGCTCTTTTCTTTTTTTTTCCCCTCTCCAAGAATTTGGTCCTGTCTTTATATAGTTCGGAGTCCAAGGTTTTAGCTTCCAGATGTTGATCCAAAATCCATTTACCTGACAGAAGAGGCGGCCGCCCTTTTCTTTTTACTGCCGCGTCTTACTCCGATATTCCTTGCCATGCGAAGTGTGTGGCTGAAGACGCATAAGCTTTTTATTTGGAAAATACATTTTTGGCTTGTTGCTGAGATGCCTAATTTACTGCAAAGGCTCCTTGAATGTTCTTTCCCAAGGACACACGATTGTTACATTAAATAAGAAGTTGTGACACTCGATTAAACATTTTTCTGTAAGTTGGTTGGAAAACGGTGTGAACGGATTAAAGGATCTTTTCTCAAAATAACTGAAAGTTTGGGTGGAAATTTCCATCTGTGGTTCAGCGAGCCAAGTAATGTGCCGAGACGTAAAGTGCTAACATTGCCAATTTATTTTTTTATTTTTATTTAAAACCATAAAGCCATTATCCATTCTTATGTAATAGATTACTGTGCATTTCTTTTTTTCACTGTACTTTCATCAAACGTTTCATAAATCGAATATAAGAAACTTTGCCATATAACTTGTTAGAGAAAAACGCCTCTTTCTCCACTTATCATCTACATCCTCCTCCTTGTCTCCTGAATGGATCATTCACCCTCAATTGATGGCTACAAAACCATCTTGAGAAACCAGGCGGATTATGGGCTTACTAAGGGATCGGGTTACAACTGATGCCCATGGTAGTCTATGCAAAGGGGAGAAGCAGGAGGAGTGAGCTGTTGGAGGGAGATAGAGGCACAGAAACAATGCTGAAGGCTACAGTAAGATTTCTCTCTCACCCCAGTGCTGAATCCACAGTTTGCCTTAGGACAACAAGAGTCCCTTATTCCGCCCTCTAAAAAAGCATAACTTTTTAAATTAATGAATGGGTTTTTTAAATATTAAAAACCGAACGCTGCAGCCCTTTAAAAAACAACATGATCAGATATTATGGATGGCTGATTTGAAAGTGCTAAAAGTGATTAGTCTCTAAAAACGACACTGCTGAGTACTGTGTGATATCCTCTATGCTGCTTCTTCTGAGGGGGTGCTAGAGAGCTAGGAAAGCAGGATGTGGGAATTAAAAAGATAATATGGCATTCATCGTAGCGAGTGACCGTCTTCTTTGTACCTGGATTGATAGGACGCCGAACCTAGACGCGCGCACCGCTCACTACACAAAACGGAGTTCCGGCTGTTGTTCTTGTATTGTTTAGCTTATTCTGAAAAGTCACCTGAAATGGCAGATATGCTTTAAATTGGAAAATTCTGGCTGCTGGTATCCACCACTAGAGGGAGCTTAGTGCAGACATGTATACCTGAATGTGCAATACATTTGTAAGCTATCACTAGTGGTGGCTGCAGCAGACAGAATTTTATAACTTAAAGGAGTTGTGCACTTTTGAGGGGATTTTTGGCTTTCTCCCCTTTCTCCCTGCTTTGGCAGACCTGCTTCCCAGTGCTGGCTCTCCACTCCTTCTCTTCCCAGCCTCTGGTTCTGGTATCCTTTTGACGTCACTGCAGCCAATCTCTGGCCGGAGCGGTGATCTTCTCCTCTTGAATCATGTCAGATGGTCATGTGACACAAAGAGGCCAGGTCACCTCTGAAGCCAGCGATTAGCTACAGAGGCGTCAAAATGAAGTTTACATCCTGGAAGCGGAGAAGTCGGGGCCAGTAAGAGGAGGAGTGGTGAGTCAGCAAAGGAAAGCAGGTAAGTATGTTTCGCTTCGCTTCGCAGGTCTGACAAAGAGGGGAACCCCTTTAAAGGGAACCTGTCACCGGGATTTTGTGTATAGAGCTGAGGACATGGGTTGCTAGATGGTCGCTAGCACATCCGCAATACCCAGTCCCCATAGCTCTGTGTGCTTTTATTGTGGAAAAAAAACGATTTGATCCATATGCAAATTAACCTAAGATGTGTCCTGTCCCTGAGATGAGTCCAGCATGAAGGAGCCCAGCACCGCCACGCATCCTCAGAATCTCATCCTTGCTCCCCGACGAAACACAGCCAGAGTGCCGTAATCTTGCGATGAGTGAGCTAGCGCATGCGCAGTTCCTTCCCTGAGGCTGATCCCAGCACAGGGAAGGAACACTATGACGACACTGCGCATGCTCTAGCTCGCGCATCGCGAGATTACAGCGCCTTTGGCTTTCTGACGTCGGGGAGCAAGGAAGAGATTCGGAGGATGCGGGGCGCTGCTGGACTCCTTCACGCTGGACTCATCTCAGGGACAGGACACATCTTAGGTTAATTTGCATATGGATCAAATCGTTTTTTTACACAATAAAAGCACACAGAGCTATGGGGACTGGATATTGCGGATGTGCTAGCGGCCATCTAGCAACCCATGTCCTCAGCTCTATACACAAAATCCCGGTGACAGGTTCCCTTTAAAGGGGTTTTCCAGATTATAGATATTGACTTATCCTTAGGGTAGGTCATCAAGTATCAGATCCGTGCAGCGGCTTCTGGAACTAGCACACAGAACGGCACCCCCCCCCCATCCCTTTATGTCCCTCCAAAATTTTGGGAAAAGCCATATTATAGTGTAATCCGGTTGGATGTCATCAGTAAGCAGGTTAAAGTGACCTCCTGCTTGTTTACTGCATGTACATTGTAGCATATTCAAGTCTACCATGTCTTCATAGCAGGTGACACCCTCTTTGTTTTAGGGACCCTCACAACAGTCATTGGACAATAGAAATTATGTTCATTACTAATATACTTTGCATTTCAATATCTCAAGCTGTCAAGATCTCTGCTTGCTGTCAGTAACTCACAGACAATTGCCTAGACTGAAAACAGTTGTAGCAAAAGCTTATCTGTGTAAAGTATTAGGTCTGTACAGTACTTCAACTTTTGGCCGTAAATGTGAATGTTTCCATTCGCTGACAGCATGCAGAAAATGGGGCAGAATAATAACACCGTATATTAAAAAGATGCAGAAGTTTTTTTCCTTGATTGATTTAAAGGGCTTATAGATACAAATGTATCCCCTCTAAAGGATTTGAGATAAGTATCTGATCGGTGGGGACTGGTAGGACCCCAACAAATCACGAGAACAGGGGTTTTGATACCCCGAATGAAGGGAGCGGCATGTGCATGCTGCTGCTCCATTCTCTATGGGACCGCTCAGATAGCTCCACCAGTCCCATAGAACAACAGCCTGCGTTCTTGACCGCTGCTTCATACATCTGAGGCACTTGGGACCCCTTTCTCCCCAATCCAAGTTGATAAGGTCTGGTCACTTACAGTAAATGTAGTTTTCTAGATAGATTTGGAAATATTTTTCCTGCTGTACACTGACATAGTCGTCGGCAGGGACTCCTGACCTTGAGACACTTTCTTTAGAAAGCAGCGGTGATGTCCGGCTCTCATCTATGGAGACGTGCTCGCTTCTTTTTGACAAGCAAAGACAAACACAGTAAATGACCCCGAGGACCACAGAATGTGTCGTGGGAGCCGCTGACAGAAGCATTCCCCATTTATTGGAGCCATAAACTGCGTCCCAGCTGTCTGGGGCTTTATGAGCATCCTTCTAATGTTTGGGGGCCACATTCCGGGTTTTCTAAATACATTGTACTATTGTATAGGGAGCGGTATGAGAGGGCGTGCCAAAATATGTCTTTTAGGGGAACCGTTAGGCGCTCCTTTAAAGGGAATATATTGTCAGAAAATGCCGTTATTGAAAAAAAGGTTTTCATGATATGTAATCTTTGATGGTTTATTAACTTCTCTACGTGGTGATTCATACAAAAATTTTTTTTTTAATATTGCGTTCCACTAGAGTAGACACAGTGGTCTGACATGTCATGTTTTCTGTGGTTTACTTGTTTGCTTTGCTGTATAGACTGGGATAGAATGAGCAGAGTTATCTCATCATTATAGAAACTGAGATAGATGGGTCTAGTTAAAACAGGATAATAAAGCTGGCCATACAGCACATATCTGTCAGCCAACTACGTGTTCATCAAGCCACTCTCTCCCGATATCCCCCATACACCTCCACACTTGATATGTCATTGGGGAGAAAGCTGCTGCCAAAGTCCTGGCAGCGGCTCATCTCCTTGAGAATAAAGTGATCCGGCTTGTTGAAATCCAGCCGCCCAGTCTTTACCTTCCCTGATAAGCTGTCGTTGGGAGCTTTAGGCTTGGGCTACACGATGACGTGTGGCGCAACATTGATGTCGCACAACATTTTTTTTAATGATAGTCTATGGTGTCGCACTCCAAAAAAAATCCAAGATGGATTTTTATGCGACTGTCGCCGTGCAACACCATAGACTATTATTATACAAAAAGTTGCACGACATCAATGTCGCTTGACACATGTTGCTGATCCCGCTGAAATTGGTTGATTTTACATTTATCTTATGTGTGTGGACTGTTTGACGCTGTATACACAGAAACTCCTCTGTATGCAGCTCCCCTGACACTCCTTGATCTCAGAGGTAGAGGGGGCACCTTCCTGGAGGCCCTAATCTGTGTCAGTTATTACTCGGTCAACTGACAATATTGATAAATTAATAAAACAAACATTTTAAACATGAGACTTTCACTATAAACCTGAAGTTTGCCACACAAAAGATAAAAAAAATCGATCTAACCCGCCGATGATGTCAAGTGTATGGGGATCTCCCAGTCGTGCCTGACCCATTGATCCCATGTAAGATAAGCAGCCATCAGATGGCTCTGGCAGCAGCTTGTTCCCCTCTCCCCATTTTCATAAACACGTACGCTATGCTTGGACAGGAGAAATAGATCTGGAGTGTATGGCGGGTCTCCGTTGAGATTAACTAGTGATCATGGTGGAGGTCAGGCATTTTGTGGGCTCCGTATCAATAGTTCCACTGTGAGGGTCCATTCACACATCCGTGTGTGTTTTGCGGATCCGTGGATCCGCAAAACACTGACAGCGGCAATGTGCGTTCCGCAATTGCGGACAAGAATAGGACATGTTCTATTTTCTTCGGGAACGGAATTGCGGACCAGGAAGTGCGCGTCCGCAATTCCGTATCCGGGCAGCAAAATGCGGAACGAAATTGCGGTTGTGTGAATGGACCCTGAAGAACACTACAGGCTGCCTCTCCCCAGCCTGAAACGGCTAATAGCAGGGAACCATAGTGTGTATACACATGCGCAGCAAAGGAAGAGAAGACAGATTTCCTATCCTGGACTCCAGGCTGAGATCTCATCCTGCACTAAGCTAGTGCAGTACCGCAGTACCGCAGTGCGGGGGGGATCTGCTAAAGTAATGTACTGCAAACTCTGTGTGTTACAGCTTGAGACGGGAATGGCCAGCGTTAACTATCCTGTCCCATCCCTCACTGGCATTTAGGCTGTGGGCTGGCCCCTCCCCTTAGTTCCAGGAGATTCTAGTTGTGCTAGGGGTAGGAAGAGTGAGGACAGGCCTGGAGAAGGCAGGGAGCAGATATCATGTGCTTCTCTTCTCAGGCATTCAGTTTCAAGGCTACAGTAGACTAACAGATCTCCATGTGTCCTCCAGTACTATCATAAAGAGTGGATTTTGCATGGAGACAGAGAGAGAGAGAGTCAGCAAGGTAACCAGTGTAAGTTAAGACTCCCTATGCACCCCAGATTAGTGGACACAGAGGCTACAACATTTTGGTCAACAAGGTGATCAGCATACAGCATTTCAGACCCAGCTGTAGTGGAAGGGTAACGAGTTCAGACACCCTGTACACCTCAGTTACGATTTTGACCAGTCGTATTATTGGAGCCGCACCTCTCCGTGCGAATTGCAGACATGTTAACAGATTACAATTGTTTGCCAGAGATCCAAGTGTTAGAGACTGTAGCAAGAGGAAGTAATCAGAGGGCCATTACTGCCAACTACATGCTTAGCTCATGCTTAGACCTCTGGGGAGAATTTGCACGGTGTACAGATAATTGCTGGATGTACTACAACTCCTATTTTGTGCACAGTAAAAAGAGACTTTTGTTAAATTCAATCTGGCTAATTTACTGACTTCTAACACCATAGGCCATTGCACCATTTCAGGCACCCCAAACTACCATCAGGTAGGAGCCGTAGCTACAGGGAGTGCCCTGAGGGAATATAGGGGGCCTTCACTGCATTGGCCTGAGGGAGTACACCGCCGTGACACATCATCATCAGGGCCACTACCTCTCCCATCCTCTGCTCTGGCTCCTCAGGGGCTCACTGCACTAGGACAGGGTGTCAGCCTCTGAATGCAAATAAGGATGTTTCTAATCACAGAAAGAAAGCAGGATTCTTGAAAATGGAGAGAAATTAAAGCATGAGATATGCTCAGTTTATTAGAGGAACTGTCACTCCCCCCTTCTTATACTGTTGTGCCATTCCTCTAACATTCCTGCTAGAAGTTGTAAATGAATTGCTAGCAGTTTGCAATAAAGGTTCAGCTGAGGGACGCATCCCTGAACAGTCTGACCCCCCCCAACTGGTGACATCCATCTGGACCTTGACTGCAGACTACTGGCAATTCATTAGTAAACTTCTAGAATGTATAATTGAGTAATAGAACAGCATAGTTATATGAAAGATGCTCCAGAAGCATTACATGGAGAATGCAAGTAGTTATTAAAGCGGACAAATCGAGACATTATAAATGCGCTCTTACCGTATTTGACGAAGGCCTCTTAATAAATTAGGTGCATTTTCTGCCCTCCACCTGAAAGTCAAACCTCCGCCGTGTGTAAGCGGACACAGATCTGAGCTTTATACTAGTTTCTGGTGTAAGTTACAGTGAGGAACAGAATGCGATTTTGCAAGTTCTCCCACTTAGAAATCGTGGAGGGTCTGAAATTCACATTGTAGGTGCATTCCCATCTGAGAAACAGAATAAAAAAAAAAAATTCTGCAAATCACATTGTATGATTTTTAAAGAATGTATTTGTCTTGCACTGCTGAACAGAAGTATTTGAACACCTGAGAAAATCAGTGTTAATATTTGGTCCAGAAGCCTTTGTTTGCAATCACAGAGGTCAAACGTTTCCTGTAGTTCTTGACCAGGTTTGCACACACAGGGATTGTGGCCCACTCCTCCACACAGATCTTCTCTAGATCTGTCAGGTTTCGGGGCTGTCGATGAGCAACACAGAGTTTCAGCTCCCTCCAAAGATGTTCTATTGGATTTAGGTCTGGAGACTGGCTAGGCCACTCCAGAACCTTGATATGCTTCTTACGGAGCCACTCCTTGGTTATCCTGGCTGTGTGCTTCGGGTCGTTGTCATGTTGGAAGACCCAGCCACGACCCATCTTCAATGCTCTGACTGAGGGAAGGAGGTTGTTGCTTAAAATCTCACAATAAATGGTCCCATTCATCCTCTCCTTAATACAGTGCAGTCGTCCTGTCCCCTTCGCAGAAAAGCACCCCCAAAGCATGATGTTACCACCCCCATGCTTCACAGTAGGGATAGTGTTCTTGGGATGCAACTCATGCTTCTTTTTCCTCCAAACACGACGAGTGAAGTTTAGACCAAAAAGTTCTACTTTGGTCTCATCTGACCACATGACTTTCTCCCATGCCTCCTCTGGATCATTGGCAAACTTCAGACGAGCCTGGACATGTGATGACTTGAGCAGGGGAACCTTCTGTGCAATGGATGATTTGAAACCATGACGGCGTAGTGTTCTACCGACAGTGACCTTTGAAACTGTGGTCCCAGCTCTCTTCATGTCATTGACCAGCTCCTCCCTTGTAGTTCTGGGCTGATTCCTCATCTTTCTTATCATCAGTGATACCCCACGAGGTGAGATCTTGCATGGAGCCCCAGTCCGAGGGAGACTGACGGTCATCTTTAGCCACTTCCATTTTCTAAAAATTTCTCCAACAGTTGATCTATTTTCACCAAGCTGCTTGGCTATTGCCCCGTAGCCCTTTCCAGCCTTGTGGAGGTCCACAATTTTGTCTCTGGTGTCTTTTGACAGCTCTTTGGTCTTGCCCATGGTAGTAGTTGGCGTCTGACTGACTGTAGGGTGGACAGGTATCTTTAAAGAGCTCAGACAGGTGCTACTAAGTTAGATTAATGAGTGGAGTAGAAGTGGACTGTTTAAAGGCACAGTAACAGGTCTTTGGGAGCCAGAATTCTTGCTGTTTCTCAGGTGTTCAAATGCTTCTGTTCAGCAGTGCAAGACAGATAAATTCTTAAAAAATCATACAATGTGATTTTCAGATTTTTTTTTATTTTATTCTGTCTGAGTGGGAATGCACCTACAATGTGAACTTCAGACCCCTCCATGATTTCTAAGTGGGAGAACTTGCAAAATCGTAGGGTGTTCAAATACTTCTGTTCCTCACTGTATAATAAATTTGCTAGGCCATGAGAGGCCACACCCCTTTCATTAAGCCCTCCCCTTTTCTTTTTTTTGAAGTGCCACAAATTATGTAAAATCCCAAAAAGATGCAAATATTTGCACAAATGGTGCTTACGCAGAAAATGACGACTTTTCAGCCCCATTTTCAACCCTGTTGGTATATTAGAAAGTTGCAGAACTTTCTGTTACACAATATGTACAGAAGGTCGGACAACCCCTTCAGTTGGGGTCACGATGCCATCGCTCACCCATCTCCCTGTCCTTGTTATGTTCAGCGTATTGCAGGCGTGCTGACCTCAGCAGGCGGGCGTCTCTCCAGCGCCAACATCCACCGCTGGATCGGATTCAGACGCGTTTCACAACAGTAAATAAATAGTTTTCGAGCAACTCAACCTTTATGTTGGGATTTGCAGGGATAGATTTCTACTGAATGAGAGGCAGGAGGACAGAATTACCACATGCCCGTCTATTGATCTCCCATCTGGTTCTCATATTATTGATCCCTGCTTATTTGACTTGTAATGTTGGACAGGAGACTTGGCCGTGTTCAGTTTTTGTGCTTGTTGCTAGCTGACGAAATCTGTTCTCTATTATTCTTAATGTTAGAAATGGCTGGTTATCAAATTATCAGCCCCTGCAGTTGCAGCGATCAGCACTACAGAACCCTGCTTACATGTTTCAGCCTCCGAATCGTCCTCTGATCTGTTTTTTTGTTTTAGCTATTTTTCAGAAAGGTGTGATAACAATTTATAGGCTCCTTTGCAACACCAATGGTGGTTGTCACTTGAATTTCATAGGCAGAGTAGTGAGTGCAGCTCTGGAGTATAATACAGGCTGTAACTCTGGATCAGTACAGGATAAGTAATGTATGTACACAGTGACTCCACCAGCAGAATAGTGAGTGCAGCTCTGGGGTATAATACAGGATGTAACTCAGGACCAGTACAGTATGAGTAATGTATGTACACAGTGACTCCACCAGCAGAATAGTGAGTGCAGCTCTGGAGTATAATACAAGATGTAACCCAGGACCAGTACAGTATAAGTAATGTATGTACACAGTGACTCCACTCTTATATGGATTGTATCTATGTATAATGTATAAATTGTCTCCTAGTTTCCCTTTGCTGATGATCCTGCTTTGTCTTTGCAGATACTAAAAAACATCACTTGGTATTCGGAACGTGTGCTGACAGAAATCTCTCTGGGCAGTCTTCTCATTCTGGTGGTTATCAGAACCATTCAGTATAATATGACTCGCACACGGGTGAGTATGCGGTGGGTCAGCAGGGTACAGCACAGTCTTTTAAAGCCCATCTGTCAGCAGTTCTGTACCTATGACACGGGCTGATCTGTTACTTGTGCACTTGGCAGCTAAAGGCATCTGTGTTGGTCCCATTTTCACATGTACCCGCATTACTGAGAAAAATGATGTTTTAGTATATGCAAATCGGCCTCTAGGAGCAACGGGGGCGTTGCCGTTACACCTGGAGGCTCATCGTCACACCTGGCTCTGTCTGCAACTGCCACATTCTCGCCACTTGATGGATAGAGCCAGGCAGTGAAAACATCATCTGTGCAGATAGAGCAGAGCCTCTAGGTGTAACGGTAACGCCCCCGTTGCTCCTAGAGGTTCATTTGCATATATCAAAACATCATTTTTCTCAGCAACGCGGGCACATATGAACATGGGACCAACACAGATGCCTTCAGCTGCCAAGTGCACATGTAACAGGTCAGCCAGTGTCATAGGTACAGAACTGCTGACAGATGCCCTTTAATGGTCAGCTCCAGTGAACATCTTTGTATCTCTTGTCTGTAGTCATCCTTGTACGTATTGATTCAGTGAATAATTCAGAGCTGAAATCATTGTGCAGCTTGGCTAAAACTCTGCCTAGCCTTCCGGAGTGTGTAATTTTTGTCAGCTCGCTCTTTTCATAGGGGTATTCTTGTGACCAGAAATAATCTCCTGTATACTACATAGGGAACACTATTAGATTAGTGAGGATTCAGTCACTGGGACCCACTCAGTCACAAGAACAGGGTCTTGTCGTCGTCGTCGTCCCCCTTCCAATGCGCACCAATTGATGTGGATTGACCACACAGATTTCACTGTGAAAACCTGCGCATTTCAGTGCGGATTGTCCGCACATAAATCCTGAACGTGTGCGTTTACCCTCTAAGGTTTGGGAGTACTGTGCTGTACCAATTTGGCCAGTGCCATCGTCTTTGAATGGAGCTGCAGCGCCCATTCTCCACTAACACTCTATCCAATTGGAGAAAACAGAACCCCCATTCTCGTGATCCTAATAGTCAGATCCTACCGATCTAACCGGAATGTGAACCAACATGGCAATGCTTTTAAACGCTGCATCCTGAAAGTTGTCGGATAGATTTTGGGTGCAGGTGTGGGGTGTGTATATAGGATAAGGTGGCACACAGAACCTGCCCATAGCACCCAGATTGCATGTTGCAGGATTGGTTGCTGTGGGCATTTCTCCTTGGGCTCTGTGTTTTTTCCCAGATGCACACTGGTCGCGCTCAGACTTCATTCCCATTGACTATAGCCATGATCCATTCACATGGATCATGATTTTGTGCCGATGACGTGGGGTTTCCACGCGTCGCTGTGCTGTGTATCCCGCAGCGACTGATGTGGGGTGCACGTTTGGAGAAGCTCATGTTTCTGAATCCAAGAGCAAGCAATGGCAGCCAGCGAATGTTTGGAATCTGCATTTATAGTGACATCAACACTCCTCACATATTTAATTAAAATAACCCCCTCCTCGGTGCCCGGGTCCAAGCTTCAGATTGAATTCCGCAAATGAAATCGAGTTGGAATGGCTCAGATTACGGCGTGACCACATTACCTAATCTCCAGCGAGGCCTTGCCCAGTGCATTCATCTGAAGGGTCATACATGGGTCCGTTCTTCTTGGTAAATATGTGGCACAAGTCACTGTATATAGTCTGCAAGATCCGAGATTAATAAAGGGCCATGGCGGAGTTAGTTATTCTTTGTGTAATTGTATCCTTATTGATTTTAAGAACTCTGCTTGCTGCCATTCGAAGGAGAAAAATCCATTTGTGGTCATGTGATGGACTCGCACGCACTTGACTGGTAGGAAGCCACAGTGCTTCTACTGTAAGGCCGCATTCAGACATGTGGAGCAGATTTTACACTGAGAAATCACGATAAATTATCTATGAAGTTAGGGAAAATAAAAACCTGCAGCAGATTTTCATCTTGCAGATTTACTGCCGGATTCCTGGTTTTGCAGTGCAGAGGACAAGGGTCCGGCTACACCAAGGGGTTATGACTACATGGCGACATTTTATATGCTGTATTTCAATGGTTATGCGACTGCAACAGAATATTGGACTTGGATGGATTTTTTGCAACTGTCGCGTCGCAGTCGTAGTATGTGTCCCATAGTGACACCATTGAAATTCATTACATGAAATGCAGCGCAACTCGTGTAGCCAGACCCTAAACCTGCTCAAAATCTGCAGGAGCTCCGTACAGTATTAGAATGTATTGGCTCCGATGAGCTGAAGTTATTGTTTCGCGCAATAACTTCATAAATTAATTTGTACTGCAAAAAACATTTCCCGAACTCGGGTTCGGTTTCCAAGGTACCTATTGCTATTTCAAACTGATCCGTTGTATTATCAGCAACAGAAGCGTTTTTGCTGATCCCTGCCGGATCAGGCAAAAACCCAAGTGTGGAAGTAGCCGAAAAGCTAGTTGTGTCTGCTGTAGTTCAGAATTGCTTGATCAGAAGCAGGAGACAATGCCAAAGGAAATCTTCAGGATGAAGACAGGCACGGCCGGTGGGAAAGGTGCACGAGCCTAGGGTAGTGTAAGGGCACCTTGCAGACGAGTGTGTCCGGATTAGGTCCGGATGCGTTGCGGATGCGTTCAGTGAAAACTGCGTCATTTCGCAAGTAAGTTCATTCAGTTTTGTTTGCGATCACGTTCAGTTTTTATCGCGTGGGTGCAATGCGTTTTGATGCGTTTTTTCACGCGCGTGATAAAAAACTGAAGGTTTACAAACAACATCTCTTAGCAACCATCAGTGAAAAACGCATTACATCCGCACATTCACTTCTATGGTGCCAGGGCTGCGTGAAAATCTCAGAATATAGAACATGCTGCGTTTTTCACTTAACTGCGTGAAAACCAACGCACATGTACACAGCCCCATTGACATGAATGGGTCCGGATTTTGTGCGGGCGCAATGCGTTCGCATTGCACCCACGTGGAATACTCGCTCGTGTGAAAGGGGCCTAAGAGGTGGGGAGTTGTGCAGCAGAGTGACCTCCCTGCTTCTGCTGACGTGTAGATATACTGAGAACGTTAAAAATCTGAATGATTAATGAAATGATTTCCTTCTTGCAGGACAAGTATCTTCATACTAATTGTTTGGCAGCTCTGGCCAACATGTCCGCCCAGTTCCGCTCCCTTCATCAGTATGCTGCGCAGAGGATCATCAGGTATTGTCCACCAGCGCACTAGAAATGTCTGAGCACCACATCTGTACTGTATCATAGAGATGGTAGAGTATGTACCTACCTTTTCAAGTGAGAGTCGCCGGCGCAGCTTCTCTAACCCCATCGATTAGATTTTATCACACGCAGAAGCTGCTTGTGCCAGAGACGCTTTAACCTGCAGGATCCGGCAAGTGAATGATGTTTATAGCCGGCCATATATGCTAGAGCAGCT
Organism: Bufo bufo; assembly: GCF_905171765.1. NCBI lineage: Eukaryota > Metazoa > Chordata > Amphibia > Anura > Bufonidae > Bufo > Bufo bufo. Next base: position 54,509,559 of record NC_053390.1, read on the forward strand.
CTTGTGCTGGTCTATATAGAGTAGTAGACTATCAGGTGGGGGTCGTCAGCCTGAGACATCCAGGTGATCTAATATGTTGTAAGGAGAAGTAGTCTTTAGAACTCAACCAGTTTCACTGATCTGTCTAAATTTTCTTCATGGTGATCTCACGGGTGCTGTCAGTGCATCCTCAAGACCAGGGGCAGGCAGAAGCCTGGGCTGTAATACACTGCCCTGCCGGGAGTTAACCCCTTCACTGCTGAAATCCCCTTCAGAGTTGGGCTGTAATACCCTGCCCTGCTCTTGCCACACCTGCCGGGAGTTAACTCCTTCACTGCTGCAATCCGTTTCAGAGCTGAGCTGTAATACACTGCCCTGCTCTTGCCGCACCTGCCAGGTGCTGCAATCCTCTTCAATGTACGTTACCACCTATACTGTAAATTTATTCACTCCATTAAGGTCAACGTTGAACAGGATAAAAAAAAATGGAGGAATTTAGTTGTTTTTTTGAAATGCTAATCTATGCCTAACAGCATGTCCCTAAGAAAAAAAAATAGGTACAAACTACAAATTTGTGCTGGGCCTTGTTCACATCTGTACTAGTTATTTCCGTTAGAGGTGCAGAAGAGTGAAAATAATGGAATCAGTTGGGCCGAACAGACCCCGTTGACTGTAATGGGGTCCATTGAGATTCGAGTGTCCGTTTTTTTTTTGGGGGGGGGGGGGGGGGGGGGGGTTTAGCAGAAAAAAAGGTTGTGCATGCAGGACTTTTTTGCTCTCTTTTTGGAGGAATCTGGAGTAGAGGCCCCCGAACAGAGCCACCAACACAGATGTGAACATGCCCTTACCCGTGATATGTTTGGGAGGCCCGTGTGTAATAACTGGAGGCTCTCTGAAGAATTCCTCGGACTAGGCAAAGTCCTAAATCTTCAGCCCCCGAGTTTTACAGTGTTTACTCAGCCTCGCAGTGAAGCTACAATAGGAAAGTGTGCATAAAAGGGATTTATAGTGTTTAGGCGAAACGCAGCCTCTGTTTGTACAGCAGAATAAAGATTTGTGATCTCCATAATAAAAATGGAAAAACCCCTAAAACAGTGGAGTGGTTCACAGCGATGGCTGCGCCTAGACGAGTCTGTGACCCAAGGGACAATCATTACTGTAATCAATGTTAAAATCAGGAGAAATTTCACATGCACCAATTTCCATAAATTAAATAAGAGCGCCCCTCCGCTCCACAGGTTGTCTTCTGTATTGCAGCTTAGTGGACAAAAGGGGAGCTCTCTTCTGACGTGTGTTTTAGTATTCCCCATGAATTAATTTTGGAGCATGTTTTCCTGGGAGTCTTCATTGTACTGTCCCTCTTTTATTCCTCCTGGAAATATGACTGCATAGATAATTGGGGTGTTATTATTCACCTTATTAATAGGGTGTGTCCCTATAAAAAAAGACATTTGGGAGGAGCGATGTGATCTGTTATCAGCTTTATTGGAAGACTAGCTGATAGGGCTGTCCTTACCATGTCATATAGTATGCAGCCCCTCAAACCCTAGTACTAGTTAGAATATAGTAAAAGATCTTATCAATTAATAGTTTAACTGCTTCATATCATGCTATAATATATGATGCCCATAAAGGGTTAAAGACCAGACCATTTATCTCCCTTCCAGACCAGATCATTTTTATTTTTTTAGTACAGGTCTTTGAAAGCCATAACTTTTTTTTTTCCATTCGATTATGTAAAATAATTTTTGCACCTTTTTCCGGTGATTTATGGGACTTATTTATGTGTCATTTTTATTTTAGCATTTTTTTTATTTTAATTTTTTTACACCCTGGAAAAGCTTTAATAGCAATTTTTTTTAATAGCACAGAGTGCCACTAAAATCCTTTTTTAAGTAATGTCCCTTTTCCCTAACAGCCGTTTTGATATTAGGGGGATATATAGTTTACGGTCCCCGAGAGCAGGGCTAGAAGTGGGTGTGGTGGCATTATTTTTGTATTTATCTTTTATTTTGTCTTTTATTATTTTTATTTTATTTTACACTGTGTTCCCCATGAGGTCATACCAGACCATTTCTTTTTTGCTGATTTCTCCTGTAACTGGGGCTGACATAGTACAAGGGGAATACAGCCCCCGAGAGGTTGTACCGGCTGTGCAACCTCATTGCAGAGCTTATCCGGGTCTGCTAAGACCCAGCAGCTCGGGTAGTCGCCCAGCTCCCAGCAGTCACTTCCTGCTCTATGTATACAGCGATCATTGAGCTGTGTGTATACAGTGATGGGGAAGGCATAGATGGTAAAAAATACACCCCTGTCTTCTCTCTAAGAAGTCAACAGGCTTCCCCGCTCCTGCAGCTGCTAACATTTATAGTCTATGGACAGTCCAAAAGCAGTTAAAAAGGACTGGTCATCTGGCCTGACATGTTTATTTGTATTCCCCTTGACATAATAATTCTGGAGTGTATTTTCCTATAACCCTGTGTTGTGCTGTTGCTCTATTAATCCTCCTGGAAATGAACACATAAATTGACAGCTGAATATTACCAGATGAGCGTGTACCCCACACAGACTGACATCGTCCCATCAGTGGAGCCAGTTTCAGACTGCAGAGAAGCCCCTTTGACATGAAATAACAATTCTGCATAATGTTTTTAATAGAACCTGGTCTTGTGCTGTTCCTCTGTTATTCCACCCGGTTGTTATACCCAAGGGGGGGGAGAACATAGGAACAGCACAACCCAGCGTTCTAATAAAAAATGCAGCAGAATTGTTATTTCATGGGGAATGTAAATGTAAAGAACTTTTTGACATCTGTGCCCATGTCTGATCCTTGTCAGAAGTCTAGGTAACTGGCTCCATTATAAACGCTTTTTGTATGATCCCATTGCCAAGTCGGCGCGGCCCGATGCAGTAATTCATGTAGTGTCGCAGTAATGCCACTGGCGCCGTCATAGGATCCTCTTCTGGGGACATGGAACAAAGCCGACTACTGAACCCATCATCCCCGCCCATTCCTGTGGACAGTTGTCACTTCTTCTGGACCTGCTTCATTGAGCGTTACTTCTGTAGCGCTAATTGGTTTACCAACAAAATCCAGTGTCGAAAAGGAGAATTTTCCAAACTTTTTTTTTTTCCAGTGTTTAAATTGGCACGGCTGAAGTTCTCCTTTCTTGGGAACCGAACGCCCACCGAGACAGACCACGTGTGCTCCGTCTTGGCATGTGGGAACCAAAGTTTTCCATCCCTCTGTTTAAGGTCATATGCCCCACAGTTTAAAACATCAAACAGTGTCATTTTATCAAGTTCTGGAAATAGGCCTGTATTTATGAGCGTGTCTGCCGGGGTTTACTGCTGGAGGAGCGCAGCTGGAAGGGATGGCATTTACACAACGGAAAAAGGATTCAGCCTGTATCTGCGGAGAGCGCGAGCCGGCCCGGCCTGATACAAACACCCTACGAGCCTGGCAGATTCTTTCCGTTGCACTTACTGCCCATATTTCACAGCAATGTAGATTGCGGAAGATCCGCGCTACCTGATGTAGTAACATAGTATAAGGCTGAAAAAAGACATTTGTCCATCCAGTTCGGCCTGTTATCCTGCAAGTTGATCCAGAGGAAGGCAAAAAAAACAAACTGTGAGGTAGAAGCCAGTTTTCTTCACTTTAGGGGAAAAAATTCCTTCCCGACGCCAATCAGGCAATCAGAATAAGGCCCCTTTCACACGGGTGAGAGTTCTGCGCGGGTGCAATGCGTGAGGTGAATGCATTGCACCCGCACTGAATCATGACCCATTCATTTCTATGTGCGTTGCGTGAAAATCGCAGCATGTTCTATATTCTACGTTTTTCACACAACGCATGCTCTATAGAAATGAATGGGTCTGCGTGAAAATCGCAACCATCCGCAAGTAAGCGCAGATGCGGTGCGATTTTCACTCATGGTTGCTAGGAGATGATAGGGATGAGCAACCCCATTAAAGTCTAATCACTGTATTATTATACATGGTTATAAGGGAAAATAATAGCATTTTTAATACAGAATGCTTACTAAAATGTGCCTTGAGGGGTTAAAAAATAAAATAAAAATTAACTCCCCTCATCCAATTGATCGCGCAGCCGGCACGTCTTCTTTCTTCTTCTTTCAGGACCTGCAAAAGGACCTTTGATGACGTAATCTTCTATCTTCATTCAGCAGGACCTGCGCTGAAGTCACAGCGCTCACCACGTGGCGAGCGTGATTACATCATCAAAGGTCCTTTTGCAGGTCCTGAAAGAAGAAGCAAGAAGACGTGCCGGCTGTGCGATCAATTGGATGAGGTGAGTTAATTTTTATTTTATTTTTTTAACCCCTCAAGCCACATTTTAGTAAGAATTCTGTATTAAGAATGCTATTATTTTCCCTTATAACCATGTTGGATGGGAGAGATCTCTGTACTGACCCCTGATATATTTATACATAGTAATTAGATCTCCCCTCAGTCGTCTTTTTTCTAAAGTGAATAACCCTAATGTTGATAATCTTTCAGGGTACTGTAGTCCACCCATTCCAGATATTACTTTAGTTGCCCTCCTCTGGACCCTCTCCAGCTCTGCTATGTCTGCCTTGTTCACAGGAGCCCAGAACTGTACACAGTCCTCCATGTGTGGTCTGACTAGTGATGTGTAAAGTGGTAGGACTATGTTCTCATCACCTGCAAGTCTTTTTAATTCTCTTATTCTTAATGACAAATAATCTTTAAAGGGAGTGTTTTATTAGAATATATCATACAGGGACATATCATTAGGACCCTTACCGGTCACCCAGTACAGAGGACCTCGCTGTCAAAGCCGCCCCCTTTATACTTTTTATCGGAGAACTTCCTGTGCCGAAAGTGGTGAAGGAGCATCACCGTAACTGTATCTGGGTTCTAGGTTTCTGGAAAAGCTGGATGAAAAACAGTATGGCCCAGGGCTTTTCTAGGCCCAGATTAGGAAACCTCCGCAGCCTATAAAGGGGTTGTGCCACCATGAAATCTTATTTTAATATACAATAATTCAGCATGTAAAACTAGTTACTTTTGTAATTTACTTTCGGTTATAAAAATGCAGTTGTGAGATATTCTCTTTATTTCTTTATGATGGAGCCCCCTGGTATTTAATCTGTGTGGTAATGTGCACATCCACCTACAGAGGTGGTCGCATATGCTCAGTTCTGTCCTTCAACTGCCACCAGCTGTATCTACAATTGGAAGATGTGACAGACACAGGGACAGAGCTGCAGCATAAAGGACATGCCCCCTGTGCTGCGAGAGAGAGCTGCGGCAGAAAGGACACAGCTCCTGAGCTGTGGTAGAGAGAGAGCTGCAGCAGAAAGGACACCGCTCCTGAGCTGTGGTAGAGAGAGTGCTGCAGCAGAATGGACACCGCTCCTGATCTGTGGTAGAGAGAGAACTGCAGCAGAAAGGACACCGCTCCTGATCTGTGGTAGAGAGAGTGCTGCAGCAGAATGGACACCGCTCCTGAGCTGTGGTAGAGAGAGAGCTGCAGCAGAATGGACACCGCTCCTGAGCTGTGGTAGAGAGAGAGCTGCAGCAGAATGGACACCGCTCCTGATCTGTATTAGAGAGAGTGCTGCAGCAGAATGGACACCGCTCCTGAGCTGTGGTAGAGAGAGTGCTGCAGCAGAATGGACACCGCTCCTGAGCTGTGGTAGAGAGAGAGCTGCAGCAGAATGGACACCGCTCCTGATCTGTATTAGAGAGAGTGCTGCAGCAGAATGGACACCGCTCCTGAGCTGTGGTAGAGAGAGAGCTGCAGCAGAATGGACACAGCTCCTGATCTGTGGTAGAGAGAGAGAGCTGCAGCAGAATGGACACAGCTCCTGATCTGTGGTAGAGAGAGAGCTGCAGCAGAATGGACACCGCTCCTGAGCTGTGGTAGAGAGAGAGCTGCAGCAGAATGGACACAGCTCCTGATCTGTGGTAGAGAGAGAGCTGCAGCAGAATGGACACCGCTCCTGATCTGTATTAGAGAGAGAGCTGCAGCAGAATGGACACGGCTCCTGATCTGTGGTAGAGAGAGAGCTGCAGCAGAATGGACACAGCTCCTGATCTGTGGTAGAGAGAGAGCTGCAGCAGAATGGACACCGCTCCTGATCTGTGGTAGAGAGAGTGCTGCAGCAGAATGGACACAGCTCCTGATCTGTGGTAGAGAGAGAGCTGCAGCAGAATGGACACCGCTCCTGATCTGTGGTAGAGAGAGTGCTGCAGCAGAATGGACACCGCTCCTGATCTGTGGTAGAGAGAGTGCTGCAGCAGAATGGACACCGCTCCTGATCTGTGGTAGAGAGAGAGCTGCAGCAGAATGGACACCGCTCCTGATCTGTGGTAGAGAGAGTGCTGCAGGAGAAAGGACTCAGCTGCTGAGCTGTGGTAGAGAGAGAGCTGCAGCAGAAAGGACACAGCTCCTGAGCTGTGGTAGAGAGAGAGCTGCAGCAGAATGGACACCGCTCCTGATCTGTGGTAGAGAGAGTGCTGCAGCAGAATGGACACAGCTCCTGATCTGTGGTAGAGAGAGAGCTGCAGCAGAATGGACACCGCTCCTGATCTGTGGTAGAGAGAGTGCTGCAGCAGAATGGACACCGCTCCTGATCTGTGGTAGAGAGAGTGCTGCAGCAGAATGGACACCGCTCCTGATCTGTGGTAGAGAGAGAGCTGCAGCAGAATGGACACCGCTCCTGATCTGTGGTAGAGAGAGTGCTGCAGGAGAAAGGACTCAGCTGCTGAGCTGTGGTAGAGAGAGAGCTGCAGCAGAAAGGACACAGCTCCTGAGCTGTGGTAGAGAGAGAGCTGCAGCAGAATGGACACCGCTCCTGAGCTGTGGTAGAGAGAGTGCTGCAGCAGAATGGACACCGCTCCTGATCTGTGGTAGAGAGAGTGCTGCAGCAGAATGGACACCGCTCCTGATCTGTGGTAGAGAGAGTGCTGCAGCAGAATGGACACCGCTCCTGAGCTGTGGTAGAGAGAGAGCTGCAGCAGAATGGACACCGCTCCTGATCTGTGGTAGAGAGAGTGCTGCAGGAGAAAGGACTCAGCTGCTGAGCTGTGGTAGAGAGCGAGCTGCAGCAGAAAGGACACAGCTCCTGAGCTGTGGTAGAGAGAGAGCTGCAGCAGAAAGGACACAGCTCCTGAGCTGTGGTAGAGAGAGAGCTGCAGCAGAATGGACACCGCTCCTGAGCTGTGGTAGAGAGAGTGCTGCAGCAGAATGGACACCGCTCCTGAGCTGTGGTAGAGAGCTGCAGCAGAAGGGATTCCCCCCTAGCTTTGATGGGGATCAAGCTGCAGCAGAAAGGACATGCCCCCTGAGCTGTGTTATGCTTCATGCACACAACTGTGTGCCTGCCTTGCCCGTGCTGTGGACTGCAAATCGCCATCTGCAATCCACGGGCACTGACCGCATGGCCGTCGTCTGCGGACCCATTCGTGGGGTGCGCGATTTGCATCCGACATTCTGCACCACAAAAAAGTAGTGGATGCAGAGACACGGACAGAAAACTTACGGAAGCACTCTGTAGTCCTTCCATGGGCTTCAGATCCGTGCCTCTGTTCCTCACCGTACCTCTTGGATTGTGGACCTATTCAAGCTGTTTGGGGGCCACAATACAGGCATGGCCGGGCAACTCCCGTCTTCATGAGGTCTTAGGGCAGTGGTGGCTAACCTCCGGCACTCCAGCTGTGGTGAAACTACAACTCCCAGCATGCTCCATCAATTTCTGTTGAGTTCCGAGAACAGCCAAGCAAGTATGCCTCTTGGGAGTTGTAGTTTTACCACAGCTAGAGTGACTGAGGTTAGCCATCACATCCTTAGGCCTCTTGCACACGAATGTATTTTTTTCCCGTTTCCGTTCCGTTTTTTTTTTTTGTGGACCGTATACGGAACCATTCATTTCAATGGGTCTGCAAAAAAAAAAAAAACGGAAGGTACTCCTTGTGCATTCCGTTTCCGTATGTCCATATTTCCGTTACGCAAAAAAATAGAACATGTCCTATTATTGTCATGTACTATGTGAGGTCTGATTTTCATTCATCAGTTATGGGATAACCCCTTTAATCAAGCAAGGACTGTATTACTACCAGGTTGTCTAGATGTGTCATGTAGAAGTCTGCAAAAGCTGAATCACTGGGAGATATACTAATGACCATACTGGTTATCGCCCAGGATCCAATATAAGGCTACTTTCACACTAGCGTTTTGCTGGATCCGGCAGGGTTCAGCAAAAACGCTTCCGTTACTGATAATACAACCGTCTGCATCAGTTATGAACGGATCCGGTTGTATTATCTTTAATATTGCCAAGACGGATCCGTCATGCACTCCATTTAAAGTCAATGGGGGACGGATCCGTTTTCTATTGTGTCAGAGAAAACGGATCCATCCCCATTGACTTGCATTGTGGGTCATGACAGATCCGTCTTGCTTCGCATCCCATGACGGAAAGAAAAACTGCAGCATGGGAACGCAACTAAACGGAACGAAATGAATTTGGAGCATTGCGTTCTGTTCAGTTCAGTTTTGTCACCATTGACAACTGAAGCAGGTTTTTTTTCGGTATTGAGCCCCTATGACGGATCTCAATATCAGAAAACTAAAACTCTAGTGTGAAAGTACAGAAAATGTAGTAGTGTTACCTACAGGCCTATGTAAAACCACAGATAACACTAGTGCTGATAATGTGGTAGTATTACCTACCGCCGGATCCATCATGCACTCCATTGAAAGTCAATGGGGGACAGATCCGTTTTCTATTGTGTCGGATTGTGTCCCCATTGACTTTCATTGTGGGTCATGATGGACCCGTCTTGCTCCGCATCTCAGGACGGAAAGCAAACCGCAGCACGCTGTATGAGAACGGAACTGAATGCATTTTGGAGCATTCGTTCTGTTCAGTTGCGTTTTGTCCCCAATGACAATGAATGGGGACAAAACGGAAGCGTTTTTTTCCCCCCTGTATTAAGACCCTATGACAGTTCTCAATACCTGAAAACATTAGCGCTGGTGTGAAAGTAGCCTATCTAGGGTAGAAATGTTTTTTTTTTAGCTGTGATTGTGGTTAATCTTGACGGACCAGAATGAAAAAAAGATGTGAATGCGGCCTAAAGCTCAATCATTGTGTAATGCAAAGTTCTGTAACTCTCTAATATTCTCCAAGATCTCTGCTTGCTGGCAGTGGTTTTCATGTTCCTTGTTTACTTCCGTATAGACAATTCTATGTGAAAAAATATATTAGTAGCATAAAATCTGTCTCTAATCCTTATAGTTTATTACAATGTATCAGTACAGGTAAACTGTAACCACGGGGGTACAAGCAGGGCCGGTTTAGACAAAGTGTGGCCCTGGGCAAAATTGAAAGTGGGGCCCCAAATCCTGAAATATTGGGCCAGAAGTCTGACAGCACTTTGTAGGCAGCTGCTGATTGTAGATATAATGCCACATTATTTCTCTTTAGCCTTTCCACTGTAAGCTGCTGATCCTGCAGCCTCTTTGGGTATGTTCACACAGAGTATTTTCTGTGCTTAAAAAAACCTAATGCAGAATCCGCATCAGATTATTTTTTTGGATGTGTTTTTTTCTGATGCATTTTATAAAACACTCTTTGATGCAGTTTTGGCGTGGATTTTCATTCCTTCCCATTTTCAATGGGAATTCTGGACATGGACACCGCGTTATGAATGGCCAGGGCACTGTTTTTCCATGGTGCAGTTTATAAAACCACGAGCTGAAAAAAGGGGTTGTTCTATCCGGGCCCCTGAAGTGAAGGGAGAGCACAGTGTGCATGCACGGTCATCCTCCATTATGCTATAAGTGTTCTGAAAATAGCTGATCACTGACTCTGCTATTTTTTGAAATTCCATAGCAGTGAATGGAGATAATGCTGTTCATGCACAGTGTTATGGGGGATCTGTGGATGACACACTGTTATGGGGGATCTGTAAATGACACCGTTATGGGGGATCTGTGAATGACACCGTTATGGGGGGGATCTGTGAATGACACTGTTGAGGGGGGGGGGGGATCTGTGGATGACACTGTTGGGGGGGGGGGGGGGTCTGTGGATGACACTGTTGGGGGGGATCTGTGGATGACACTGTAATGAGGCATCTGTGGATGACACTGTTAGGGGGGATCTGTGGATGACACTGTTGGGGGGGGGATGTGTGGATGACACTGTTGGGGGGGATCTGTGGATGACACTGTTGGGGGGGATCTGTGGATGACACTGTTGGGGGGGATCTGTGGATGACACTGTTAGGGGGGGGATCTGTGGATGACACTGTTGGGGGGGGGGGGATCTGTGGATGACACACTGTAAGGTTACTTTCACACTCGCGTTTGGTGCGGATCCGTCATGGATCTGCACAGACAGATCCGTTTTGATAATACAACCGTCTGCATCCGTTAAGAACGGATCCGTTTGCATTATATTTAACATAGCCAAGACGGATCCGTCTTAAACACCATTGAAATTCAATGGGGGACGGATCCGTTTTCTATTGTGCCAGATTGTGTCATAGAAAACGGATCCGTTCTGACACACAATGTAAGTCAATGGGGACGGATCCATTTTCTATGACGCAATCTGGCACAGCAGTGTTTTGGTGTCGGCCTCCAGAGCGGAATGGAGACTGATCGGAGGCAAACTGATGCATTCTGAGCGGATCCTTTTCCATTCAGAATGCATTAGGGCAAAACTGATCCGTTTTGGACCGCTTGTGAGAGCCCTGAACGGATCTCAGAAACGGAAAGCCAAAACGCTAGTGTGAAAGTAGCCTTATGGGGGATCTGTCATTGACACACTGTTATGGGGGACTACCTAACCAATGCCATCTTCATTAGTTTAACTAGAGGCCACTATGGCCCAGACAGCCATGTAGTAATTGAACGCAGCGTGGCCACATCACATGCCGTTTGGTTGTGCCCTGGAGTCACATGGAGCCCACGGGACACTAGGAGCTCACACAGAGGAACAGGGAACTTACATACGAAACATAGAGAGCACACACAGCGGGCACAGGGAAGCGCACACAGAGGGGGCACAGGGAAGCGCACACAGAGGGGGCACAGGGAAGCGCACACAGAGGGGGCACAGGGATCACACACCGGCTCTGAGTACAACCTTGGTTATCTCGAAGAGGATTGTCTAGGCCGGGTACAGTTGTGTCAGTATTATCTGTGCAGGGTTTTATCTTCTGGGTGTAGATCAGATTATTCCCGAACACTGACAGCAAGCAGAAATATCGATGGTAATCAATATTCACAAATAACAAGGTCTGTTGGGTGGTGTAGTGGGTAGAGGTAATGCGTGGCAGCACCGTGGATAGGATTTTATTTTTTTACCAGGGTCACCATCATGAGTTGCAAAAGATTCAGGTCTACATTAAAGAGTTTATCCCACAAACAGGAGGTCTGACCACTGGGCCCCTAGTGATCCTGAGAACATCGGAGGTCGTGCATATGTCGGTCCAGTGCTCCATTCATTTCTTTGAGACTGTCGGACCACTACCTATTTTCCATTCAAAGAGGGTGCTCAGGGACCCCTTTTCTCAGGATCACTGGGGGTCCGAATGGTCTACATTTATCTCCTGTCCTGGGTATAGGTGATAAATACTTTTCATGGGATACCCACCTTAACCTGGACCTCAGACCATTACCCAGAATTACTGAGATGTCTGACCTGAACCTTCAAGGGGTTGTCTCATCTCAGACAATGGGCGGCATATTGCTAGGATATGCCCCTATTGTCTTATAGGTGCGGGTCCTGTATCGGAAATGGAGCCCCGCAAAGTGGTGGCTGGAGGACTCCGGTCCGACCACTACCAAGCGCTCTCCCCATAGAAGTGAATGGGAGCGCACCGCGCATGACCGGCCACTGCCTTCATTCACTTCTATGGGCCTCACGGAAATAGCTGAGCCAGCGTTCGGCTATTTTCAGCGACCCCAAAGAAAATTAATGGAGGGTGGTTGCGCCCTCCAACACTTTCGGGGCTCTGTTCTCGATATAGGTGTGGTGATCCGCACCTATCAGACAAAGTATTCTAGCGATATGCCCCCATTGTCTGAGATGAGAAAACCCCTTCAAGTGAATTCAGACCCCAGACCAGTGAAAAAAATGAATGAACCCCTTCATTCACTTACTGATTCTCAGTCCCTGGTCCTCTTCACCTCTGAATCCAGTACACAGATAGCATCATGACCCAGTGTGGTGCCACCCAGGATTGCAGAGGGTTAAGTAAAAGGAGGGCAGCAGAGTTACTGTAATAACTGGCATCCATGTAGATTGTAAGCCCTCAGGGTCAGGGACATCTGTCCCTCTTTACTAGTAACTTGTCTTGTTCATGCTTATATATGCGCACCCCTTTCCATATGTACCGCGCCATGGGGCACCCGACAGAAGCAGCGACCCCGTGTTTTACTGCTGCTGCCCTGGAGTATTGGCTGAAAATGAACTGAATAATGGGGGAAAGCAGAATGTGGCTACACCGATTCTATACCAGGGATGCTCAACCTGCGGCCCTCCAGCTGTTGAAAAACTACAACTCCCACCATGCCCTGCTGTAGGCTGATAGCTGTAGGCTGTTCAGGCATGCTGGGAGTTGTAGTTTTGCAGCAGCTAGAGGGCGGTAGGTTAAGCATGCCTGTTCTATACTATATATTTAGTGCTCATTACAAGGCTTCTTTTGTTAGAAGGGTCCCTAGACAATTATCTGATCACAGGCGATCAGCTGCGATCTGTGGGGGAACCTGACAGTAGGTTTTCAGTTTACCTGCAGCGCCACCACAGGAGAAACTAAGAATTACACTGTGTGTAATGCAGGACAGGACCTTTAGAGTGAGAGATGCTCTATGTACCGTAGGCGCTGTCCACCATGGCCGAGGGATGAAGATCCTAAACAGAGGACCTCCCTTTATTAACTCACAGTTCACTAATGGGGTCCATGACGGTAGGTTTCTTAACTGGACTTTCATGGTGGCTCTTTGGTCATTCTTGTATGCTCTGCCTTTCATCTGTACAGTCCCTGCTGATTCCATTTTAAGTATTTAGTATCTCTAACTTTAGCCATGTCCAGAACTACAAGGCCCAGAATATGACCGCCAGATTTTTTATTTGTTGTGGGCCCCCTTTTATCTCAGTGCCTTGGAAATGAGGGAGCCTTAACCTTTGTCTTGAAGCGAGATGTGGAGTTCTAACCTGACTTGCAAGTTCCACCAAATTTATTATTTCCATTTTCGTGTACCCCTAAATGTATGCACCATGTGACTCTTGGGAAATCAGGAGCTCCTATACACATGGGTAGTTGGCTAATCCCACATAGATGTCAGGTCTGGTGGACTATTATCTTGTGTGTAAAGCTGCGTGGGATTTGGACAGCTCATAGATTTTACTAGGTACCACCCCCCCCTTCCCCTTCCCCTTTCCTTCCCCTTCCCCAACCTACTGGGACCTGTTGAGAAATCGATACTTATCTTCTCCTCGACAGTTCGTTCTGGCTCCTGGACTGTCTTCAGTGGACTTCTGGTTCCGTCTGTGAAATACAGGGTCATGTGTACATTTGCAGCCAGTGACTGGCCTCAGCAGGGACGTATACCAAAGAGGTAATGTGCCGCTAGGGGACGTGTCACTACTTGATGCCTGTCATTGCTTGCAGATGTGCACTTGATCCCATCTGTGCAGGAAGTGGACAGATTCAGACCAGTTAAGTCCAGGAGCATTGGAGCCAGAACTGAGCGGTGGGGATCCCGCCGGCTGGAGGGCGGCACGTTCACATGAAGTATTTTGGGCGCAAATTAAATTTATTTTTTCAATGGGAGGCAGCACCACAGTTAATTCCGCTGTTGATTTTTGCAGCACATTTTTGAAGACCACGCCAAGAATGTACACGTCCATTTGTGGCACAGTTACCACATGGACCCCTCGCGAAACCTGCCCGCAGTTTAGCTCCATTTAATGCAGCAAAACTTAGAGCGGTTCTGCACAGTACGAAATAAAAAACCCCCGCTGTGGTTTCTGCCGTGGGATACGCAGCAGATTGTCTTGTGGACAAAAACCTTTGTGTGAACACCTCACATGGATCCAGAGATCTCCCCAGTCATCCTCCCATCGCCCTGCTAGATTCTCTTCAGGCTGGCAGCTCAGGGGATGTGTCCTTTCTGCTGCAATTCTTTCCCTGTCACTGCCAAAGCTTCTAACAGAATACACAGGGATAATAAGCAGTGTTGTCACATTGCAGTGACTAGAGATGAGTGAATTTCATATTTTGAAATTCGTTCATGCTTCGTTTGGTGGTAAAAGGTGAATTGCGTTACCACGGACCATAACGCTATTCTATGATGGAATGCCTTTAGATGCATTCCGTTATTGATTCCATCATAATAGAAGTCTATGGCCTTCATAACGGATCCGTCCTGTTTCCGTTATTCAGGAGAGGACTACCCTGCTTTAAGGAAACAGGACGGATCCGTTTTGCAGCACATAGACTTCTATTATTATGCATTCCGTCATAGAATAGCGTTATGGTCCGTGGTAACGGAATCCATAACGCAATTCACCTTTTACCACCAAACAAAGCGTGAACAAATTTCAAAATATGAAATTCGCTCATCTCTAACAGGGATAATAAACACAGTGATGTCACAGTACAGGGATAATAAACACAGTGATGTCACAGTACAGGGATAATAAACACAGTGATGTCACAGTACAGAGATAATAAACACAGTGATGTCACAGTACAGGGATAATAAACACAGTGATGTCACAGCACAGAGATAATAAACACAGTGATGTCACAGTACAGGGCTAATAAACATAGTGATGTCACAGTACAGGGATAATAAACACAGTGATGTCGCAGTACAGGGATAATAAACACAGTGATGTCACAGTACAGGGATAATAAAGACAGTGATGTCACAGTACAGGGATAATAAACACAGTGATGTCACAGTACAAGGATAAGGTGCACCATATCATAGCACTGAAATAACACACACAAAAAGGTCACCATATATATTGTGACATCTCAGCATAGGAATATAACATAATGATGTCACATCAGGAATAATGTGCACATGACATCACAGCACAGGAATACTGCAGAATCTCCTGCTGGTGAGATGTAATATGCACACGGCAAACGTAACCCTGGGACTTCATAATAAATCTTAAAATGGGGCCACTTTGAGTTTTCCCAAACCCTTCTGTTGTCCATAGTCTTCACTGTGCGCCTTTTATGTGGAAACAGGCCCCCGTAGGTGTTTGGTCCCACAGCAGCCTCTATGCCTGCTACCCTGGTAGTTACGCCCGTCAGTAATAAGGGTTAATATAGATTGTAAACCTCTGTAAAATCTCCACGGGGGAGAGAATTGGAAGGGTTAACGTGCTGGTGAAGTTCTCTCTTGGCGGACTGCTTCCCATGAGACGTCTGTCTGGCGGTGTAATGAATAGGGCGATACTGCTCGTTATCTGTGGATGCGGGCTGTCTGCATACTTGGCATGTTTTCTAGGAAACACAGATAATGGTGGCCGGATAACATTTTGTTATATATGTGGAGAGGAAAAATAAAGTCCTGAGAACCGGTCCTGGCAATGGTCTGCCCGGTACAACCTCTGGTGGCACACGTTTTCAGGTGAGACGGTGCCCCTGCCCTGTGCAGCGCCAGTCGGTCGAATCAAGGGTGCTTGCAGTCACTTTGTGCTATCTGACGCCCGTCTTTAGCTTGCAAGGAGAGACAGCTCTTCCGCCCTGTGATCGGTGAGGTCATGTTTCCCACCACCACCGATTACAACTGATGCCAGAGGTTTTTGAAAAGCGCAGTTATAGGTATTTTCCTGGATTTTGAGATGATGATCTCTCCTCGGGTTTGTCCATCAGTGGCTGAATGGGGCTGATCTGCTGTGAAGGGGTGCTCAGTCAGTTATCTTGCTGATTGGTGGGTGTACTGGAAAATTCATATATATAATCTTCTCTAACCACAACTGGTCATATTTTTGAAAGGGCATCTGTCAGCAGTTCTGTACCTATGACACTGGCTGACCTGTTACATGTGCACTTGGCAGCTGAAGGCATCTGTGTTGGTCCCATGTTCATATGTGCCCACATTGCTGAAAAGAATGAAGTTTTAATATATGCAAATGAGCCTCTAGGAGCAACAGGGGCGTTACCATTACACCTAGAGGCTCAGCTTTCTGCAACTGCTGCGCCCTCTGCACTTTGATAGACAGGAACAGGCAGTGAAAACCTCATCATGCCTGGTCCTGTCAATCAAAGTGCAGAGGGCGCGTTGCAGAGAGAGCAGAGCCTCTAGGTGTAACTGTAACGCCCCCGTTGCTCCTTGAGGCTCATTTGCATATATTAAAACATAATATTTCTCAGCAATGCGGACACATATGAACATGGGACCAACACAGATGCCTTCAGCTGCCAAGCGCACATGTAACAGGTCAGACAGTGTCATAGGTACAAACCTGCTGACTGATGCCTTTAACCTCCGAATATATAGGGGCACATTTATTAAAACGCAGATGCGGTCTTAATGAACCTCTAGGCTGGCATTGGTTACGCCAAAGTTATGTAGAGGCGCCGGCTGCCGCTTCTAATTGTAAGCCAGCTTCCTAACTGTCTTACATTGAGACCATTTTCTACGCCTAAAACAAGCATAGAAAATGGTAAATGAGACCTTTGTGCCGCAAAAGAGTATTTCTGTTTAATAAATGACCCCCATGGTCTCACCAGCGCGTGCCAACTTAGAAGTTCCTTGTCTAAGCTCTGCACACATATACGCTCCTATGGCTGGCTACACACATCCAGATTTCGGACAATTGTTCCAGACCCACCGCGGGATTAATGACCCAAACTCACTGGATCATAAATCCCTTTGATGCCGTGAGTTAAGGTCATTAAACTTGTGGCGGTCCAGGCCACACGTCCAAAATACAGCCTCCAGACCTGCCAGCGTTACGCTTTTTTAGGAGGGTGCAAATCCATGGCCGACTGGATGAATTTTGCTGCGGATTCACACACGGATTTAGTCTCCTTCATTGCGGCTTATCTGCTCTTTCCCATTCACCACTGCTGTCGCCATCCGCAAGAATTTCCGCAGGTGTAAAATGTCGCATATGACAGTAGCCGCAGAATCTCATCTGCACACTGCAGCCACAGATCTGCGCAGAATCTGCATGGAAATTGACCTGCGGTGTGGATTTTAAAGCTGATTTTCACTGCGGATTTCACCCTTTGCATGCAATGCGGAGATTGGAATCCATGGCAAATCCGCAGATAAGACCGATACAAATCCACACGTAGTTTCTCTGGATTTGATGTTTTTTATTTTATTTTGCTGCAGCCATGTGGACGTACACTTAGTGTTCCTTTTGGTCTTTAATGATATTTACTAAAAGTGTGTTGTGCAGCTTCCCCTTTAAATGCAAGTTATTTCCAGTTAAATTAGTACAGGCCCCCCTCAAATTTACCCATGAAGCACTGGCAGCATTAACTGGTTTCTGACTGTTATTTTGGCAGTGTGAGGTATCTATTACCTGGGCCGGCGCAGTGTCACCATTGGCCAGCAGAAGGCGCTGCTGCACCTTGCCAGTAATTGCACTGGGGAAGCATGAAGTTGCTGGAAGGCTCGTACCTGGAGTTTCTGTAGCTTCTTAATGGGCCAGTCCAGGCCTGACTCGTTTCAATCTTAAGTGTAATGGTTTGACTGGATTACAGCCTGTCATTACTTGTATTCTTTCTGCTCAATTTAGATTAGAGATTGTGGCTGAGCATGCCAACATACTGATCTCATTACTCGGGAAGGGTCTTTTCCTTTGAAAAGAGAGTAGTTTTGTCTCCCTGCGGTGCTCACGCCAGCAAATTGATATCTTATGTACGTACATTTCTGCCATTGTGACAGCTTCTCCAAGCACGACCACGTTTAAAAAAAATATATGTTTTATCCCCCCAAGAAAATAGTAACGATGTACCCAAGGAGGAGCTCACACCCCAGATGTAGATTCCAGCGGGCGACGAGTGGATCTTGCGCATCACCGGTTTGTTATGGAAATGTAGCAAAGCCGAGTTTGTCATCCAGCACAGCTCCCTCATCTGTGGTTTTACATAGGACTGCAGCTGAGGCCTATTGCCTTACCTTAAAGGGGTTTTCTAATATAAAGTAGCTATGGCTGCCACATTTGGTCTGTCCCTGCCGCTCCTGTGATGTGTGGCTATAACAATATGACTGTCATTATGGGCAGTACTTAAAGGGGTATGATAATCATCATCATCATCATCATCATATATACATAACAATCTCTAGAACCAGCCCTGCACCTCACATGGGTCCAGAGATCTCTCCATTAATATCTTCAGTTGTTCTGCTAGATTTATTTCAGGCTGGCAGATCAAGGGGAGGGTGTCCCTTTTTTTCCTGCAGCTCTCTCTCTATAACAGCTCAGGGGGGGTGTCCTTTCTTCTGCAGCTCTCTCTATAACAGCTCAGGGGGTGTGTCCTTTTCCTGCAGCTCTCTCTCTCTCTATAACAGCTCAGGGGTGTGTGTCCTTTCTCTGCAGCTCTCTCTCTATAACAGCTCAGGGGGTGTGTCCTTTCTCCTGCAGCTCTCTCTATAACAGCTCAGGGGGGTGTGTCCTTTCTCTGCAGCTCTCTCTATAACAGCTCAGGGGGTGTGTCCTTTCTCCTGCAGCTCTCTCTATAACAGCTCAGGGGGGTGTGTCCTTTCTCTGCAGCTCTCTCTCTATAACAGGGGAGGGTATCCTTTCTCTGCAGCTCTCTCTCTATAACAGCTCAGGGGCCATGTTCTTTCTTCTGCAACCCTCCCTATCACAGCTCAGGATAAGTGTCCTTTCTGCCACAGCTCTTCCCCCTATAAATGCCACAGCTTCTAACAGAAGATACGGGTGGTGACAGTTGAAAATTTAAACTGAGCGTGTGCGACCACCTCAGTGATAGGGTCACAAAATAGGGAAAACAAGAAAGAGCAGGTGGCGCTATGCAGATACATTTTATTGAATAGCTCAGTGGCTGTACTACATTGTTGATTACATGCAATTACAAAAGTATTCAGATCCAGGTGCTGGTTTGAAATATGTAGTGTGTTTTTAATGGCAGAACCCCTTGGCAGATCTGTGTGGCCGTTCTGCAAATTACAGAACATGTCCTATTCCCGAACATATTGCGGACGAGCATAGTCCTTTCTGTTGATGGGAGTGACAAAAATTGCGGGATGCACACTTAAAGTATCTGTATCCTGTGCATCCGTTGTTTGCGGACTGAATTCCAGACACTCCCGTGTCCTTATTCTTGAGATCAGTGAGGGTTTTATGGGTTGCACACCCACCGATTCCCTATCTTCACTTGGTAATACTCCCTTCCTAGACACAGGTTCCCTTTAATTAGAGTCCGACTTCCGCACTTTTTGGAAGTGACACTGACACCTACTTTGCGCTGGATACATGGCACGGTGTTGGATCCCGGTAGACCTGTCCTCTCCAAAGCCTGTTCTCTGCTCTTGACCTTTGTCCACCCGTTGGTTGTCATTTGTGAAGCCCCCCCTGGGGGGTTTAAAGCTTTTCAATCCACAGGGCTAATGATGGCATGAAGCAGTAATGGACGGGTTTGAGTCACCAAGAAGTGGAGAATAAACACTCCTTACAAAAGCAGCCAGACGTGAACCCAGCCATGATTTATGTCCCCGGCAGCCGAGGCCTCGGCTTAATCCTCGCTCTGCACACACATCCATCAGCGTGTTTTCATTCCTCGGCCACTTTTCCCTTCCTTGTATTTGTTATGCCCTCTTACGCCTAAAAATTGTCCTGCATTGTGCGTGTAAGAGGCGCTCACCCCCTCGTCTGCCCACGACATTAATAATCATTTTACGCCGTGACTTGCCGATCCTGTCGCGCTCATTGTTTCGGGGTAGGGGGGTGGCACTGCCGGAAGCTTTTGCAGGCCTCATTTAAGTTCTTTCATGTTCTGTGTGCAGAGTTCAAAGGTTTATTGTGCGGGCTTCACCTCCGTTATTTACACGTGCAGGTAAATATGGACTTATGGGGACATTGTGAGAGTTTCTGGGACTGGTTCAGACACGCACGCTGCTACACGGGTGACTTCTAATGGGACAGTCACACCTCTGAAGCAGAATGACGGGAGTGACAGTGTGTGAACTGTGCGCCCTATTCTGCATTATTGGCGTGACGGACACGGGGGAGTCCAGGCTGCCTTATATGAAGCAAAGTAAATTTGGAAGTAACATCCCTGCCCTGAAACAGCTTAGATGAAGAATCCACTGCACTCTTCCATTCCAAAAAAATCGTATTTTATTCAATAGACAGCATACATTGCGACGTTTGGACGTGTAGTCTTTATCAAGCAGTGAGGGAATTAGAACATAGGGTACCTTAAAGGGAACCTGTCATCACCTTTATGGTGCCCATACTAACGGCAGAATAAAGTACTGACAGGTGAGTTGATTTCAGCGGTCTGTCATTTAAAAGTTAAAAGTAAGTGGTTGCCGAGAACCAACATCACAATCATTGCAGACTGGGCCTTGAGAAGAGTCCCGGCCACCTGAGAAGAGTCCTGGTTATTCATGAATTCCTGCTCTCCTGCCCACCGGCTGATGACTGACAGTCTTCTACCTAGTTTTCTCCCTTTCTCTCTAGGAGAGAACTGCCAATCATCAGCAGATGGGGGGAGCAGGAGATTATAATAACCAGGACTCTTCTCAGGTAGATGTGACTCTTTTCAAGGCCTGGGCTGCAATGACTATGATGCTGGTTCTCAGCGACCACTTACTTTTAGCTGATAAGTGACACACCGCTGACATCAGCATTTCTGTCACTATTGTATGCCGCCCTCAGTGAGGTCAGCCTAAAGTTGATGACAGGTTCCCTTTAAATAGAAGCCTAATTTGTGGGTGTAATTAGGAACATCCCCTTTTGTGGGCGTGTACAAATATCATCATAAGGTGCTAATACAATATTGGATAAATAACAATGCAGCAAAGACAGTATAGTAAATGGTCAAGTGATGCATGTGACTTACAAATAAAGCGGCTCCACGTGAGGCCATAGTATCCTCAGTATAGGCATGAAATAACACCAATGTCCAGCGTTCTCAGACTGCGACTGCACATGAAGTAAAGTTTAGTGAGCGCGCGCGCGCCGTGTCCAGTAGGAAAATAAAGCGTCATAGAGAGTTCATGACGTGATGCCTCCAATCAAGAAAAACTGATCATGACGTCAGTTGTAACTAGGCAGAGAAGATAGGCGGGCAACAATCATATGGAAAACCCACCAAATTAGAAAAATATATTTGAAAACTAATGGGCAATCTTGTTAGGCCTTTGTTACCAAAGCTATGGACAGAAACGGCATTCTCAGATTTGAGAGCTCACATCCACGGAGGATGATTGAATCATTACCCTATAGTCAACTTTTAAGGGTTAGGAGGATAGTGAGTGATGAAGACAAGATAGAAACCAGACTAGGAGAAATGATTAAGAAATTTGTAACTAGGGGTTATCCTCAACATCAACTCTCTATGACGTGTTATTTTCCTATTGGACGCGGCACGCGCTCACTAAACTTCTCTTCAAGCGCAGTCTCATTCTGAGAACGCTGGACACTGGCGCGATTTCATGCCTATACTGAGGATACTATGGACTCACGCGGAGCCCCTTTTTTTTTTTTGTAAGTCTTACATTCATCACTTGACTATTTACTATACTGTCTTTGCTGCACTGTTTTTTAGCTAATATTGTATTAGCACCATATGATGATATTTGTACACGCCCACAAAAAGGGATGTTCCTAATTATACCCACAAATTAGGCTTCTATTTGAGGTACCCTATACTCTAATTCCCTCACTGCTTGATAAAGACTACACGTTGAAATGATGCAATGTACTGTATGCCATCTACTGAATAAAATAATGAATGGAAGAGTGCTGTGGATTCTTCACCTAATCTGATACTACCTGGGACCCTTAAAGTGGACCTGTCACCGCTCCTGACATGCCTGTTTTAATAGCTACATGCATTCCCCATGTAACAATTCTGGAGCCTCTAGTCTCATGGCTCTATGTTGTGCCGTTCCTTTATTATTTCTACTAGAAGTTATGAATGAATTGCTAGCAGTCTGCAGTAAGGGTAGAGAGGAGGTAACCAATTGGGAACCAGTTGGGGGTGTGTCCCTGCACAGTCTGAAAATGGCAGCACTGATTGGATAGAGTGAGTCTGTGCAGGTACACCACCCACCTGGTTACCTCCCCTCTGTGCCCTTACTGCAGACTGCTAGCAATTCATTCATAACTTCTAGTAGAAATAATAAAGGAACGGCATAAGATAGAGCCATGAGAATAGAGGCTCCAGAATTGTTATTACACTGGGAATGCATGAAGCTATTAAAACAGGCATGTCGGGAGTGGTGACAGGTCCACTTTAAGTCTGGATCCTCATCCGCATGCACCTTTTTGGACCTAATGTATTTCCAGCTGTCCAGTGGACTTTTTTACCCAATAGTTAGGTTTGTAGTGCTGCTTATCTTCTGTTACAATTGCCTTGCAACAGCGCCACTCTTGTCCACTGGCTATCATTGGTATTGTGGCTAATCCCCATTCAAGTGAATAAAAGACATGGCGAGTTTTTCCAAACCCAGACAGTCCGTACAACATGGTGTAATGCAGATTTCACTGTGTGTTCCCATTCACAGGCATAGGAAAATTTGTGTCCAGTGCGGAGGAAGAAGAACACAACGATTAGCCCAATTGAATGAAAATGTGTAGATTCACGTTAGTTCAAAGTGTAAATCCACCTCAGATAGTTGAGACTGACCCTCAGATTTCTGCGGTGGATTTGTAATTTGCACAACATGGATCAGCACGTTTTGATTTAGTGGGGTTAGTCGTAATGTGAAAATATACATCAAGATTTTAATCCAAAGGATAAATCGGCTCTTAAAGGGGTTGTCCCATCTCAACATTTATGACCACCTCCTATCTGCAGAACAGGGCCCTCCAAAGTGAGGAGAGAGTAGCTGCGCATGCGCGGCCACCCGACATTCACCGATAAGGCAGACCCATAGCAGTGAACGCCGTTTGTTGCACAGTTTGCTCTACATTCACTGCTATGCATGCTCGTTCGGCAATTTTTGGAATTACTATAGCAGTGAATGGAGAGGACTCTGTGCATGCGCTGTGTGTCTCCTCCACTTTGCATGCCCCGTTCTGGAGGTAAGTGGGAGGTGGGATCCACACCTATCTGACATTAGTGGCATATCCTAATGATAAGCCATCAGTGTCTGAGAGGAGACCACTCCTTTAAAGGGCTATACCCATAATATGCCATCACTTTATGATCCTTAGGGTTGATCCAACCTCTGCCCCCCCCCCCCCCCCCCCCCCCCCACACACACACACTGATCCTCTGAGTGAAGGGGACTCCACGCTGGTTTAGTGATACTCCTAATTGTTCCCTGCACAGCGGCTTCAGACATGAACATCTTCTATCTTGTAGGGACACCCCAACTCTGAAATGAGAAATGGCGCTAGACCTTTGTCAGCTGTTCTGTGGCATTCACAGTAAGCCGTCTTCTCGCCTGACATTCAGGATGACGCGGTGTCCCATTCAGTGGTGTACAGCAAGGAAAGGTGCTAAGTCCTGTTTCTCCGAAAATCTGGGGAAAAGTGGGTTTGGCAAGACCAGACACTGGTGAAGACGGCTTCACACATCTCCCTGCTGGTTGCTGACAAAAAAGAAATCTGCTTGAAATGTGCTGAGCCGCCATTATTTTCTTGCAATATTTTCACTGCTTTCCCACGGCTCAAATAACCTGGAGAGGAGAGAGATGGGAGAGCGCGGAGAGGAGAGAGATGGGAGAGCGCGGAGAGGAGAGAGATGGGAGAGCGCGGAGAGGAGAGAGATGGGAGAGCGCGGAGAGGAGAGAGATGGGAGAGCGCGGAGAGGAGAGAGATGGGAGAGCGCGGAGAGGAGAGAGATGGGAGAGCGCGGAGAGGAGAGAGATGGGAGAGCGCGGAGAGGAGAGAGATGGGAGAGCGCGGAGAGGAGAGAGAGATGGGAGAGCGCGGAGAGGAGAGAGAGATGGGAGAGCGCGGAGAGGAGAGAGAGATGGGAGAGCGCGGAGAGGAGAGAGAGATGGGAGAGCGCGGAGAGGAGAGAGAGAGGGGAGAGCGCGGAGAGGAGAGAGAGATGGGAGAGCGCGGAGAGGAGAGAGAGATGGGAGAGCGCGGAGAGGAGAGAGAGATGGGAGAGCGCGGAGAGGAGAGAGAGATGGGAGAGCGCGGAGAGGAGAGAGAGATGGGAGAGCGCGGAGAGGAGAGAGAGATGGGAGAGCGCGGAGAGGAGAGAGAGATGGGAGAGCGCGGAGAGGAGAGAGAGATGGGAGAGCGCGGAGAGGAGAGAGAGATGGGAGAGCGCGGAGAGGAGAGAGAGATGGGAGAGCGCGGAGAGGAGAGAGAGATGGGAGAGCGCGGAGAGGAGAGAGAGATGGGAGAGCGCGGAGAGGAGAGAGAGAGGGGAGAGCGCGGAGAGGAGAGAGAGATGGGAGAGCGCGGAGAGGAGAGAGAGATGGGAGAGCGCGGAGAGGAGAGAGAGATGGGAGAGCGCGGAGAGGAGAGAGAGATGGGAGAGCGCGGAGAGGAGAGAGAGATGGGAGAGCGCGGAGAGGAGAGAGAGATGGGAGAGCGCGGAGAGGAGAGAGAGAAAGGGGAGAGCGCGGAGAGGAGCAGAAGTCTGCATTCACAGTCATCTTATGTAGTGGGGGAGGGGCAAGCCTTGTATCTAATGCTCTTTACAGGTAACCTGTAGTACAATGGTAATGTGAAGATCACATGTAACACAATGAGCTCCCCTACTCAGGACCGCCCTTCATCAGCGCCCGCAGAGGGTTCAGTGCCACCATGTTTTGCATTGGTAATGGCAGCCGGAGTGATCAGCTGACTTCAATCTGAGATGAGATTATCCATGTCAAGTCTGGAAGCTCCAAGCCTGTTGGATATTTGGCTATAAACAGCAAGCAATTTTTCTAGCATGCGATGCGACTACGACTCATGACGTCAGCAGCTCTAATGGATGTCGCAAATCCTAAATCGCACGCATTTCACAGTCAGATCACAATCACGTGATGTCAAAGCCACAGACAAATGGCGCAACTCTCTGTGCTGGGAGACCTGATGCCTCGTTACCAAAGCCTCCCTGTGCTCTTAGCATCTGTCAGCAGATCTGTACCAATACACTGGCTGACCTGTTACATGTGCGCTTGGACATCTGTGTTGGTCCCTTGTTCATATGTGGCTGCATTGCTGAGAAAAATTAGGTTTTATTATATGCAAATGAGCCTCTAGGAGCAACGGGGGCGTTACCATTACACCTAGAGCAGGCATCTCAAACTCCGGCCCTCCAGCTGTTGCAAAACTACAACTCCCACAATGCCCTGCTGTAGGCTGATACCTGTAGGCTGTCCGGGCATTGTGGGAGTTGTAGTTTTGCAACAACTGGAGGGCCGCTGTTTGAGATCCCTGACCTAGAGGCTCTGATCTCTCTGCAACTGCCGCTACCCTCTGCACCTTAATTGACGCCCACATAGTGAAAACATTATACTGCCTGGCCCTGTCAATGTGCACAGGGAGCAGCAGAGAGAGCAGAGCCTCTAGGTGTAATGGTAACGCCCCCGTTGCTCCTAGAGGCTCATTTGCATATAGTAAAACTTCATTTTTCTCAGCAATGCGGACACATATGAACATGAGACCAGCACAGAAGCCCTTTAAGGGGCTTTCCAGCTTCACAATATTGATGCACATGGTAGGCCTTCAATATCAGCTAGGCGACCCTCGGCCTATTCTTTTATTGCAAATGCAGACGTATTGTGCAATGTTTGGGCTTATTGCTGATTTTAGGTTAATATGTCTCATTACATTTCTCAGAAATATTGAAATTTAAGAGACATTTTTTTTGATTACCGTGAAGTTTTAACCCCCCTCCCCCTCTCCGCCCAGCCAGCATCCTGTGTTTTCTGTGTCTCTGCTCGCTCAGCTCCCTACTGACGCTGTGCTGATTGTAAGTCGGTACCAAGCTGGCACAGGCTCTTGTGTTTCTTACACATTCTGTACAGCCCAAGCGTTTCAGATAAAGGACTCGGTGTCTGAATTCTCTTCGGATGAACGGAGTACGACATGGCATTACGGAGGACAATTGGCCGTCTGTAAAGGGCAGAGACAGCATGGCTGACTCGTAAATGTTCTGCCTGATTAGGATGTAAAAAAATGTATTTATTTTTTTGGAAGTGAAAGCTTAGGGATCGTTGCCCAGCACAGCGTATCCATTGTCATCATCCGCTTCTGTAGCAGCAAATTTAACCCAGCACTTGGCATCCTCATAAATATGTAAAAGACAGACGTCTGTTGGCGGCATTAGACGCCCGGTGACCCAGTTGTGCCCTCAGAAATCTTCTAAGCTGATCAGCCTCGTAAGGTGGCACTGTCTGCTGCTGCGGACCATTCTGTGCCAGCCAAGGAGATGAGGCGAGAAGCGGCTCCCCCTCCCTGGGTAAACACCGTTTAGAGGGCTTACTCCGAAGAATTAGGCAGTCGCGCGTGGAAAATTGGAGCGTCTACAAACTTGTGCCATTCCCTTTGCTTTGATCTGGGGCTGGTGTGCCCTGCCCAAACTTGCTGCAGCGAGCAAAGGGGTGCTATTGTTTCCACTTGCTGCTGTTTTGTGCTCTCCTCCACCCTGTGTCCTGGGTAAGGCCTTTTGCGCGCAACCATTTCCGTTTTAGTGGTACGCAAAAAAAAAAAAAAAACACAGCGGCGGTGTACATTCCGCATTTTGCAAATTGGTATGTCCTGCCCTCTGTTAGAAATGCCTATTCTTGTCCGCAACATGAACACCATTAGGACATGGTCTATATATATATATTTTTTTTTATTGAAATGAATGGGTGGGCATCCAATCCGCAAAAAATATGCAGATCGGATGTGGCCCTAAACTACGGTCGTGTGCAAGAGGCCTAAAAGAGTCTCCCGCTCTGAAAGGCTATGGAAGGTCATACACAAAGCACAGGGGCGGACTGTGTACTTAAAGTGGCCCTGGAAAAAATAAAAAAAATAACTAAAAGTGGCCCCAGTCATAGGCAAGTACAAATTGACATGGTGTGGCGCCACAAGTAGGCGGAGACTGCGGTACCATAGTGCAGCATAAAATACCGCTCCAGCAGAACCAAATACCACGGGGCTGCATAAAATACCGCTCTATCACCATACTGTGGACGGTGATACAGACCAATTCAGGAGGGCACCTGGATGCTGGCTAGGTATAGAAGTACCTGATGCTCCTACATTAATTAATGTTGAGATCATCAGATCGTTATGTACCCAGCCAGGGGCTGTGGGATGGGCTCGAGCGGCCTCCTGGGCATCGGCACATCTTAAAATTTCGCTATAGCGTTTATGGCCAGTCAGACCCTGACAGAGCACCGTTCGCAGTATTAGCACACTATTAAAGGGTGACTCCAGTAAGTAGTGATGGTAACCCCTGCTGATGAGTAATGCACGTTGTATCAGCTGATGGTAGGAGTGGGGGAAGGGAAGTGACAACTGGTCTGAGCACGTCTAGAGCCATTCAACGACTGACCTATGTTACTATGAAATCACCCCCCCCAATAAATGAGAATATGAATGGGGTGATAAGTGTGCAGTGCCACCAGTTGCGGCATATTCTGTGCCACAGGGGTATCAGAGATGATACCGATACATGCGGCAGGTGACCCGGCATGCTCTGTGGTAAGTCTTAATCTGTGCTAGGGACTGGGGGGCAGAAGTGCTGGTGGTACACCATTGCTACCTATTTCTATCACTTTTTGGCAGGTGACTACTCTGGTCCCACAGAAGAGGAGTTACTGTGTTGTCACCGAAGTCCTCCTGCACCTGTTGCTAAGCAACATCTAAACCAACTTTGATTTGCTGCCTAGTTGATGAGGAGGACAAGAGCAAAAATGTTACATAATGTAATGTATTTTGCAACAATGTATCATAATTGAAGAATTCAGCCTGGCATGCAGGGTTAAAGCTGCCGTACATCTGCTGGTGCCACCATGATGGACGCAATCTCAGTGCCATGGTAGGGTTGTGCTCTGCAAGGCAGGAGTGTGTATACGGGTGCATACTTTATGTGCAACAGTAGCAAGGGTCCTGATAGTGTTTGTGTTTTTAGTAGGGTTCCCCTTTAATGGTTTGCATAGAATATGTTGATGGCGAATACTTCTGTCTGCGAGGTGCGATCTCCGGCGTGGTTCAGCCCCTCCGATTCATGACCCTTTCTCAGGGAGAACTGTGCATTTCTCAGAACCCCTCTCAACATTTGACGGTTCTTGTTTTGTTGCCGTTTGGTAAATGGCGCTGTCATCGGGTTTTTGGGGTCTAATGGCAGAATGACTGCAGATACAGTTACAGGACTAGAAAACAGGAAGGAGGCGGCAGCGATTCTACCCACTTGTCTGCAGATTTTTAATAGGAGGTAATTCAGTGGTGAGACACACTGGTTAAACATTTCTCAATTGTGTCACATGCTGTCTGCGGCCTGCGCGGCGTTAACCGTTTGCTGCTCTGTTTTCTCAGTGCTCCTGCAATGTGTCCTGCTACAGACGTCATGCCTTAGAGGTAGATAACACAGGGGTGCTTGTAGAACTACAGTTACCAGTATGCCTTCTGTGGACTTTCCCAGCATGAAATTGCAGGCAGAAAATTTTACAGTACCAGCAAAGTGTGTGAGATTTTACAAAATCTCATCTACAAGCTGCAAAAAATAAAAAAAATAAAAAATCTACAGCGGAAATTGTGCTGAGGTGCAGATGTGAAGGGATTTTCCGGTAATATGATATTGATAGGAACGATCAAAGATATCAGATTGGTGGGGGTCTGACTGCTGGCACCCCCGCCGATCAGCTGTTTAAAGCCACGGTGCTCCGTTGAGTCCATGTCAATCAAGAAGAGGGAGGGCCTTTTCCCCATATCGCCCGCTCAGGATAAGCAACTTTCTAATGAGACGTCATTAAAAATTTCACCTAACCCTTCAACAACAACTCCCACAATGCCCTGCTGTAGGCTGATACCTGTAGGCTGTTCGGACATGCTGGGAGTTGTAGTTTTGCAACAGCTGGAGGGCCGCAGTTTGAGGATGCCTGCCTTAGCTGGTTGTCTTGCTGCTTGTGACATAGACCCCGTAGATCACTGCTCCTGGCTGTGTTGGCTCTTTCTGCTTTCGAACTCTCTTCCATCAGTGTTAGAGACAGCAGCAGGGAGGGGGAGGAAGCTTTATGTCTCAGATCAGTGTGTGGAGCGGGGTAAAGCATCCAAGTTATCAAGGAGGGCAGATCACAAACTGTGTAGATAGAAAGGAAAACCATATACAAGACAGAGGAGCATGTTTTCAACTGTGTATGAATATGAAGAGAAAAATAGCACCCATGACAGATTCTGCAGGGGTGGGGGTAAACTGAATACTCCTGAGCATCGATGTTTGTCAGCATAAGTATACGTATACATACAGATCCCTTATACGCTGTAGAATGGGAAATCAGTCCAAGAATGTCTCTGTGCTGATACATAAGAGCTAGTGAAGGCAGCAGCATCCTGAGCACACAGGTCTCACATCCAGCATGTACTGTATTACTGGGGGGATACATTCACATGAGAAAATTCTGAAACTAGGAGCAGTTAATAAAATGAATATCAGGGGTTTTGTAAATTAAGCAATGAAGCATTTATCATACAGCCAAAGGATAGGTGATCACTGTGGGTCAGAAGGCTCCATTCAAACTGGAGACTCGAAAGTGAGCATTGAAGGTAGGTGGGTGTGTGGGAGGCTTATTTTATTGAGGTAAGCTAAAATCCACTTTCTGCTACCCTCCAAATACTAAGGAAGCTACTCCCTGTCAGTCTCACCCCTCGGCTGGGATGAGGCAGCGGATCTGGCTCCTAATAAAGCCTTGTATGTCTCATTATAAACCATGGTGGTGCGGTGCAGAGAGTCATTGTTCCCATGGACAGCTCTACTATGGGGAATATATGTTTTCAATATTTTTTGCAATTAACCATTTTTCAGTGAATGGATTCTTGCGGTTTGACAAAACATTTTCCAAACTTTTAGAACATTGTTTTCAGGCATCTCCAAACGGATCATTTGTGAGGCCACATATTACTTCTGGAAAAGTGCCTGACGTTACTGCTCATGGCTGTGCTCATTTTCTTCTGATTTAAAATTCATTTACATCGAGAGTGTCCCTTTTAACTTATAATAATCACCATGGCATAAGGGTTATTATTATTATTTATTTATTATTTTTTTTAGACCATAGATATTGGTTCTGGTCCATAGCTTCTGTGACTTCTACATGGATCATGTTTCTAACTGCATGCTATGTAGGCATAAACCCCAGAGCTGAGCCGTATAGATTGTCCTGTCACTGTACTGAACGTGTTACTTACCATAATAGTATACCTGCCTGGCCTGGTCTTGAGCAAAGTGCTGCAGCGCCTCCACAGGGGAATTTGAACATTATACAGTTATATACAGTCAGGTCCAAAAATATAAATATTGGGACATCGACACAATTCTAACATGTTTGGCTCTATACACCACCACAATGGATATGAAATGAAACGAACAAGATGTGCTTTAACTGCAGACTGTCAGCTTTAATTTGAGGGTATTTACATCCAAATCAGGAGAACGGTGCAGGAATTATAACAGTTTGCATATGTGCCTCCCGCTTGTTAAGGGACCAAAAGTAATGGGACAATTGTCTTCTCAGCTGTTCCATGGCCAGGTGTGTGTTATTCCCTCATTATCCCAATTATAATGAGCAGATAAAAGGTCCAGAGTTCATTTCAATTGTGCTATTTGCATTTGGAATCTGTTGCTGTCAACTCTCAAGATGAGATCCAAAGAGCTGTCACTATCAGTGAAGCAAGCCATCATTAGGCTGAAAAAACAAAAACATCAGAGAGATAGCAAAAACATTAGGCGTGGCCAAAACAACTGTTTGGAGCATTCTTAAAAAGAAGGAACGCACTGGTGAGCTCAGCAACACCAAAAGACCCGGAAGACCTCGGAAAACAACTGTGGTGGATGACAGAAGAATTCTTTCCCTGGTGAAGAAAACACCCTTCACAACAGTTGGCCCGATCAAGAACACTCTCCAGGAGGTAGGTGTATGTGTGTCAAAGTCAACAATCAAGAGAAGACTTCACCAGAGTGAATACAGAGGGTTCACCACTAGATGTAAACCATTGGTGAGCCTCAAAAACAGGAAGGCCAGATTAGAGTTTGCCAAACGACATCTAAAAAAGCCTTCACAGTTCTGGAACAACATCCTATGGACAGATGAGACCAAGATCAACTTGTACCAGAGTGATGGGAAGAGAAGAGTATGGAGAAGGAAAGAAACTGCTCATGATCCTAAGCATACCACCTCATCAGTGAAGCGTGGTGGTAGTGTCATGGCGTGGGCATATACAGGGAGTGCAGAATTATTAGGCAAGTTGTATTTTTGAGTTTTAATTTTATTATTGAACAACAACCATGTTCTCAATGAACCCAAAAAACTCATTAATATCAAAGCTGAATATTTTTGGAAGTAGTTTTTAGTTTGTTTTTAGTTTTAGCTATTTTAGGGGGATATCTGTGTGTGCAGGTGACTATTACTGTGCATAATTATTAGGCAACTTAACAAAAAACAAATATATACCCATTTCAATTATTTATTTTTTACCAGTGAAACCAATATAACATCTCAACATTCACAAATATACATTTCTGACATTCAAAAACAAAACAAAAACAAATCAGTGACCAATATAGCCACCTTTCTTTGCAAGGACACTCAAAAGCCTGCCATCCATGGATTCTGTCAGTGTTTTGATCTGTTTACCATCAACATTGCGTGCAGCAGCAACCACAGCCTCCCAGACACTGTTCAGAGAGGTGTACTGTTTTCCCTCCTTGTAAATCTCACATTTGATGATGGACCACAGGTTCTCAATGGGGTTCAGATCAGGTGAACAAGGAGGCCATGTCATTAGATTTTCTTCTTTTATACCCTTTCTTGCCAGCCACGCTGTGGAGTACTTGGACGTGTGTGATGGAGCATTGTCCTGCATGAAAATCATGTTTTTCTTGAAGGATGCAGACTTCTTCCTGTACCACTGCTTGAAGAAGGTGTCTTCCAGAAACTGGCAGTAGGACTGGGAGTTGAGCTTGACTCCATCCTCAACCCGAAAAGGCCCCACAAGCTCATCTTTGATGATACTAGCCCAAACCAGTACTCCACCTCCACCTTGCTGGCGTCTGAGTCGGACTGGAGCTCTCTGCCCTTTACCAATCCAGCCACGGGCCCATCCATCTGGCCCATCAAGACTCACTCTCATTTCATCAGTCCATAAAACCTTAGAAAAATCAGTCTTGAGATATTTCTTGGCCCAGTCTTGACGTTTCAGCTTGTGTGTCTTGTTCAGTGGTGGTCGTCTTTCAGCCTTTCTTACCTTGGCCATGTCTCTGAGTATTGCACACCTTGTGCTTTTGGGCACTCCAGTGATGTTGCAGCTCTGAAATATGGCCAAACTGGTGGCAAGTGGCATCTTGGCAGCTGCACGCTTGACTTTTCTCAGTTCATGGGCAGTTATTTTGCGCCTTGGTTTTTCCACACGCTTCTTGCGACCCTGTTGACTATTTTGAATGAAACGCTTGATTGTTCGATGATCACGCTTCAGAAGCTTTGCAATTTTAAGAGTGCTGCATCCCTCTGCAAGATATCTCACTATTTTTGACTTTTCTGAGCCTGTCAAGTCCTTCGTTTGACCCATTTTGCCAAAGGAAAGGAAGTTGCCTAATAACTATACACACCTAATATAGGGTGTTGATGTCATTAGACCACACCCCTTCTCATTACAAAGATGCACATCACCTAATATGCTTAATTGGTAGTAGGCTTTCGAGCCTATACAGCTTGGAGTAAGACAACATGCATAAAGAGGATGATGTGGTCAAAATACTCATTTGCCTAATAATTCTGCACGCAGTGTATGGCTGCCAATGGAACTGGTTCTCTTGTATTTATTGATGATGTGACTGCTGACAAAAGCAGCAGGATGAATTCTGAAGTGTTTCCGGCAATATTATCTGCTCACATTCAGCCAAATGCTTCAGAACTCATTGGACGGCGCTTCATAGTGCAGATGGACAATGACCCAAAGCATACTGCAAAAGCAACCAAAGAGTTTTTTAAGGGAAAGAAGTGGAATGTTATGCAATGGCCAAGTCAATCACCTGACCTGAATCCGTTTGAGCATGCATTTCACTTGCTGAAGACAAAACTGAAGGGAAAATGCCCCAAGAACAAGCAGGAACTGAAGACAGTTGCAGTACAGGCCTGGCAGAGCATCACCAGGGATGAAACCCAGCGTCTGGTGATGTCTATGCGTTCTAGACTTCAGGCTGTAATTGACTGCAAAGGATTTGCAACCAAGTATTAAAAAGTGAAAGTTTGATTTATGATGATTATTCTGTCCCATTACTTTTGGTCCCTTAACAAGTGGGAGGCACATATGCAAACTGTTGTAATTCCTGCACCGTTCACCTGATTTGGATGTAAATACCTCAAATTAAAGCCGACAGTCTGCAGGTAAAGCAGATCTTGTTTGTTTCATTTCAAATCCATTGTGGTGGTGTATAGAGCCAAAAATTTTAGAATTGTGTCGATGCCCCAATATTTATGGACCTGACTGTATATGAATGAAGGGCTGCCATGTAGTGCATCTACTGCTGTGCATTGTATAGTGGTTGTGTTTGGTACTGCAGCTCAGTCCTATTCACTCGAATGGCCCTGAATGCGCAAAGGCCATGTGACCAATGGATGTTGCGCCACAGTATTAAAGAGATGCCACGGCTGTAAGGTAAATTACGGAGGTCACCGTCCAGAACCACAGCCAGAATCTCTAACACTGCTACCAATTTGTCTTCACCAATCAATCGGGTTAGTAGAATCTAAAGCTACCCCTTGTCGGTCACCAGAGCCTGCTGCAAAGCCAGATGACTTGGCTGCTTAGAACCCAGGTTACTTCTGTATAGAAAGGTGGCAGAATATGGGTGCGAGTTCACAGGTAGCAGGCCAAAAGGGAAACGGAAGAGTAGTCAGCTAGTCAGGGTCAAAACCAGGAGAGTAAGTAGAAGCCAAATCAGTAGACAAGGGGTTAATCAGGCGCTAAGACAAAGTCGGTACGCTGAGGAAATCTAAGCAAGAATAGGGGACGAGCACCAAGCACAGATGGACAAAAAGAGCCAGGACACATACAAAATCACAGGCAGTGGCTGATTTAAATCCTCTGCCTAGCCCCCTAATTGGAGGACATGCCAGTGGCCTGATTGACTTGGTGTCCCACAGGCTGACCAGTTAGGCCGTGCGCCTCTCCGGATCTCCCCTGGGGTGGCGGCTGCTGGGCAGAGAGACAGACCCCTCCGGATCGTATAAGTACATGATGGTGGCTCTCACTAACTCTTCTTACATAAACTAGATCCTCCATATTCACATAGATAAAAGGATGGACCCAAAGGGAAGAAAGCCCACATGTCACGTGTGCAGGAAAGATGCCTGCAGGTTTATGATTCACCGAAGGATAAATGGGTCATAGTCCTTATTGGATTGTCACTTGATTTTTTTATTGTATATTTATGATTATTGCACCGCCTAAATTGGAGCAATGAGATGTAAGAAGCGGATTTCCTAGTCTGCGATCATTTCACAACTGTCGCCCTCATGTAGTTAATTGTATCTTTATACTGCTTGAAGATCATTAAACTTCTTGGTCTCGGTTTATCCTTTGGACTCCAGAGCCACGAGGTCAGTGACACACTGGAGCGTCATTGCTTTGCTGATACAGACTCGGCCACCATGCCAAGTGGAAGATCTGCTCTTGCAAGCGCATTTTGTTTCCTGGTCATCATGTATTCCATGGCCAAGGGCCCTCCACCCAGGGCCAAATGCTTGAGGCAGAATGCAGTCACTGACGTCATCCAGCTCCATAGTAAGCACAGAGCGGCTGTCATATAATCAGTCTGTATAGATCAAAGCAGAAAGCTACATACAGCAGCCAGCTATATACAGCTCATATGTAGAGTCCTGCCAGCAGAGGGCACAACACATGAGTACTTACCTCTTCCCTCCCTTTCCCCTATGTTGCGCTCTTTCCTTTCCTCTATGTTAGTTCTCCCTTTTTCTCTCTCTCGCAATTTCTCCTTTCCTCTCTCCTTGCATTCTATCCTTACCTCTGTGTCACGTTCTCTCCTTTCCTGTCTCTTGCGTTCACTCCACTGTCTTGCACTGTCTCATTCCCTTTCTCTTACACTCTCTCCTTTCCTCCATGTTGCGCTCTCTCTCCTTTCCTCCATGTTGCGCTCTCTCTCCTTTCCTCCATGTTGCGCTCTCTCTCCTTTCCTCCATGTTGCGCTCTCTCTCTCCTTTCCTCCATGTTGCGCTCTCTCTCTCCTTTCCTCCATGTTGCGCTCTCTCTCTCCTTTCCTCCATGTTGCGCTCTCTCTCTCCTTTCCTCCATGTTGCGCTCTCTCCCTCCTTTCCTCCATGTTGCGCTCTCTCTCTCCTTTCCTCCATGTTGCGCTCTCTCTCTCCTTTCCTCCATGTTGCGCTCTCTCTCTCCTTTCCTCCATGTTGCGCTCTCTCTCTCCTTTCCTCCATGTTGCGCTCTCTCTCTCCTTTCCTCCATGTTGCGCTCTCTCTCTCCTTTCCTCCATGTTGCGCTCTCTCTCTCCTTTCCTCCATGTTGCGCTCTCTCTCTCCTTTCCTCCATGTTGCGCTCTCTCTCTCCTTTCCTCCATGTTGCGCTCTCTCTCTCCTTTCCTCCATGTTGCGCTCTCTCTCCTTTCCTCCATGTTGCGCTCTCTCTCCTTTCCTCCATGTTGCGCTCTCTCCTTTTCTCTCACTTTCTTTGGACAGATGACGGTGACCCCTTGTATATTTGTGTTATTAAGGAAAGTATTATCGTGCAGTGCATTAGGCGGCGTTCACACCAGTGCTACCAGTTTCCATTGGTCTGGTCCGTTAGAGGAACAGAACAATGAAGATAACGGAAGTGTTGGCTCCAGCACATGATTGAACTGAACAGAGCTGAATAGACCTGGTTGACTACAATGGGGTCCATTCGGATTCCGGCCAGGACCACACTTTTTCACTCCACGTAGTCATGCTTAGAGGGCCATCTCGTCTTTCTTTTTATGGAATGGACCAGAATGGAGCCTCCGACACAGATGTGAACGAGCCCTTGTGTGCAGTACAGCAGGATTTATTTTATTGTGGTGCTGATTACAGATGATCTTCATGAAAAGAGCGAGCAGAATATTTAAGACTTCCGAGGTTACCAAGTTCTCCTCTGCTGTTTCATCTGAAATGTGACTCTCTTCATGACTGGCTGTTTGGGATGGGACTCTTCCAAACCACACTCATCCCGTTCCCTGGAGTATGTACACAGCTCCCCGCCAGACCCCGCTCTACTGCTGACCGCTTGGCCCATAGCCGCTATATAGCGCTCAGCACATTTTATGCTGGTTTATACCTCTGGGTTAACCCTTTGCTAACCTGAAACCCTGGTATTTTTCCAATAACCAGAACCGTTTCCTTTTTTTTTTTTTTTTGTACTGGAAGGGTACATTTAATACTTTTTGGGAGAATGTTTGCTGGCATATGGATATTTTAGGTGCCAATTGGATCAGAAGTGCACAGAAGAGTGTCATATAGTGAAATAATATGTAAACCATTGCAACCATCAGGGACCAAAAATAAAAGGTGTTTTCCCAGAATTAGCCTTTTTTTTTTTTTTTTTTTTAAATCTAGAAACAGTTATACCTAAGTATTATTAACTTGCCGAGATCAGCTCAGAATGGGTTATTCTTAAAGGGAATTTGTCATCAGAAAATGACCTATTGTTTAAATCAAGTTTTTGTGTTAAAGATTTTTTTTTGTTAGACTTTTTGGTGATTTTTTTTTTTTTTTAAGTTTCACTATAGTTTATTAAAAATCCTAAAATGATGTAGTTTCCACACTCACCACTAGGCCTAAAATATATCAATGTTGTCCAGCTACATGGGCCATAAACACGATTGACAGGAGGGGACCCCATTGACTTCTATAGGAGAGAAGTGACCTGTGCAGAGGTCAGGAGGGAGTAGATAAGCTGTGATGTCGCCTATTGGGAACAGTGGATCCTGTGGAATCTGTACAGAGATTTGGGGGAGAGTTCCTTAATAGGTGTGAGGAGACTTATAGGCCATACATGCTGCTCTGGAATTCTGGGAAGAAAGGGATGCAAATGAGCTCTTAACAAGCTCGGCCTCTGATGCCACCAGATGTAAGGCAGCTATCCTAGAAGTCAAT
This sequence comes from Bufo bufo, assembly GCF_905171765.1. Taxonomy (NCBI): domain Eukaryota; kingdom Metazoa; phylum Chordata; class Amphibia; order Anura; family Bufonidae; genus Bufo; species Bufo bufo. Next base: position 54,547,030 of record NC_053390.1, read on the forward strand.
GTTTGACCCTTTGAATAGGCCTTTAGACATGACCTTGATAATAAGCCAGCGCCCTTATCTGCAGACAGCTGTTTCGGGGTGATCGCCCCCTCATCAGTGCAGAGCAGAGAGTACTGGCTTAACTGGGTGAGAGGCCTGAGTCAGGATTTGGGGGATAGTATCTCTTCTTGGCGAGAGCGCATCTGTACAGTGCTGATATCATTGTAATCCTGACTGTGATAATGAGATGACTGCTGAAAAGTCTCTGGCACAAAACAGGAAATCATGACCCATTGTTAGGCCTAGTGGCCAGTGTGAATATTGCATGATTATATAAAAAAAAATTTTTTATGTAGATAGAGACATGGAAAGTAGTGTTGAGCAAAGTCACTTCGTTCAAAATTTCAGAATAATACTCTGCTTCGGTACTAGTCGGAACCAAAGCAGAGTTCGGTTTCAAGTTTTAAACTGGTTTTCCTCTGTGAATAACTAACTTAGGCTCATCGGAGCCCATACATTCTAATACTGTACGGCGAATAATCTCCGTACAGTATTATACCGAAGTTTTGAACGAAGCGACTTCGGATGAAGCTCCCTTCGCTCAACACTAATGGAAACTTAAAAAAAAAAAAAAAAAAAGAAAGGTTTCACATTAAAACGACTTTTAAACAATAGGTACATTTTTAATTAATTTCCTTCAAACGGGTTGTCTGAGGTAATGAAAGATTCAACCAAAGCCCCCATCTGCTGTAAAAAATAAATAAAAACGATGTACTCGCCCACTCATCTCTTGCTGCAGCGCCAGTCGCTGCGCCACCGAGGACATTGATTGGTTGCAGCGGTCATGTGCCGGATACCTGCTACGGCTGCAGCCGTCACATTCCGTATCACTGCTGCAGTTGGTACACACAGTGAGAGAAGGACTGGAGCGGCTGCGCAGAGGCTGGGGCTGAAGCAACAGGGTGCGTATGTCATTTTATTTAGCATCGTTTTAATTTTCTTGGACAATCCCTTTTAAGTTTTATTCTCTTGCTCTTCCCCGGTCCATCTGCACAGGGTGAGTTGGGCAGCAATACAGAGTCGATGGTCGGCTGTGTCAGCCAACAGTTATCTAATGTTCTTAAAGGGGTTGGCATCTTTTTGCACTAACACATAATGGCCTAAGAAACCGCTACATCACTATAGGACCTACATTGACGTGCATGGAGAAGCCCCCACTCCCAGTGCCCATGGGTACAGATGTAAACGAGCCGAGGCATCTATAGCTTTCCAAAGATGGTGGCGGTATTTTCCACGGCACAGACCTTGAAAGTGGTCAGCACAGACATCTGTAGCTGCGCCTGCCCTGGACACGTTCACGGTCTGGCAGAAGATACAGCCACCATCTCAGGGGAAGCTTATGGGCCTCGTCCTTTTTGCATCAGTTCCCGTGGGCAGCGGGAGTTTCTCCGTGAACGCTAATGTATACCCTCAAGAGATGTAGCCATTTCTTATGTCATGCACATGGGTATGTGGCATTTTGCAGAATCCAGACAACCCCTTTTAATCAGTGGAATTTCATCTCATCTACTCTGAAAGCTAAATGGAATGTAGTATGTTTTTTTTTTTTTTTTTTTTTTTTAATGCAGCTTTGGGTGAAAATAGCACAAAGTCCCTGAAAATGGTGTGGAATATGGAACCCTGCATCTGATCCTAAATTCATGAGCACAATTGCAGCATCATCCCACCAATTGGCTGCTCCTTGCATGTCCGCCCCGGGGAAGCTGGCCGTTTTGCATTCCATGTGATCCCACCATACATGGTCCCCGGCTAACCGTACAGGAAAAGTTGCCATCTAGTCATAGCCTCAAAGGGCATCTGTCAGCAGTTCTGTACCTATGACACTGGCTGACCTGTTACATGTGTGCTTGGAAGCTGAAGGCATCTGTGTTGGTCCCATGTTCACATGTGCCTGCATTGCTTAGAAAAATGAGGTTTTAATATATGCAAATGAGCCTCTGGGGGCGTGGCCGTTACACCTAGAGGCTCTGCTCTCTCTGCAGTAGCCGCACCCTCTGTACTTTGATTCACAGGGCCAGGCATGGTGATGTTTTCACTGCCTGGCCCTGTCAATCTAAGTGGAGAAAGCGCTGCAGTTTCAGAGAGAGCAGAGACTCTAGGTGTAATGGCAACGCCCCCGTTGCACCTAGAGGCTCATTTGCATATATATATATAAAAAAAAAAAACATTTTTCTAAGCAATGTGGCCACATATGAACATGAGATCCACACAGATGCCTTCAGCTGCCAAGTGCACATGTAACAGGTCAGCCAGTGTCATAGGGACAAATCTGCTGACAGATGCCCTTTAAAGGGATTGTATAAAAGGGAAGAAATCTACTTGATCCCCTGACTCCGCATTAGGTTCGGTATTGCACCTCAGCCCGTTTTAAGTTAATGCAATACCTGGCACAGCCTGTAGACTGGAGTGGCGCTGTGACTTTTAGTTTTTTAGTCTCCTACAACCCTTTTAAGCGCCCATTGTGTTCTGTATGAACAGGGAAGCCATTGCAGATGGATGCTCTTTCCGCCTGCTTTAACTCTCTGCAGGTAGAGCCTGGCATTGAACGCTCGGGGTAATTGCATGGTTGTGCATGCTCTCTCTCAAAGCTATGAATTGAAAATGTCTCCGACTCTCATGAAATGCGGCTTTAATGTTCTGCCTGTGCCAATTACCAGCATCTGAGGGTTGCAGACACAAGAACCTCTTTCATTGTTAAAAATAACATGATCCGATTTCTCAAAGGAAAATTTACCTTGTTTTCCCCTCCCTCCCTCTCTCTCTCGTCCCCCCTTGTCTTTCAGTTCTGCCTGCCGCCACTTGCGGAGATACTTATATGTACTGGACAAAATGTATTTTCCTCCCTCTCACTGCTCCACACTGCAGCATTGCTTCACGAGCCTCAGTGACAACGGAGAGGAGCTGTTGTCTTTAACTTGCTCTCATATTCTCCGGTCCTATGCCTCCAGGTTATTAATCTCTGCTCGCTGTCTGCATGCTGCATGCTCCTGTGTACCGTCCGTGTCCGCTACCTGTGTCGTGGGTGCATGGCAACATTTAACGTGTTGGCTTTTATCATCCGGCAGTGGGATGGATACAGAACATTTGCAGTTCCCCATTGGTACAACTATACCACTTGTAGCTAAGATATCCTGCAGATTAATACACGTGATTTATACTGAGAGACTCCAGGCTTTAGGAATTTACAGGGGTGAAAGAAAACAGGTATACAGCGTACACAATGAATTATACTCCATATAAACCTGAGCCACTGTGCCCATCCATTAGATATCTTGTACTGATCCGGAGTTATATCTTGTATTATATATACTCCAGAGCTGCACTCACTATTCTGCTAGTGAAGTCACTGTGTACATACAATACTTATCCAGTACTGATCCCGAGGTACATCCTGTATTATACCCCAGAGCTGCACTCACTATTCTGCTGGTGAAGTCACTGTGTACATACAATACTTATCCTGTACTGATCCTGAGTTACATCCTGTATTATACTGCAGAGCTGCACTCACTATTCTGCTGGTGGAGTCACTCTGTACATACTGGATATAACTCAGGATCAGTACACGATAAGTAATGTAATGTATGTACACAGTGACTCCACCAGCAGAATAGTGAGTGCAGCTCTGGAGTATAATACAGGATGTAACGCAGGATCAGTACAGGATAAGTAATGTAATGTATGTACACAGTGACTGCACCAGCAGAATAGTGAGTGCAGCTCTGGAGTATAATACAGGATGTAACTCAGGATCAGTACAGGATAAGTAATATATGTACACAGTGACTCCACCAGCAGAATAGTGAGTGCAGCTCTGGAGTATATATAATGCAAGATATAACTCAGGATCAGTACAGGATAAGTAATATATGTACACAGTGACTCCACCAGCAGAATAGTGAGTGCAGCTCTGGAGTATATATAATGCAAGATATAACTCAGGATCAGTACAGGATAAGTAATATATGTACACAGTGACTCTACTAGCAGAATAGTGAGTGCAGCTCTGGAGTATATATAATGCAAGATATAACTCAGGATCAGTACAGGATAAGTAATGTATGTACACAGTGACTCCACCAGCAGAATAGTGAGTGCAGCTCTGGAGTATAATACAGGATGTAACTCAGGATCAGTACAGGAAAGTAATGTATGTACACAGTGACTCTACTAGCAGAATAGTGAGTGCAGCTCTGGAGTACATACCAGTTGTAACTTGGGATCAGTACTAGATAAAAGTGACTCCGCTTTAAAGCCTATGGACATTTTGAGAGCATTTTTTTGTTATTGCATTCTTCTTATCTGGGGCTAAAATAATTTTCCCAATTGGTCTTTAGTAAAAACATTTGCGCAGTTTTCCCTTCCATCTGCAGACTGGTTCCTCTTCTCAGTGAATCCTTCAGAGCTGTCAGCGAGGCTCCACCTGTAGCCCTCATCTCTAGTCTCTTCACCGCTTATAAGCTCTCATTTAAGCAAATTTCTTACCGTTTGACTGGTGCCCTTGTTGGGAGACTTCCCACCCCTTTTTTAGGGGTCTTGGAGGGGTCTATTTGGAGCTTGTGCTGCCAGTGGGGCGTTGTGAACTGCGTACCATATGCTTGGGTTCCGGCTCTCTCTCGAAGACTATGAAGTATTTATGACATTGTGCTGCTAAAAAATGTCGAGTCTCGCGCTTTGAAGTGTGGAGCTGTTAATAGAATACAGTAGGACCACGTTTGTCACATCTGCAGCTCCATGGGGCCCCCGTCCGCTGACAGTATGTGCTTTTAGGGGTAAGTGACGAGCCTGTCTGCAACTAATGTTCTCCTAAAGCTCCTACACCCCCTGCAGCTTAAAGGGACACTCCACCTAAGCATTCTGATCACTGAATCTGTTAGATTGCTGTTCAGTTCCAGACCAGATTCCTTAAAGGGGTTGCACAGTCAGAAGAATGAAATAATAATGCAGACAAGCGTCTTAAGAAGTACTCACTGAAGGTGCGGCAGTCACATGACATGAATATTTCAATGCTGCAGCAAGACTGATCATGTGACTTCATCTTTGTTGACACCCCCCACCTTAGATGTCAAGGCCCAGTTATTTCTTTAAATTCCCTGCATTCCAGTACACTCCATCTAAGGGGGCGTGGCAACAGAGAGGCGAGATCACATGATCGCCAGTCGAAACGTCTTGCCACAGAGGTAGGCCTCCTGCACACGTTTTAAACGGATCAGTTTTTTTTTTTTTCAGCAGTGTTTCCGTTCCTCTTCCATTCTGTTCTGCGGTTTGTGATCTTTTTTTTTGCAAATCGGAAACTGAAGCATACAATAATGTTTAAACAGCAAGTACATACTAAAATTGGGCTGGGCATAACATTTTCAATAGATGGTTCAACAAAAGCGGAACGGATACGGATGCATTCCGTATGAATTAATTTTTTATTTTTTTTGGCCATTGACTTGAATGGAGCCACGGAACATGATTTGCGGGCAATAATTGGACATGTTCTATCTTTGAACGGAAATACGCAAACGGAATGCATACGGAGTACATTTTTTTTTTTTTTTTTTTGCGGAACCATTGAAAGGAATGGTTCTGCATATGGACTGCAAAAACGGGAAGAAAACGGAAAAAAAATATGTGCAGGAGGCCTTGGACTACTTTCACACTTGCGTTGTTGTTTTCCGGTATTGAGATCAGGCAGAGGATCTCCGTACCGAGAGAAATAAAAACTGAAGGGATTCTTTACTGTAAGAGCAGTGACACTTTGGAGGTGGTGATGGCCGATTAATTTTACAAGAGGGGCCTGGATGTCTTTGTATCAGATTTCAGGAGATCGGTCTGTGATCCAGGGATTTATTCTGTAAATTTGGAGCCCGGAAGGTTTTTTTCCCCCTAATGTGGAGCAGTTCACAAACCTCTCGTAGGGATTTTTGCCTTCGTCTGGATCAAAACAGTAAGATTTTAGGTTGGTAGATACAGCAGTGTCTTTTTTTCACTGTTATGAGCTATGTCACTGTGTTATAGAGTAACAGATTTGCTTGAACTGGAAGACCCCTTTATGCCGGAGCGGACAGAGTTCACCTTCTGTCGTCCTGTTATGTGATCATCAGAGCGAGAGGCTCCTTTACATCTGTGTGTACTAACATTGCAGTGAACTGTGAAGAGCAATGACAGGAGCGCTCAACCTCCGTAAGCCTCGCAGAAAGCTGGAAGATCTTCTGTGGGACCAAAGCCGCTGTGAAACCATCTATAGCCTGTTCGTTGGGTGCAGGAACATGGCCGCCTTGCGGTTGGTGTGGATGGCTGCAGCTGCATTAGGGCTCATGCACACGAATGTATTTTTTTCCTGCTTCCGTTCGTTCCGTGTGCACTCCCGTTTCCGTATTTCCGTTCCGCCAAAAAGTAGTGCATGTCCTATTATTGTCCGCAAATCACGGTCGGAGGCCCCATTCAAGTCAATGGGTCTGCAAAAAATACAGAACGCACACGGAGCACATCCGTAGGTCATCCGTATTTTGCGGATCCATACTGTAGAAATGCTATGCCCAGCCCATATTGCTCATGTGTTTGATTAATAAGTTACTGTTTCTGATCCACAAAAAACGGGTCAAATACGGAAACCATGCGGATATGTTTTGTGCAATAACGAAACGGAAGAGGACTTAAATCGGAGGGGAAAAAAACCTCAGATGCGGAACAATGGATCCGTGAAAAACGGACCGCAAAGCAACAACGGTCGTGTGCATGAGCCCTTATGGAATTGCACTTCATGCAGTTGCCTCCTATCTCTAACACATGGATTCAGAGGTCTGTCACAGCGTTACTGCTCCCTGGATGAAATGCCAACTTCTTCTATCGCAGGTCATAATAATCCGCGGCTCTGCTTATAATCATATTGGAGCCGTTTCTGGAAAGAAAATGTTGTATTCTTCATCCAACCTGCCCGAGGACCTGCAAACGCCAGACATACACTGGGGTCAGGCTGTTACTTGTAGTCCATCTGCAGAGGTGGATATTGGCATTAGGCCCCATCCCAGATATCACGTCCAGCTCCAGGCAGCCGGTAATTGTTAGCGAAGGGTTAATGCGCGTAACGCCAGTCCTACATCGCAGAGAAGGGAAAATGGCATGAAGAAAAGAGTGGAGGGAGTCCAAGCGAACAGAGGGGAAATGCTGCTTAGCGGGGGACGCGGCAGTAACAGACCACACAGTGAACGTAAGTGAAACCATCTTCATCGTCTGAAAGGGAGAGAGCGAGAGGAGGATGCAATTACAGGCAGAGCATCGCGTTTAATTTGTGTGAAAGGTTTTATTATGTGGAGCCCTTGAAGATATTCTCCCCAAAGGACCGGCCCGTAGGTGGGATTCAAAATTCACAGGAAACTAGTAGAATAAGGGGCTTTTTTTTAAGTTTTCCAAAAAAGCTAAAGAAGGCAACTCAAGGAGCAGAGAACCACGGGGAAATCCCCCGAGAGCCGGCATCCTAAGTTGTTGGTGTGACTAACTCTGAGCATGGAGCGGTGCCGAGCCAGGGTGCGCCCAGCCAGCCAACTGAGAACAAGCCAGGGCCCCCAAGAACATAGCTGCATTCACTAGAAGTCGTCCACTCCAAGCACAGACACACGGTCTTGGTATAGTTAGCAGTTTACCCTGTCTCCTGTCAAAAAAAAACATGCATACAAGACGGCGCCTTTAAGGGGGTTTCCGATAAAGTGTTTGGTGCCGGAACAACTCTGTTCGAAAAAGTGTTTGAGTCATCACATTTTCCAAAGACCCGAAGTGAGGGCTTTAGTTTTATTGGAACAATTGTAAGGACTTTTTGATGACTTTATATTCAGTTTTGTTTTTCTGTTTTTTGAGAGGTGGGATAAACGGAAACCACATGATCGCTTTTTGTTAGCAAGAAAGTTTTTTGTTCTTTTTTTATGTATTTATTTATTTAACTTTTTTGTAATTAATGTATTTTCTTTAAATCCCACTAGGAATCTTGTTCATGAGATTCCTTGATTGCTCGTATGTTACCCTGCAGTACTTAAAGGGTTATCCAGGTAAAGATAATGATCAGCTATCCTCCCGGCACCCCTGCTGATCATCTGTTTCAGGGAGCTACCGTACTCACCGGAGTTCTGGTGAGTGCAGCCGGCTCTGGACAGCTTTCCAAGCGCAGCGCCATACATTGTATAGAGGTTGTGCTTGGTATTGCAGCTCAGCCCCATTGACTTCAATGGGGCTGAGCTGCAACTAGGCCATGTGGCCGATGTATGGGGACGTCACTGGCCTAAGAAGAGTCTGCGGCGCTTGCGGAGTGCTCGACCTCTTCTAACAGCTGATGGGTGTAGGACCCCCACCGATCCGATTTTGATGACCTATCCTATAAATTACCGGATAACCCCTTTTAAGTAGCTAGCATGACCTAATAGCTGTACTGAGAGCCAATGCAGCCTTGAGAGCCATTTATAAGCACCCATACCAACTTATTGGCACACGACTTCCATCTGTAAACCACTTAAATGCCAAATGTATATATATTGTCTGTAGCGCCTAAGGGGTTGAACGGCCAAGATTTGTCCTATCCGGCTGCTGCGGCAGGAGCAGGCTGTATATAAGCAGGCTGAAGATGGTGCAGGCTCAGCACTTGAACCCGCCCTGTACATGTGCGACAGGTTGTAGGAATGCCTCCCTGACAGCACATGGCGGGGATAACCTGAAGGGGTTAAAGGGTTTGTATTGCCAGTATATGGCCTCATGCACACAACAGTATTTTTTCACAGTCCGCAAAACGGGGTTCTGTTGTTCCATGATCCGTTTCCGTTTTTGTTTCCGTGTGTCTTCCTTGATTTTTGGATGATCACCAGACATGAAAAGTGAAAAAAAAATCAAGTCAAGTCAAGTTTGCCTTAAAAATTATAGGAAAAAAAATGACACGGATCACGGTCGCGGATGACAATCTTGTGTGCCTCCGTGTTTTTTCACGGACCCATTGACTTGAATGGGTCCGCGAACCGTTGTCCGTGAAAAATATAGGACAGGTCATATTTTTTTGACGGACTGGAAACGCGGATCACGGACGTGGGTGACAAACGGTGCATTTTCCGAGTTTTCAACGGACCCATTGAAAGTCAATGGGTCCGCGGAAAATCACGGAAAACTGAACAACGGACACGGAACACAACAACGGTTGTGTGCATGAGGCCTTTATCATATTTATTGTATGGATCATAAAAAATGAACAATATGTCCTGAAAGGACTAATTTGCTCACTGGAATACCCCACTGCGAGTCCCAGGGATGAACCGTTGTCAGGAGCCTCCCAAGGGCCACATTGTAACACATCTGGAGAGCATGTGTTAAAAGCGTCATTTAATCATGACACCCTCTCTCTGGAGAACCACAGTGTTCTTCTCCGTCACACAACACCCATCAGCAAGTTTTTCTTTTCAAAAACGTGTTGTCCTAAAATGAAGTAAAAAGTCTTTAAAGGGGTTTCAGCGCGCAGATACCAGCTTCATCCACTACACAATGGACACAGCTGTAGTTCCCGTGCAGGAGCTACTGCAGAACAGCTGATTGGTGCGGGGTGATCAGATATTGATGGTCTATCCTGACGTTAGGTCACTACAAAAGGACTGGACAAGAAAGTATTTTCTGTCATTTTGTTAGAAAAATTAGTTTCTGTGTTCAGATATCTCCAGCTGTGCCGTAGGGTTTATGTAGAATGGTAGTGAGCACGCTCAACCTCCTCTCTATGAAACATGGAGATACAGACCCTCCTTGTTCTCATGATCGGTTGGAGTCCCAGCGGTTGGACCCCCACCGAACTAACAGTTTTCCTCTGTTTAGTGGAAAGGGGACAGCCTGTAACCGGCATAGCCTTTTGATGACAAGTCTGTAGTTGTGCAGTGGTATTAGTGCGGGAGTTTTATGACTAGGCAGTTTGGCTCTTCAGGGGTCTGGGAAAGTGTAAACTTTAAAGGGAACCTGTCATCAACTTTGTGCTGCCTATACGAACAGCAGAATAAAGTAGAGACAGGTGAGTTTATTTCAGCGCTTTGTCATTAAGTTAAAAGTAAGTGGTTGCCGAGAACCAACCTCACAATCATTGCAGACTGGGCCTGGAGAAGAGTCCCGGCCACCTGAGAAGAGTCCTGGTTATCCATGAATTCCTGCTCTCCTGCCCACCTGCTGATGAATGACAGTCTTCTACCTAGTTTTCTCCCTTTCTATCTAGGAGAGAACTGCCAATCATCAGCAGATGGGTGGAGAGAACAGGAGATTATGAATAACCAGGACTCTTCTCAGGTAGATTTGACTCTTTTCAAAGCCTGGGCTGCAATGATTATGATGCTGGTTCTCAGCGACCACTGACTTTTAGCTGATAAGTGACACACCGCTGAAATCAGCATTTCTGTCACTATTTTATGCTGCCCTCAGTGAGGTCAGCATAAAGTTGATGACAGGTTCCCTTTAAAGAAAATGTAGCGCCTGCCTGCATCTTCCTGCTCTTTCCCGGCAGGTACAGTAGCTGGAGTTCCTGCCTGTTCCATGCTAAGCCGGTTTGGCCTCCCAGCTCCTTGCCTGCAGCTCTCTGTTCCCCATATGTGCGCTCTAATTGGCTCTGAAAGTTTGCGTATCCTAATCTGCCCCCAGCCAATGCTAACCTTCTCTGGGTTATTAAAGGCACCTTTCTCTATTGGAGGCTGCCTGAGCAAAAAGGTTCCCTTGCTTGGTAGTCCTTGCAAAGGTTTTTTTCATCTGACCTTCTATACCTGACCTCTGCCTGTTAAGCGCATTATACCTATAATGCCTGTCCTGACCTTTCCCTGTTTATTGTACTGACTCTCTGCTGCCTGTCCCAACCTTTGGCCTGTTTACCGGATTGAATGTACTTTCCCCACCCCAACCTCAGCTTGTCCACGGACTATGATTCTGCCTGGCCACTTAGATACCACACAGCAGTGTCTCTTAATCCCTATGGGTCAGCTGTCACTTAACAGAAACTACTCCAAGAGGTAACGACCTGGTGGTTCCCATGCAGCAGGGATCAAATCCTTGTGTAGGGTGGAGAGAAAGGGGGCCTCTTAAATAAGGCCCTTAGGAATAACCCCAAGTCAAAGTCATCCCAATGACACAGAGCATCCACATCTGCTGCGTTACCACAAAAATCCCCCTTTTATCATCTTGTCATTTATAGGCTCCGTCTGCCTTCTGATCAGACCTCTTGCAGCGAGATCGCAGGGCCTCGGTCATTTGCCATAACATACTGGAAGAGTTCCCATGCCTGTTATGCTTAACTGCCGGAGAAACACCAGTCACGGCTTCTCGGGTAGAGTGTGAGAATCCCATAGACAACAATAGTATTCTATTGATGTCTATTGGACAAGCAATCAGAAGATTGCATGTTCAAGTCCCCTAAGAGGACTAAAGATTGCAGCCAAAAAAAAAAGGAAACCAAAATGTAAAAAACACAAAAAAAAATATTCAAGTCACTCCTTTCCCAAGGAACGAAGTATAAACATAATGGGTATCGCCTCATCTGACAATGTCTGAAATATAAAAATCTTTTTCCTGTACGTGGTAACAGAAAAAAAAAAATGTCCCCCCAGAAATGTTATTAAAAAGTGTATGCACCCCAAAATTGTTTAATTGAAAACTACTTTACTCTGCAAAAAAAACAATACTTCATAAAGCTCTGTAGTAGACAGAAATAGAAAATAGTTATGAATGTCAGAATAGGACGATACAAAGGGGAAAAAAGTTTTTTTTTTTTTTTTTTAAAGTTCCCTACCAGTATGTATTTGGAGTGTGGGAAGAGACCTGAGCACCCAGAGGAAACCCACACAAACACGGGGAGAACTTAAAAACTCCATGCAGATGTTGTCCTTGGTTGGATTCGAACCTAGGACCCCAGAGCTGCAAGGCACCGGTGCTAACCACTGAGCCACCGTACTGCTGTTGTACATTGAATACACTATAAGCTCCCCCTAGTGGTGGCTACAGGCAGCCTTCATGTTCTCTTTTAAATCCATGTTAGTGCAGCAGGGATTTGGAGCTATGTATCAGAAAAACAAAGCACTGACTGCTATACTAATAAGACAGCTAAGAAATTAGTGTATTTGTGACTAATACCACGCCTCATGCCCGTTTGACGTCGCCTACGTCGAGCTCACGAGACGCGGTATGGTCACGGGTTACCAAAGCGTGACGTTACGCCCTCCAGAGGAGCAGGTAAGGTCAGGTTGGTACAGTTTACACACACCCCTCCTGTCCCCGCGGGCGCAGAGAGGCAACAAGCTGAGAGCCTTTTCACTGCCGCAGTGAAAACAGTGCCGTCTCAGCCCGGGAAATCTCCCACCAGCTTCTCGTTTGATATAACCCTGGTCCTCTAACGGGATTATATAGGGTGAGAAACCAACCCACTGTAGCTTATAACTAGCCCGAAACACGGACGTGAAGACTCATGATCGAGATACAAGATAGCACATGATTAAATTATATATTTAATCGCCTTCAGGGCACACTAGATGACACAATATACACAGAGAATATATACAGTGGTCTGAGGTTACAGATACAGGTGATATAGGTGCAACAGGGTTAAGCAGAGCAAAAGTCAGTTACCGGGTAGATGAAAGTTCCTTTGGGTCATAATGGTGGAATAGTCCTTGGCTGCAGTCACGTGGGGGAAGTGAGGTCAGCTGGTTCCCGGTCTCTCCAAACACATTGGCACGATGTAACCCCCTTCAGAAAAGACATCGCCCGCTGGCTTGCATGGGCTTATACCCTGTAGCTGGCCGCTCCCCTCCCTGCCTCTGGGAAGGGTTCACCCCTCCTTCTCTGGTGCTGGCAGCAAATGACCCATAAAACCCCTTAGGGCTCATAGCCCCAGACCAGAATGTTGCAGGAAGATGGTTCCGGGCCCAATTGATCGCCTGGGTTTCGGCTACAACTAGAGTCCAAGCATGGTACCGTTATATCTCCCCTCCCAGGCATCCTAGCATTAAGCCAGGACCACGTGGATGTTTGGCTTAGCCCCAGGATCGTTAAAATATAACCAAATTATGCCTGGGATGGACGGACGATTCATAATTCCTTATGAAATGTAGGTGCCATCATGTCTGGGAGGTATCATTGATCCTGGGCAAGGGCTGAGACCTCCTGCTGGGGGTTTTCCTGCAGGATTAGCTTGCCTCCAACCTGGGGCCTCCTTGAAGCCTGGAGCCCTTGGGCTTTCTCCCTTGCTAGCTGACATCAGATGGCTGGGGGGTGAGAACATATTTTGCATGTACACTGACTGTGTACATGCCAAAAGGTGAATCAAATGACAATCAGGGCTGCCAGTAAATGATAATCCATATTCCTCACAGTATTTAAAACAATGTGAGGGTGGAGGTTTAAGATAAACATATAGGTTGCCGTCCAGTAGGGCTGAAACAATTCATCTATGTAATCGAGGCAAAAAATCCTTGATACAATTTCCCTGCATCAAGGATTCGCTTAAATCACAAGACCACGGAGCGTGAGTGAAGTGAAGCCTCTCACTCACCGCTCCGTGGCCTCCCGACTCGGCACCGTGCTGCACTGGCCAGGGCCTTGCGTGCACACATCGTCAGCGCGCTGGCTGATGCTGTGTGTGACGTCAGGTCCCTCCCAGTGTATGCTGGGAAGAAGATGCGGTACGTCTCCTGCGAACTCCATGTCAGCGCACTGCCAGGAAAGGTAAGTATAAAGTTAGCTGGGACGGCGGGGGGTTTGAAGGGGGCACCTGTGATTTAAAGGGGCTGATGGCGCTGGGGGACATGGATGGCAATGGCATAGAAGGGCTGATGGCGCTGGGTGGGGGACAAGGCATGGATGGGCTCATCTGATGGCACTGGGGGAGTGGGGGACATGGTGGATGGCCTGGAGATACTGACGGAGGGGGACACAATGGATGCCATGGAGGGGCAGATGGCACTGGGCGGTGGGGGACATGGCATGGAGGGGCTGATATGACAATTTGGCTGGCAATGGATGACATGGCAGAAGACCAGCCAGCTGGAGTATACCGTACTGGGTATAGCCAGATACAACCAGCTATATGCTATCATTGACTATAATGTGGAACAAGGCCATCTGGCCATGTTCCGGCATACATGCTGGGTATCGTCCAAAGCGTTTTATTTTTGTCCGTCCGAAACCCAGCCTGAATGCTGGAACAAGGCCGAACCCCATTACAGTCAATCGCTGCAGCAGCCGGCAGTATCCAGCTATACCCGATATGGTACATACCCGAATGTATATTGCAGCTGTGAAAGAAGCCTTATGTGTGTGCAATTATTTGCTATACCACTGTAAAAAATAAAAATATTGTTTTTATAAAGCAATATGTTATTTTAAGAAGGTTTTTCTTATTAGAGTACTCGATTAATCGTAAAAATAATCGGTAGAATACTCGATTGCTAAAATAATCGTTTGCTGCAGCCCTATCGTCCAGCTTTCCCAGAAGATATAAATAAGGGACTTCTAAAGAGAGTAACGTCAGGAATGAGATTTCGGTAAAAAAATAAAATAATTATATTTTAGGAAATGGGGCAGTTTACCCAGGTCTTACTTTATTATAGGAAAGGGGGCAGCTTACCCAGGTCTTACTTTATTATAGGAAAGGGGGCAGTTTACCCAGGTTTTACTTTTATAGGAAAGGGGGCAGATTACCCAGGTCTTACTTTATTATAGGAAAGGGGGCAGATTACCCAGGTCTTACTTTATTATAGGAAAGGGGGCAGTTTACCCAGGTCTTACTTTATTATAGGAAAGGGGGCAGATTACCCAGGTCTTACTTTATTATAGGAAAGGGGGCAGATTACCCAGGTCTTACTTTATTATAGGAAAGGGGGCAGATTACCCAGGTCTTACTTTATTATAGGAAAGGGGGCAGATTGCCCAGGTCTTACTTTATTATAGGAAAGGGGGCAGCTACCCAGGTCTTACTTTATTATAGGAAAGGGGGCAGATTACCCAGGTCTTACTTTATTATAGGAAAGGGGGCAGATTACCCAGGTCTTACTTTATTATAGGAAAGGGGGCAGATTACCCAGGTCTTACTTTATTATAGGAAAGGGGGCAGATTACCCAGGTCTTACTTTATTATAGCAAAGGGGGCAGATTACCCAGGTCTTACTTTATTATAGGAAAGGGGGCAGATTACCCAGGTCTTACTTTATTATAGGAAAGGGGGCAGATTGCCCAGGTCTTACTTTATTATAGGAAAGGGGGCAGCTACCCAGGTCTTACTTTATTATAGGAAAGGGGGCAGATTACCCAGGTCTTACTTTATTATAGGAAAGGGGGCAGATTACCCAGGTCTTACTTTATTATAGGAAAGGGGGCAGCTTACCCAGGTCTTACTTTATTATAGGAAAGTAGGCAGATTGCCCAGGTCTTACTTTATTATAGGAAAGGGGGCAGATTACCCAGGTCTTACTTTATTATAGCAAAGGGGGCAGATTACCCAGGTCTTACTTTATTATAGGAAAGGGGGCAGATTACCCAGGTCTTACTTTATTATAGGAAAGGGGGCAACTTACCCAGGTCTTACTTTATTATAGGAAAGGGGGCAGATTACCCAGGTCTTACTTTATTATAGGAAAGGGGGCAGATTACCCAGGTCTTACTTTATTATAGGAAAGGGGGCAGCTTACCCAGGTCTTACTTTATTATAGGAAAGGGGGCAGATTACCCAGGTCTTACTTTTATAGGAAAGGGGGCAGTTTACCCAGGTCTTACTTTATTATAGGAAAGGGGGCAGATTACCCAGGTCTTACTTTATTATAGGAAAGGGGGCAGATTACCCAGGTCTTACTTTATTATAGGAAAGGGGGCAGATTACCCAGGTTTTACCTCCTGCAGTAAGGACTCCCATCTGTGCCTTCGACATTATGTAATGCATTAACGACGGACTTGTTGTAACCAGAAGCTAATTTACAGGGGGCGTGATGTGAAGCAAAGTGTGTTGAGACCTGTTTGAACATCACTCCGATCATTAGCTTGTCACAGAAACTGATATGATTGAAGGATTCCCCTCCATAAGTGTGATTATTAATTGATGAGTGAGTGGGAGGGGGAGACGGGCTCACGTCGATCTGCGGCGCGCAGGGGTACGCCGCCGCTATGAGCTGACATCTGGTAGGATAGCCACCTGCAGCGCTCATGAGCCATACCTGGCAGCTAGCTTTTGTCACTTGGACAGGTTAATCCGACTGTGTCTCCTATACAGCCATAGACTGAACCGTACTCTGATATGAATATGTTTACTATACCGCCACCCCATCTCCTGCAGCACTGCCTGTTTCCAGACGCCTCCTTTACAGTATACACTCCTCATGCAGGGTAGGGGGCAGCACCTATTGATTGGTGCTCCAGTGGTACTCGCTGGAGCACAGCTGCCACTTTAAAAGATCTGATCAAAAGGAGTGCCAGGAGTTGAACCCCCACCGATCAGATATTGATTACCTATCCTGAGGATCAATATCTGATTGGTGGGGATCAACCACATTAAACCAGACATAATACCTGGTAGGGCTGACCCTGCTGACTAAAATTCAAATTCATTGCGCCATTTTACAGAATACTGTTTATGTAACTGAGGGCTTCACTGCGCCAAGGGATGGGCCTTAGCCCCCTCAGGGCACCCTAGCTTCTTCACTTTCGAGCTGTGGCACTCTTCCATTTTAACTACCTTGTCCTAATTTTTCCTTGGCTCGGGTTTGAATCATTGGTTGTCAAGCATCAATTTCATATCCCGGCTCGCTTGTCTGTTTCAAAGCTTGTCCAAACTGCAGGGTGACTGTCGTTTTTTATAGCGATCCTCTAACATTCCCTTTTCTCCTATAATCAAAGGTTACACAAAAAAATAACACCAGCATTGACCCCTTACTTCATTATATAAATAAAGTTTTGAGTGCATTTGGTCTCTTCCAGCATAATTGCGATTTGTGACCCGCACCCTGTGTTTACATCCCGGTTAGGAATGAGCAAAGCGAGCTTCGGATCCTAGATCTGAAGTCGCTTCGCTCAAAACTTCGGTTTGATGCTGTAGAGAGATCAGTCTAGGCCTCCGACTAGGTGAAGTCAGTTATACCCGAAGCCTCTCGAGACTTCGGTGAATAACTTCAGTATTAGATTTTTAAACTGAAGTTATTCACTGAAGTTTTGCGAGACTTTGGGAATAACTCACTTTGCCTCGTCGGAGGCCGTACATTTTAATGATGTACGGAGACAGATCTCTGTACAGCATTAAACCGAACTTTTGAGCAAAGCGACTTTGGACCTAGGATCCGAACCACTTACTAACCATCACTAATCCTGGCATAAAACTTACATGGAGTGTATATAGCTGTGATGGCTAACCTCCGGCACTCCAGCTGTGGTAAAACTACAATTCCCACACTTACTTGGATTTTCTCAGAACTCCATAGAAATTAATGGACCATGCTGGGAGTCATAGTTTCACCACAGCCGGGGTGCTGGAGGTTAGCCATCACTGGACTCTATAGCATCAGGCCTCTGCCTCTTCTTCCCCTCCCAGCTGGAACATAACAGATCCAAGTAGGGCCAGCAGCCTACTTAGTATTCACTTCAGTGGGTACTAATAGGGGAGGGGCCCTCATCCATCACAAGGGGGTCATTTACGAATATTTGTACGCAAGACCCCTTTTTGTGACTTTTTAAAAATACTGCGACTTTTTAAAATTATTGGCACACAGGCATTTGTACACTGTAAATTTACTGGTGTAAAAAGAGGAGTAAAAACTACTCCAGTCAGGGGCTAAAGTAGTTTTTACTCCAGGCACACAGACTGCCAAAGGTGCGCCTAATTTATGACTAGGCACACAAGATGGAAACAAAGACCAACATAAAAGGCCGGTCTTTGTAAATAACTCCCATAGAATTTACCGGTCTTCATCAAGATTTGAACCCCAGACCTTCTCTATGGCAGGAAGAAGAGTAACCATTACACTACAGACCTAGCCTGTTGGAAAGGCTAAACATATCTAATTTCTTCACAGGCATAACATTAAATAAATATTACAGAAATGAAGAGAAATAATGGCTCTATTTACCAATCACCAAAAATAATGTATTGTAATAGCTTATTATGATAATACTTGTTTTGTGATATTTCATACGAAGTATGTTACAAAAACTTTAATGGTTTTCGCTTCCTTTATTTTTTTTTTGTAGCGGTAACTTTGCAGAAAATATAAACTTTTACTTTAAAAGAAAAAAGCATTGGTGCAGGGCAGAGCTTTACCAGCCTTGCCACGCCCCAGATGTAGACGTGATGTCATCAGGATAGGGAATAAACACAGTGAAAAATGTCACATGACTGCGATGGAGTGCAGGAAAACAGGGCATTACAAATAAAAAATCACTATTAGGCCTCATGCACACGACCGTTGTTGGGTTCCGTGTCCGTTCCGTTTTCCGTGATTTTCTACGGACCCTGTGAGGTGGGATGGATTATCTCGGCAAAGGAGAAGTGCTCACTAACACCGAATTAGACAGATTTGTATATTTGAGAGTAATGGGTCTTTTGTGTATGTAGAAAATGTTTCAGATCTTTGAGTTAAGTTCATGCAAAATGGGAGCAAAACCGAAAGTGTTGCGTTTATATTTTTAGTCAGTGTAGCTGTTTGAAATTGAGTTGGGAATGAAAGCAGTGAAACATACTTTTACTTTCACTTTCAGCTGCATTCACTGCCATCCCAATTTCTGACAGTTATATCTTCCAATGTAATTGATATAATGTGATTCTGGTATTATTTGAAAGCATGGAATGTCAGCTTTCAAACAAGACCAGGCCCATTTCTAGTTGCTACCAGTCCCAATATATGTGCAGCTAAAGCATCCCTCCCCTCTTCCTAAGGGCTCATGCACACAAACATTTTTTCTGTGTCCGTTCCGTTTTGTTTGCGGCCCGTATGCAGAACCATTCACTTCATCGAGTCCGCAAAATAAATCGAAATGACTTTCTGTGCATTGTTACCATATGTCCTCATGGCCATTTGGCAAAAAAGATACAACATGTCCTGTTCTTGTCCGTTTTGCGGACAAGGATAGGCATTGTTACAATTGATCCGCAAAAAAAGGATGCAATACGGATGTCACACAGACGTCATTCATCTTTTTTTTTGCAGATCCGTATTTTGCGGACCGCAAAATACATACGGTCGTGTGAATGCACCCTAAGGCCCCTTTCACACAAGACAGTTTTCCGCGCGGGTGCAATGCGTGACGTGAACGCATTGCATCCGCTCTAAATCCGGACCCATTTATTTCTTTGGGGCTGTGCACACGAGCGGTGATTTTCACGCATCACTTGTGCGTTTGCGTGAAAATCGCAGCATGTTCTATATTTTTCACGCAACGCAGGCCCCATAGAAGTGAATGGGGCTGCGTGAAAATCGCAAGCATCCGCGAGCAAGTGCGGATGCGGTGCGATTTTCACGCACGGTTTCTAGGAGACGATCGGGATGGGGACCCGATCATTATTATTTTCCCTTATAACATGGTTATAAGGGAAAATAATATAATTCTTAATACAAAATGCATAGTACAATAGGGCTGGAGGGGTTAAAAAAAATATAAAAAATAATATAACTCGCCTTAATCCACTTGTTCGCGCAGCCCGGCTTCTCTTCTGACTTCATTTTTGCTGTGCACAGGAAAAGGACCTTTGATGACGTCACTGCGCTCATCACATGGTCCGTCACATGGTCCGTCACATGATCCATCACCATGGTAAAAGATCATGTGATGGACCATGTGATGAGCGCAGTGACGTCATCAAAGGTCCTATTCCTGTGCACAGCAAAGATGAAGACAGAAGAGAAGCCTGGCTGCGCGAACAAGTGGATTAAGGGGAGTTACATTTTTAATTTTTATTTTTAACCCCTCCAGCGCTATTTTACTATGCAGTCTGTATTCAGAATGCTATTATTTTCCCTTATAACCATGTTATAAGGGAAAATAATACAATCTACAGAACACCTAACCCAAACCCGAACTTCTGTGAAGAAGTTCGGGTCTGGGTACCAAACATGCCGATTTTTCTCACGCGCATGCAAAACGCATTACAATGTTTTGCACCCGGGCAGAAAAAACGCAAACGTGGAAGCAGTCGCAGTGAAAACTGACTTGTTTTAGTGTCAAAATCGCACCATTTTTCCTGAACGCATCCGGCCCCAATCTGCAATGCCCGTGGGAAAGGGGCCTAACTCTAGTTTGCTTTGGGCACTTGGAACAGCAATCTCTACCCTTCTGGGCACTTGGGAACCGGTTTCCAACAGAATAGACTGCTGGATCTTTTTGCGATTTTGGGATCGCGGTAAATATGCGAGTCTGTCTGGGACCCAATTCGTTTCTTTGGCTATACTTGGGCACGGGATACATGTTGCACCCAAAAACCCTGCCCTTAATCTGCGTATACCTTTTTCCAGGGAGCATTGCATGGTCTGTAAGATTCCCTTTGCCACTTCTGGCACCCTCCACAAGGAGAACAACTACCCCCCCTAAGACTTGCATGACACGTTCACCAAAACAATCCTGAGTGTCGCGGGGTTAACCGTGAGCTGAAACTGGCTGAGATAAAATAGTTTCCAGGCCGCGGCTGACATGTTTATTGTCAACAGACTTGTAAACTGTTATAAATAGTGTGGAAGAAACGACCACATGAGCATCTGATGTGGCCAGAATCTCATCAAGACGCCGATCATATGTTAAGTATGTAATTTTCACCTCAACGCAAGTACACGAGTCAGGCAGTAAATCGTGCTGGATCGTCCAGACCTGTGTGGACATCAGGGAAGTGTCTTGTTGATTTCCCAATGACACTAGCTCCAGAGTCCATCCCGGAGTACATTGACACTTTTCTCTTTTTTAATCATTGTGCAAAGATGTGAGACTACTCGGGCCCGCCCTCCGACGACAGATGAAAGGGTATGTGTGGTCCTCAGCGCTCCCCTCCATCTGCATTTCATTTGGGCCTGAGAGACATAAAAAGCTGCAAGAAATAAGACCACGTACGTTGCTGCAGAACTGTGAACCGCACATTGTGACATGTGTAATTACAAGTTTCCTGACAACACTCTGAAACTGTGTGCTACACTGTCACGGAAGGGAAGCCTAGATACTCACAGCTGGTAGAGAGAAGAGAACTGCATACATTACTTTTCCTGTACTGATCCTGAGTTACATCCTCCAGAGCTGCACTCACTATTCTGCTGGTGGAGTCACTGTGTACATACATTACATTACTTATCCTGTACTGATCCTGAGTTACATCCTCCAGAGCTGCACTCACGATTCTGCTGGTGGAGTCACTGTGTACATACATTACTTATCCTGTACTGATCCTGAGTTACATCCTGTGTTATACTCCAGAGCTGCACTCACTATTCTACTGGTGGAGTCACTGTGTCCATACATTACATATCCTGCAGGAGGGAGGTGCACTCGAATTTTTTTTCTTTTTGACTGGTCCCATTTATGTTTGCATCTCCCCACATCTCTGACCATTTGTTAAAATATCGGTGCTATGAAGTCTATGTCATAACAGAAATGGAGAGAAGTTTCTGCAGGCCTGGCGCTAACACAAACACCGCCCAGGTCCGCTCACGTGATGGCTAATGTTAGACTTTCAGGAAAATTGTTTGGATACATTTCTGCCCCCGGAGATGTAAACATGTAGGGATGATGGAGCACTCACCAGCTGATAAACCAGAAGATCTGCAGATACAACCTCATCTCTGACAGTAACTTCTGCATCTTCTAGTTCTGCATCGCAGAAGATCAGATCTGCTCTCTTACATAGGAATAAGCTCCTGCATGGGAAGGATGAAATGTTCCTGCCATGCTGATAATGCAAACCCTCGAAGACCAAGGATTTATGACAGTGCAAGATCACACACTTCAGGAATGATGAACCTTTGCATCATGCTCCATGTGATTCTGTATTACAAATGTTTTTTCCTTATAGTACCAATCCATAAATGCTCAAAGACGTTAGTCTCAGGTTTAAGTGCAGCTTCATTCAGTTGTGGCAACGTCAAATTAGGGTCTTCCGTCTGACACAGATGCTGGAAGCATTGCCTGGCCGGTATACAGGCATTCAGTGGCCTATATCAGCCATCGTTGGCCATGCTGTATGCATTTTTTGTGGGGTGCCTCCTAAGTTCAAAACACTTATCTATACAATTAATGTGTATGTGTGTAAATACAGTGTGTGTGTATATACAGTACAGACCAAAAGTTTGGACACCTTCTCATTCAAAGAATTTTCTTTATTTTCATGACTATGAAGGCATCAAAACTATGAATTAACACATGTGGAATTATATACATAACAAACAAGTGTGAAACAACTGAAAATATGTCATATTCTAGGTTCTTCAAAGTAGCCACCTTTTGCTTTGATTACTGCTTTGCACACTCTTGGCATTCTCTTGATGAGCTTCAAGAGGTCGTCCCCTAAAATGGTCTTCCAACAGTCTTGAAGGAGTTCCCAGAGATGCTTAGCACTTGTTGGCCCTTTTGCCTTCACTCTGCGGTCCAGCTCACCCCAAACCATCTCGATTGGGTTCAGGTCCGGTGACTGTGGAGGCCAGGTCATCTGGCACAGCACCCCATCACTCTCCTTCATGGTCAAATAGCCCTTACTTTCAATGTTTTCCCAATTTTTCGGCTGACTGACTGACCTTCATTTCTTAAAGTAATGATGGCCACTCATTTTTCTTTACTTAGCTGCTTTTTTCTTGCCATAATACAAATTCTAACAGTCTATTCAGTAGGACTATCAGCTGTGTATCCACCGGACTTCTCCTCAACGCAACTGATGGTCCCAACCCCATTTAGAAGGCAAGAAATCCCACTTATTAAGCCTGACAGGGCACACCTGTGAAGTGAAAACCATTTCAGGTGACTACCTCTTGAAGCTCATCAAGAGAATGCCAAGAGTGTGCAAAGCAGTAATCAAAGCAAAAGGTGGCTACTTTGAAGAACCTAGAATATGACATATTTTCAGTTGTTTCACACTTGTTTGTTATGTATATAATTCCACATGTGTTAATTCATAGTTTTGATGCCTTCAATGTGAATCTACAATTTTCATAGTCATGAAAATAAAGAAAACGAGAAGGTGTGTCCAAACTTTTGGTCTGTACTGTGTATATATATATATACTTTCTATGCGTGACTGTAATGATGGTAGATTTGATTACAATATTAGAGCGAAAGGAGACGTTTATTGGGGGAAAACCGTACAATAGGAAGGATGCTCTAGGACCCTGTTGGGTGCCTCTATCCTGGATACAAGATGAGATACTGCCTCTTGCCTGGATACAAGATGAGATACGGCCTCTAGCCTGGATACAAGATGAGATACGGCTTCTAGCCTGGATACAAGATGAGATACGGCCTCTGGCCTGGATACAAGATGAGACACGGCCTCTAGCCTGGATACAAGATGAGATACGGCCTCTAGCCTGGATACAAGATGAGATACGGCCTCTAGCCTGTATATAAGATGAGATACGGCCTCTAGTCTGGATACAAGATGAGATACGGTTGGTCATGGACGCATACAGGTTCCTGGTATCCTGCAGCACATTTGCTCACAGATGTTACAGCTGGACCTGTAGATCCTGCACACTGGTAGGTTGCTGTCGCTGGCGTCCCAGCTGGTCCCATAATTGCTGGATTGGTGATAAATCTGGTGACCGGGCAGCCAAGGAAGTGCTGTAGTCTGGAGGAGACGTTCCTGGGAACCCTTGCTGTGTGCGGGCGAGCATTATCCTGCTGATAAATCCAGTTGGAAGCCCTGCCATGAGAGGAGCACACGTGGTGGCAGGATGTCCTGCACGTATCGCTGAGCCGTTAGTGTCCCTCCTATCACTACTACAGGTGACGACTGTAATATGTGATGGCTCCTAGATCATCACACCAGCGTTTGGGGCAGTGTGTCGCTCCACAGCAAAGGCAAGATTGAAGCGCTCACCACGATGCCTGACCATCGTCTGATCCCAAACAGACCCTGGATCCATCACTAAAGATGATATGGTTTCAGCCTGTAGCAGTCCAGTTTTCTCTTTCACGACATCATTGCAAACAAAGGGGATGGTGGATGGATGTGAATGGCAGGACTGGCCACCAGTAGCCTGGTCACCATATGTGCATGCCCTCACATAACTACTGCTTCCAACACCTCCTAACAGATAGGTCAGAGCGCCCTAGATGGTGGCACTGCTTCTCTCAGTCCAATGACGCTCCCCCTCTCAAAGTCTTTCAACTGAGCAAAATGTCTTCAAGTCCGTCGTAGAGGCATGTCTAGCAGCGAACAATGTCTCTCCAAAATAGGCTCAGACAGCATTTTTATAGGGCAGCGTATGAAGATTTTACACCCTCTTGTGTGAAGACTGCTCGCTGCTCACTATCTTGGAGATAGGTGCGGATTCCAGAGGTAGGACATGCACTTATCCGACATAGGTGGCCTAGCCTAGCGATATGCCACCAATGTCTCGAGTGAGACCTTTATAATGGCTGTGCTTGGTATTGGAGCTCAGTCTCACTGCGCAGGTTTCTGCCGATTGCCTTGGTTTGTGGTTTGGGCAGGTGACATGGTTTTAATTCGCTGTCCAACTTTCATGGCCAAGAACCGCAACAATTTGTGTTAACAATTGTGTGTGGTTTTCGCTGCACGTGTGGGTTTCCTAAGGGCGTAGTCACAGCCGGAAGACTTTGTTGCATAAATTTCTGCAACTGAAAATCCACTCGATTCACCTGGTTGAGGTTGTTTTGACCACAAGCCCAAGGATTTCTGTAAGCCCCATTCAAATGAAAGGGGAAGGTCGCTGACATTTTTGCAGCACTTCTGCCCCCTGTGAATTAGTTGCCTTCCAGGAGACACAGGATCTGTAGATGTGAACAGATGTGAACGTGAAAGCTGCTCTCCAATCCATTCACTAGATTTAAATTCTGATACTAACCCCGTCTGCTTGCTCTCCGTTGTAATCTCCTTGTCTGACCTACTTCATGTAATCATCATTCAGTCGTCGCATCCTAATTCCATGAAAACACGTATTTATAAAGCGCAGACTGTGGATGCGAAGACTGAAAGGGAAATCAAAGGTTTTCCTGGGTCCCTGCCCGAGTTAAAGTACAAATAAAACTATCACGAGATGGATGATAATCAGTTCAAATAGATTTTAGACATTAGTGGCGTATGTACACAGTGCCCCCCTGCCCACTTACCAGCAGTATGGGGGTCCTTTACCCTTGGAGAGGTGGATGCACATTTCTACAAGTGAATATGTCTGCGTGGTAGCCCAGATAAGCTGTTAGGGGTGTATGCGTTTTCAATGACAACCAGCAGAATAGTGAGTGCAGCTCTGGAGTATAATGCAGGATGTAACTCAGGATCAGTACAGGATAAGTAATGTATGTACACAGTGACTCCACCAGCAGAATAGTGAGTGCAGCTCTGGAGTATAATACAGGATGTAACTCAGGATCAGTACAGGATAAGTAATGTATGTACACAGTGACTCCACCAGCAGAATAGTGAGTGCAGCTCTGGAGTATAATACAGGATGTAACTCAGGATCAGTACAGGATAACACCAGCAAAATAGTGAGTGCAGCTCTGGAGTAAAATACAATATAGGATCAGTGCAAGACGAAGACCATATTTGCAGTCGCTCTGCGTTGTATGTAGCTGGTGCTCACAGCTGAATGTGTAGTTTGTGCATCTGACCCTTGTGATTCCTGTTCTGTCACCAGTTAGATGCAGGCTCTTAGTGCCTTTGTCAGTTTGATGAATGTCTTCTCTAGTTGCTTGGAAAATCTTTATGGATTCTTAAAGTAGCAGCAGACCTGAGCCTGCATTATGTAATTCACCACTATTCTGTGTAATGTGTATACACTGCCTATAATTTCCACATGCTCTGTATACAGATGAAGGTGTATATATAAGCTACCTTGGAAAAGCCTACAAATCACACAGCCCTGCAAAACCAAGAGAATGTGAATGCAGCACCAGAAAGATGAGCGATAAAGTATGTCCCGTACACTATAATGACAGCTGCCCTGAGAAAGTGATGCCTTCCTGTTCTCTGCTGCCTTTTTTGTACAGCTGAGAAAGTGGTAGGTGGAGCTTAAGTAATTCACAATGGGTAATGGTTGGAGCTTACCTCCTCCCCCTCCCTGCACAGGTCACAGGGCATGCCCACAATACTATCCCCTAGTGCGCCATCTCCAGACTACAGGTTCATATGGTCTATGTGCTGTAAAGCATATCTTTGAATGCTGTTAACAGGAGTTGGCGCAAGATGGCCACCCCCAAAATCACGTACATAGAAGGGAAAAATGAGAAAATAAAGACAAGAAAAAAACCCTCCAATGTGACAGTGTGGGGTTTTGAGCGTTAGAAATATATAGGTTATATATTCCCTTTAATGTTGTCATATATTTGCTAGGTGTCCAGCTGAGGGTTAGACTCCCCATCCTGCACCATGGCCGCCAGGTTCTTGCTTTATTTGCTGCGACCATACCATACCGGTGATTGAAGGTTTCAGAGGTGATGCAGGGGCTGCCGGGATCAGCTCTCGTTACCTGGAGTAATCCATGTCTTATCCCTCCTTGCAGCACTGGTTGCACATGTCAGTTCTGTGGATCTCACGCCCTGATCAGTTACCTGATGCCACCTTATAACCCGTGCCGCTGGTTTATCCACTGCACTTACATCCCACTGCGGATCCGGGAGAACATTTTCCTTCATTTTTCTGTTGCTGTGTAAAATAGCGCTCCAATTGTGATTGCTGTGGTCTCATTGTGCAGGACGTAGAGTGTGCTGCCATCAGCATGTCCTGGAGGACTCCTACCCTCCACACTGGTAGGGTATGTTAAAATGATATTGATGACATATCCTCAGGTCATCCTCAATGTTCTGACTATCACTTCCATAATCATCCGACGCATGGCATGTTCCCGATACCCTCCTGGGCCTGCAAAAGCCCTACAATCAGGGGAGGAACTACTGCTGTAGCAGCTGCTACGGGGTCTGCTGTGGTAGAGGGGCACTAAGTGAGTGCTACTGTGAGGTAGAGTACTACTGTTTGTGGGCAGTAAGGGTGCATGATTATTGTGAGGTGAGACTAAGGAGGCATAACTGTCAGGGGGCATTAAGGCGGAATAACTACTGTGAGTGTGGTCTAAGGGGCCAAAACTACTGTCTGAGGACACTAAAGGGGCTTAACTACTGTGTGAGGGCACTACGAGGGCATGACTACTGTGTGGGGGCACTAAGGAAGAATGATTACTGTGAGGGGGCACTAAGGGGGCATGATTACTGTGTGGGGGCACTAAGGAGGAATAATTACTGTGTGGGGGCACTAAGAGGGCATGACTACTGTGTGGGGGCACTAAGGAAGAATGATTACTGTGAGGGGGCACTAAGGGGGCATGATTACTGTGTGGGGGCACTAAGAGGGCATGACTACTGTGTGGGGGCACTAAGGAAGAATGATTACTGTGAGGGGGCACTAAGGGGGCATGATTACTGTGTGGGGGCACTAAGAGGGCATGACTACTGTGTGGGGGCACTAAGTGGGCATAATTACTGTGTGGGGGCACTAAGGAGGAATAATTACTGTGTGGGGGCACTAAGAGGGCATGACTACTGTGTGGGGGCACTAAGGAGGAATGATTACTGTGAGGGGGCACTAAGGGGGCATGATTACTGTGTGGGGGCACTAAGGAGGAATGATTACTGTGAGGGGGCACTAAGGAGGAATGATTACTGTGTGGGGGCACTAAGAGAGCATCATTACTGTGTGGGGGCACTAAGGAGAAATCATTTATGTGTGGGGGCACTAAGGAGAAATCATTTATGTGTGGGGGCATTAAGGAGGAATGATTACTGTGTGGGGGCACTAAGGGGGCATGATTTCTGTGTGGGGGGCACTAAGGGGCCATAAATAATGTGTGTGGGGGATCTATGGTGAGCATGGACAATCTTGACTAGCTGTAATGTGCGCTGAGGAGCGGAGATTATTCTCCCTTTTTCCCAGACACCATATTATTCTGCCTTGTGACGTTCCTGGGCGAGCAGACTAATGTTTATCTAATAATATTAAGGAAGCGTCCAAACCGCAGACCATTGTCTGCTTGGGAAAAAATGAGCAAGACAAAAGTTTAAGGAAGGTTCAGAATATTAAAGAGGAACGTGGTGGTGAGCTGATGCCAGGGCAGACTCCTCCGCCGGGTCCCTGGGACTGCGCTCCGTCCGCCCCTCTACAGCTCCCTGGAAAAGCGAAGGCCATAATGCAAACGTCTAGGGCTTTAAAAATAAATCTCTCCCCGCTCATTCGGCCGGGGTGTATGCCGAGCGTCTAAATATTTTGTCTTGGTGGCTCAGAGTATTTAGTTTCAGGAATTTTCCGCACTAAGTTTTCGGAGCTGCGGGTTTTATTAGGAAATCCTGTTTACGGTCCTGCGCTCATACACTCCTTTTTATTAAGTTAGGACTGTAAGCGTTTATTTGCTTAGTTTTCCTTCATTGCTTTCATTGTCTGTTGTCTGCGACTCCATCCGGAAGCCTTGGGAGATGTATGTGTGGACGCACCCTGCCAGTCAGAGTTACCAGAGGACGTGCTGCGACCTGTAGTTCCCCGACCAACCGTGAGATCGCCTGATCGGCAACACTGATCTGGTGACCACTGCTTGCCCACAAGATAAAGTCTCTGCGACTTAAACGGAAACCCAGTTGAACAGCGGGCTGTTCTGCAGGACGCGGGTTATTGAGCAGGAGGAGCACAGCAGATGGATATATAGATTTATAGGGAAAGAGTCATTTATTGTATGCTTAGGAGTCCAGTGGGTGGACCCGTGAGTGGCTGACAGCCTGTCCTGTATCTCTGCATATAGAGAGAGCTGTCAATCACTGATAGGACCGCCCACTGGACTCCTAAGCCTAGAAAGAGCAGGAATCTCAATGAATAAATTGAGTGTGCGTGCTGCCATTTTTCTTTTTCACTTGAATAGCAAAGTCCTATGCTTGTCTGCTAAACGGAAAAAAATAGGACCTGTTCCGTGTGCTGTCCGCATCTTTTGTGGCCCCATTGAAATGAATGGGTCCGCATCTGATATGTAAAAAATGCAGATCAGATGCAGACCAAAAATACAGTCCTGTGCATGAGCCCTTAAACTATATTTTCAGCTAGGAACTTTGTTTTTCAGTTTATTATAGAACTAAAAGGATAGTCCCCAGACAGGATATGCCGTAAATGTCTGATAGATGTAGGTCCTACCTCTCGGAACCACATCAGCGTGGCGAATCGGGGCCCGATAAACGGAAGCACGACCACCTCTGTATACATCCTTGAATTGGAAATGCCTCATAAGGCAGATCATTGAACCCCATTCACAACATAGGTGTGGGTCACATAGGTGGGATAATATAATCCAATCACATAGGTGGGACCCGCATCTATCAGACACTTGTGGCATATCCTGTGGATGTCTGAGTTGGCGATACCTCTGTTAAAGGGGTTGTGCCACTAATGTAAATGTATCCCCCCCCCAACAGATATTGCTGTTATATCACTCCCCTAATACCACCATTTATCAAAGTGATTAGCCAACCATTGCGCCCTGTGGCAAATCAGTTTCGTTTTTCAGTTGCTGTAGGTAACGTCCTGTTTTGGAGCCTTGTAATGTAGGACGTAGGAAGTGTCATGGGTAAGAACAAGGGGCGTGGTTAGTGTCACATGATCTGCTGATGGCAGGATACCGCTCACTGCCCTAAGGCATGATGGGACAGCAGACACAAACCAGGAAGTAGGATTCAAGCATGGGGGATAGGAGAAAACTGCAAATGAGATAAATCTGAAAAAGTGAAAAAAAAAACATGGAAGAATGGGAGTGAGAGTAATTAATGAGAATACACTTTAAGGTGTTTTAGTTTCCTTAAAAAGTTGAGTCAACTTGTAAATCCATTAAATTACTTACCCAAATACTTAGCCTGCAGCCTGTTTTTATACCTCTGAGCTGAATTTATAATTCTGCTGATTAGTGTTGGAAGCATAAGCGCCATGGTCCCTCCAAACAGCTGATCAGAGGGGTGCCAGGAGTCAGACCCCCACCGATCTGATACTGGTGGGCTGTCCTAAGAGTATGCCGAACCTGGAAAACTCCTTTAAGTAGTTGAATCTCAGCATCCACAGACAATATTAATATATGGTGTTCACAGTTTTTTCTGTGGGTCTCCTGATTGACTCTCTATAGGCGTATAGTGGCAGATATCGCCCGTAGACTCCCACTGGTAAAAAAAAAAATAGTGTGTATAAAATATATATATATAAATTTGTGAATGCATGTATTATGGTCCTCTCTATATTGAATATGTATGAAGCAGTTGAAAATAAGTTAGTGACATATTCTTTCGGGGCCACAAGTGATACAGCTATAGCTATATATATATATATATAGATGGATGTTCATATAGTGTATAGGAGCCAGTCACACCACTAGATATCCCATTAAGCCTCTTCCATGTAGCGCACTGGTTCTGTCCCTGGGATCTCACGTTAGCGTTGGCTCCCATGAAGCCGTATCACGATATCTGGGTTTTATCTGTCTTTATTAACATTATTCTCTTTTTTTCTCTTTTAGTTTGTTTTCATTGCTCTCTAAAAAGCACAACAAAGTCCTGGAGCAAGCCACACAGTCTCTGCGAGGATCCCTTGGCTCCGATGACTCTCCATTTCCTGACTACGTGAGTATCAGACTGAAGGCTTGTGTGAGGCTGCTTCTCAGCCCTGCTGATCAAGACACTGACACTCTTGGTTGCCGCAGTCTGTCGAGCAGAGACCAAGAGTCAACCTCGAAACTCCTAGGATGACTTCACGTCTCACATGTGGTTTACTGTACACACAGATGTGACAGAGCCGTGAGTGACAAGAACCTGTCACCTGTGCAGTAAGCCAGACACAACTGTTCTCAGTATGACACAGGGCACTACTACACCAGCAGCAATGTCTGTGATCAAAATGCAGTTTAATCAGATGTGGACTTAATCACGAATTGCCGGTCCTAACTTTTTTACAGCAACCCATAATTCAGTTTCTCAAGAGAAAATTCTCCTTATCATTTATAGGACACAGCATTAAAGGTTATATTTTCGTACATAGAAGGCAGTATTATAGTAGTTATATTCTTGTACATAGGAGCAGTATTATAGTAGTTATATTCTTGTACATTGGGGGCAGTATTATAGTAGTTATATTCTTGTACATAGGGGCAGTATTATAGTAGTTATATTCTTGTACATAGGAGCAGTATTATAATAGTTATATTCTTGTACATAGGAGGCAGTATTATAGTAGTTATATTCTTGTACATAGGAGGCAGTATTATAGTAGTTATATTCTTGTACATAGGAGGCAGTATTATAGTAGTTATATTCTTTGAAAATTCTCTTTTTATTGAAAAGTATATTGAAAATACATACTACAACATTATGCAGTGACATATACAAAGTGGTTGATATCGTACATTGCTTTGAGTATACATAACAGCTTGAAGGACTGTAGATATGGACCTAAACAGAATTCCGTATATAAATAACAGGACAATACTAATTTCCCATTTTTCACATATAGACAGAATAATCATATCCCATTATACAAGTATTATGCAAAGATTACAGATGCATCTTACCAGTATATAAAGGTCTTGTAGTATGACTGGTGAACATAATGACGCAGAAATAGAGGAAAAAGGGGAGGGGAAGGATATGGGGATAGGGACAAGGAATAGGAGGGAGGGAAGGATAAAGAGGAATAACCAAAAACAACAATCCATCCATGACACTCGTTCGTATGCAGCATATTAGATATCTAAAGTGCATATTGAATGTATTCATATTCACAGGTATTATTTTGTCAGTGACTCCGACATGGTCCAGAACGCGTACCATTAATGCGCATATATACCCTCTACCCGTGAGCTCACAATGTACCACTACTAGCAGACCCGTGTGCCGTCTGACTATTCGGAGGGTCATCCCTAAACATGAGCCAGGGTGTCCAAAGCTTCACATATTTATTGTGATTCCTGTCCTCCCAACTCGCCAGTTCCTCCATACGACAGATATGGTCCACCTTGTTCAGCCATGCCTCCACAGTGGGGGGTTCTATACTCAACCAGTGCTGCGGGATGAGCAGCCTTGCCGCCTGGAGTAATTGGGTGGTTAAGCATCTTTTTGAGGGAGAGAAAGAGGGAAATAGTAGTTATATTCTTGTACATAGGAGCAGTATTATAGTAGTTATATTCTTGTACATAGGAGCAGTATTATAGTAGTTATATTCTTGTACATAGGAGCAGTATTATAGTAGTTATATTCTTGTACATAGGATGCAGTATTATAGTAGTTATATTCTTGTACATAGGGGCAGTATTATAGTAGTTATATTACTGTACATAGGGAGCAGTATTATAGTAGTTATATTCTTGTACATAGGAGGCAGTATTATAGTAGTTATATTCTTGTACATAGGAGCAGTATTATAGTAGTTATATTCTTGTACATAGGAGCAGTATTATAGTAGTTATATTCTTGTACATAGGAGCAGTATTATAGTAGTTATATTCTTGTACATAGGAGCAGTATTATAGTAGTTATATTCTTGTACATAGGAGCAGTGTTATAGTAGTTATATTCTTGTACATAGGAGCAGTATTATAGTAGTTATATTCTTGTACATAGGAGCAGTATTATAGTAGTTATATTCTTGTACATAGGAGTAGTATTATAGTAGTTATATTCTTGTACATAGGAGCAGTATTATAGTAGTTATATTCTTGTACATAGGAGCAGTGTTATAGTAGTTATATTCTTGTACATAGGAGCAGTATTATAGTAGTTATATTCTTGTACATAGGAGACAGTATAATAGTAGCTATATTCTTGTACATAGGGGGCAGTATTATAGTAGTTATATTCTTGTACACAGGAGGCAGTATTATGGTAGTGATATTCTTGTACATAGGGGGCAGTATTATAGTAGTTATATTCTTGTACACAGGAGGCAGTATTATGGTAGTGATATTCTTGTACATAGGGGGCAGTATTATAGTAGTTATATTCTTGTACACAGGAGGCAGTGTTATAGTAGTTATATTCTTATACATAGGGGGCAGTATTATAGTAGTTATATTCTTATACATAGGGGGCAGTATTATAGTAGATATATTCTTGTACATAGGAGCAGTATTATAGTAGTTATATTCTTGTACATAGGGGGCAGTATTATAGTAGTTATATTCTTGTACATAGGAGGCAGTATTATAGTAGTTATATTCTTGTACATAGGAGCAGTATTATAGTAGTTATATTCTTATACGTAGGAGGCAAATTATGAAGGCTCCTGACACCACAGCACTCAGACCTGGAGGAATGTCTGTCAGCTGTTCTTGTTGGGAAGCACGGCACCTTTTGCTGGAAATAATAGAGAGGACTTGTGACAGCCAACAGAATACTTGCTGGAAAGATTAAAATAACAAAACACACTGGGAGTAAATATTACAGAAATTCAAGCTGTGTAAGAATGTGAATGATGTTCCCCAGCAGAAGATATAGAACATCTCTGGGAATCGGTATTGTATGTTCCTTGGTGCGTCCTTACATGCTACATCTCAGTTTTAGATGGGTGATTCACTGACCATTCAAAACAAAGTATTTCCAATACATATTCATATGTTCCATCAGCATCTAGTCGTAAGAAATAGTCGAACTTG
Organism: Bufo bufo; assembly: GCF_905171765.1. Lineage (NCBI taxonomy): Eukaryota > Metazoa > Chordata > Amphibia > Anura > Bufonidae > Bufo > Bufo bufo. Next base: position 54,580,878 of record NC_053390.1, read on the forward strand.
TGTGGGAAGATTCTGTGGCTAGAAAGACTCAGATTAATGTCATCAATGTTGATTTTATCTTTTCATCTACCTTTTTCAACTATAATATGTACAAGAATATAACTACTATAATTCTGCCTTCTATGTATAAGAATATAACTACTATAATTCTGCCTTCTATGTATAAGAATATAACTACTATAATACTGCCTCCTATGTACAAGAATATAACTACTATAATACTGCCTCCTATGTACAGGATTATAGCTACTATTATGCTGCCTCCTATGTATAAGAATATAACTACTATAATACTGCCTCCTATGTACAAGACTATAGCTACTATAATACTACTCCCTAGGTACAAGAATATAACTACTATAATACTGCCTCCTATGTACAAGGATATAACTACTATAATACTGCTCCTATGTACAAGAATATAACTACTATAATACTGCTCCTATGTACAAGGATACAACTACTATAATACTGCCTCCTATGTACAAGGATATAACTACTATAATACTGCTTCTATGTACAAGAATATAACTACTATAATACTGCTCCTATGTATAAGAATATAACTACTATAATACTTGCTCCTATGTATAAGAATATAACTACTATAATACTTGCTTCTATGTACAAGAATATAACTACTATAATACTTGCTTCTATGTACAAGAATATAACTACTATAATACTTGCTTCTATGTATAAGAATATAACTACTATAATATTTGCTTCTATGTACAAGAATATAACTACTATAATACTTGCTTCTATGTATAAGAATATAACTACTATAATACTGCCTCCTATGTATAAGAATATAACTACTATAATACTGCTACTATGTACAAGAATATAATTACTATAATACTGCCTCCTATGTACAAGAATATAACTACTATAATACTGCCTCCTGTGTACAAGAATATAACTACTATAATACTGCTCCTATGTACAAGAATATAATTACTATAATACTGCTCCTATGTACAAGAATATAACTACTATAATACTGCTCCTATGTACAAGAATGTTTCTACTATAATACTGCTCCTATGTACAAGAATATAACTACTATAATACTGCTCCTATGTACAGGAATATAACTACTATAATACTGCCTCCTATGTATAAGAATATAACTACTATAATCAGGGCTTTTTTTTCTCAGAGAAAAGGTGGTGGAACTCACCCCCCCTCCCCTGCCCACGCCCCTAGGACCGCCCCTTAAAACCGCCCCTTTAGAGAACAGGGATGCAAGTAAAATTTGGGGGGGCTATAAAAGTCCAGCCCAGCAAAGAAACCCCCCAGATGGGGATGGCACTGTTAATGGGGGATCTGGGGATGGCACTGTTATGGGGTGGAGGATCTGGGGATGGCACTGTTATGGGGGATCTGTGGATGGCATCCTATAACAGTGCCATCCACAAACCCCCCCCACTCCATAACAGTGCCATCCACAGACCCCCCCCCCCCCCACCCCTTAACAGTGTCATCAACAGACCCCCCATTGCAGCTCCAGTACAGTTATAAAATTTGTAATTCAATTAATAATGATTCATGCTGCCCCCTCTGTAGTATAACATTCAATATATCTTACTCACAGGGCTACTGTTATATCGTAATGCAGGCCGGCCGGGCAGAGGAGCGGCAGAGTGACTGACGTCACGTGCCTGCGCCGCCTGCTTCTGCTTCATTCATAAAGTAGGCCGGGCAGGCACGTGACGTCAGTCAGTCACTCTGCCGCTCCTCTGCCCGGCCGGCCTGCATTACGATATAACAGTAGCCCTGTGATTAGGATATATTGAATGTTATACTACAGAGGGGGCAGCATGAATCATTATTAATTTAATTACACATTTTATAACTGTACTGGAGCGGCGGGGCCGGAGCACAGTGAACGCACCGGCCCCCAGCTCCTCCTCCTCCCAGTCCCTCCCCGCTGATACATCGCAGCCTGCGATGTCAAAAGGTGGCGGAACGCCGTTTCGGGGCGTGCCGCCAGTAAAAAAAGCCCTGACTATAATACTACTCCTATGTACAAGAATATAACTACTATAATACTGTTCCTATGTACAAGAATATAACTACTATAATACTGCTCCTATGTACAAGAATATAACTACTATAATACTGCCTCCTATGTACAAGAATATAACTACTATAATACTGCCTTCTATATACAAGAATATAACTACTATAATACTGCATCCTATGTACAAGAATATAACTACTATAATACTGCCTCCTATGTACAAGAATATAACTACTATAATACTGCCTCCTATGTACAAGAATATAACTATTATAATACTTGCTTCTATGTACAAGAATATAACTACTATAATACTGCTCCTATGTACAAGAATATAACTACTATAATACTGCTCCTATGTACAAGAATATAACTACTATAATACTGCCTCCTGTGTACAAGAATATAACTACTATAATACTGCCCCCTATGTACAAGAATATAACTACTATAATACTGCTTCTATGTACAAGAATATAACTACTATAATACTGCTCCTATGTATAAGAATATAACTACTATAATACTTGCTCCTATGTATAAGAATATAACTACTATAATACTTGCTTCTATGTACAAGAATATAACTACTATAATACTTGCTTCTATGTATAAGAATATAACTACTATAATACTGCCTCCTATGTACAAGAATATAACTACTATAATACTGCCTTCTATGTACAAGAATATAACTACTATAATACTGCTCCTATGTACAAGAATATAACTACTATAATACTGCTCCTATGTACAAGAATATAACTACTATAATACCGCCTCCTATGTACAAGAATATAACTACTATAATACTTGCTTCTATGTACACTAACAACATATTTAGATAAAACTTTGAGAAAACAGACAGGTAAATGTTTTCGGTCCACTGACTTTCATCAGACCATCTGAATGACCAGAGTTGCAGAATGTAGCCCATAGCAGGAAATAGGGGTGTTATGTAGCGGTTATATAATCACCTATGAGACCTCGGCAAATAATCGGTCTGGGATAATGAATTAGTGAGAATTAAGAGACTATCTACTCTGAGACTAAAAAGAAAAAAAAATTGTTTAGTTTTGTACTAAATTCGTATTTCTTGTTTCCTTTTAGTTGGAATCTTGATATATTTTTTTTGTCTCCTAATTTTTTGCCTCTATATCCTGTAAGTATCAGAGCGTGAATAGAACGTCTTAAAAGTAGTTTTTATGGCCCCGCCATAAGGCAGCCCCGTTTTGACGTAGGTGTTTGTTGGTGCGTTGCTTGTCACTCTGAGCTATGAACGTTTCCCCTCTAGAAAAACATGGCTGCCTCGTGTCCTACAACAAATGTAATGTTAACAAGCTAGTTATGGGCTTGTCCGAAAGATCAAATGTCGAAAAGCAGGAGGAGGTCAGAGGTCACTCTAATGAGCGGCTTGGCAGGTCATAAAGCTGTAAGTCTCACAAGACGTATGGGCCGTAATGATGAGGGAAGACTTGTGGCTTCTGGATGTAGTAAATGGAAACCATTCCTAGCAAGGAAAGGAGTTGCAAAGCAGAAGGAAATCCCTCTCTCATACCACATAGACCCGTCATCTTTATTTACGACGTCTTGTTTCTTGACCACTATCAGCCCGAGAATGACCAAACTTTTCTCCATTACATGTACACCTCGCCGGTCGAGAGGTGCGTGTACATTTATCTATTATTTGTATCCCCCAGATCTGCTGGAGGCTTCAATAGCAAATGGGGATCGATCCATTCCAGTGCTGATGGTCCCAGACACGTTATTTCTGGTCACACGGCGGTCCAGAAGTGATGATGCCTCATCCAGGGTCACATGAACGGCTGCAGCCTTTTACTGGCCTCAGCAGTGACATTTTCCCGAGCAGCCAAACACATTAGAAGAATTTCAGCACACTGATTTAAAGGGAACCTGTCACCGGGATTTTGGGTATAGAGCGGAGGACATGTTTTGCTAGATGGCCGCTAGCACATCCGCAATATCCAGTCCCCATAGCTCTGTGTGCTTTTATTGTGTCAAAAAAAGATTTGATACATATGCAAATTAACATAAAAGAGTCATATCTTACTTGTGTGACCAGAGAAGAGTCATATTTTCGAGCTCTGACACATCTCAGGTTAATTTGCATATGGATCAAATCGTTTTTTTTTTTACACAATAAAAGCACACAGAGCTATGGGGACTGGATATTGCGGATGTGCTAGCGGCCATCTAGCAACCCATGTCCTCAGCTCTATACACAAAATCTCGGTGACAGGTTCCCTTTAAGTGGCATCGGCTGGCCATCTAATGTTTTTGGGGTTTCCCGACCTTCCCCTAACTGCAAAAACTAGTTGGATTCTCTTGTACTCAGAGGAGATAAGACACTGCCAGAGAGGATCTGTCAGCAGCTTATTCCTCATTCCCTGTTGAGAACACATGCATGCTTGGCCGAACACATGCCACAGTTAGTATGGATAGCGGTAACTGAACAAGTCTTTAGCCAAAAGCTTTCTGGAGTATATGACGAGGGAGTCTGTCAGCAGTTTGGAACATGCAAAACTGCTAATGTCTCTTGCTAGGGGCTGGGGATCGCAGGTCAAACATACTTTTTGTGGAGCTTTTATCATCAGGAGCAGTGAGAATATGAACTTTTTTTCTGCCTCTGCTAGTGCCCACAGCGATGCTTCCCTGCCCTCTGCATTGAGCTGCTGCACGGCCCCTCCCCAGTGAGACTCTGCTCTCTCTGCAACTGCTGCGCCCTCCCCAGTTTGATTGACAGGACCAAGCAGTGTAAATGTGATCACTGTCTGGCCCTGTCAATCAAAGTGCAGAGAGAGCAGAGCCTGTAGGTGTAATGGTAACGCCCCTGTTGCTCCTAGAGGCTCATTTGCATATGCTAAAACTTTTTTTTTCTCAGCAATGCGGGTACATGTGAACATGGGACCAACACGGATGCCTTCAGCTGCCAAGCGCTCATGTAACAGGTCAGCCAGTGTCATAGGTACAAATCTGCTGACAGATGGAACTCACCATTTGTAGTAAATATTAGTTGCATACAGTCGGTGCTCACATTCTATTTATGAACCTGGAAGCTCAGGATGAGCAGCTCTGTATGTCCTTCTGCCATGAATGCATTGATTACATTAGACCAGAGGTGACTGCCTCGTTGACACCTCTCGGCTCCAGTACGATGATGGCCATAGGTGTGACACTGGGGAAATGTCTGTACATTCCCTTCCTAACATGGGAACACGGTCTCTGTGCCAAATCCTAACACCTTCACTGCTCTGAAGGCTGTTTGTTCAGAGTAACGAACAGGGAATCAAATTTTTGCCCTGGGGGCAGATTAGTCGAAGTCCTCAATGTCAACATGACAGTCTGGTGAGAGGTGGGGGGCAGGGAGCACATAACTCCATTGAAGCCCTCTGATGCCTCTGAGATAACAAACTACGGCTCGCCAGTCTCTGTGGAATTAGGGAATCGTGGTATACTGTGGCTGGCAGGGCATGCTGGCATTCCTAGTCCTCCCCGTTCCAGTGCTACATCATGCTTTGCATTCCAAAGGATGTGCTGAGGTTATGCCACTGCTCACCACCAGGGGGCAGACAAGCACTCTGCAGAGAAATTCCCAGTGACCTCTGTCTCCAGGGACATGGTTCCCGACTGAACCATAGATGTGTGCTGCATGTAGTAGCATCAGATGGGAAATTCACACAATATAGTATTCATGTACTGTGATTGTGTAGATGTAGCCTTCATTGTACAGAAAACTGACAATTGCAGTTACAGGGAAGTAGTACTGTGCGTAGGTGGATGCTGGGAGTCATAGAAGACATGTTTATTCATATATGCAAAGAGCACAATGATAGCTGCGGTACAGAGTGGGGGCATATTAGGGCATACTGACATTGTAGATTGTCTTCTGCACTGGTCTTCCAGTTATGTCCATGCGTTAGATGATGGCCTCCATGTAATGCTCCATTTTCCCTGCAGATGGGGCCGGACATCCTCTTTACATATGTCCTATTAGGACGGACGGACATGACGGAAGGGTTATGGAAGCTGGATCTGCACCTATTGATTGCCATGTGAGCTTCTTCTTATGCAATTGTATTTTTGGCTTGGAAAAAAGTCTCGTACACCCTAAACGTATCCATTGGGTTCCATTAACTGATCGAGACCAAAATAATGTGTGTTTGGGCTCTGTCTGACAGTATACATCAACATACCGCCAAAAATCTGGTGTAGGATAACTTGATAGGTGATGCTGTTTCATAGGATGGGGGCATCTTTCTAATGTGTATGTCTGGAGTGTTTACCGTCATATACAATACACAGAGTCCATCTGCGTGAGAAAGGAGAACTTCCCGGAATCTGTGCAGATGCAGATCTACCAAATATTGCAGTTATATCGGCGAGGAACGACCAGAAGAAATTCTGCGGTTGCAATAACTAAGTAAATCAAGAAGAAAATCAAAGTTGTCCTTCAGATCAGTAGGGGGCGCCAGTAATCATAGTGTAAACATAGACCTACTACATCTAATATGCCTCACTATTCCTGAACCTGCTTCTGTCTCGCTCACACAACTGCTGTGGCCGTTGAGATATCACATTGTTCAATAAGCAGAATGCAGGCTGTCATACGCGTCATCTGTATTATGTCGATAGCCTGGCAGGGCAATGGCTGCCATAGTCTGTTCGCCGTCTTTCCTCTCTCTCCGTTTCTACCGAGCCGTGCGGACTGGCCCCTTGCTTGATGTTAGTGCTGAGCACTCTGAGCCAATCAGGTATCGTCCCACTGCTGCTCTCTCCTCCCTCTCACAGCATACAGTCTCAGAGCGAAAGAGAAACTGCAGCTTCATCCCCCTCCTCCCCCTTCTATATGTACCACATTACTGCATACAGATTTTTGGGGACGAATGAGACTTCAGAACATTTAAGGAGATAGAAAAGGGAACTATAGGCTTAAAAATACCGCTTTCATGTAATAAGGTATAGTCTTCTAGTTCTATGCAGGTTTCAAGCAGTTCCCCTTGCACTGTATCTCCACAGCAGAGTTCCCTTTTGGCCTCATTACCAGGGAACTGGGCTCATTTGTCTTTTAACAGTCAGATTGATTTGACCTGTACGGAAGTGAAGCAGCGTCATGAAATTCTTTTGAAACGCACAATCCCATAATCTGAGGGAAATAGGATGAGGACGTAGGAGAGCTATTTAATCTGCCTGTTGTGTCCTGCTGCGCCGTCCGTCTGGGTGAGCGCTATCAAGCCTCCCACCTCTGTCTCTGCCTGCTTTCCTGTTTGTGCTATTACTGTGCTCTGAAGAGGAGTTTCAGATAGGCCAGGCAGCTTGATAGTTGACACGATGGCACAGGTTGCAATTAAACAGAGGCCGAGCGGCCCGGGGAAGAGGCTGCCGGAATAATGAGCACTTCAGTGCCCCGCACAAAAGCCGCTCAGTACCTCCAGAGCCTTCCAACCACTTAAAAGTCAACTATTTTAGGTCCGCCGCTCAGCATGTTACACTAATAAGCTCCATGCCGGCCGCGCTTTACAGGTATATATAATGACTTCAAAGGCTTTGCGCTCTGGGAGGGGACGCAGGCCTCACCTGAATATCACAAGTTATTAAACGGTCTGGTTTCCACTGCTTGTTCGGTCACTGCGTCTCCGAGACCTCGGTCATTCCAAGTGATTTGATCGAATGATTGCTTTTTTAAGCTTGATGATTCAGTCCATGAGAAAAGTTATTAAAGAGCAGCTCCAACTCTGCGTCCATGATGCTCTGCTAGAGTCACAACATTCAGATATCTCCTAGCCTCAAAAAGTTCTTGGTTTGATTGGTAGCTAGAACCAGGACCTTGTCAGGTAGGACATCATCTTTTGTGCCAGTTCAAGGAGCCACAGTTTCAACACCAGCAGGCAGAAACGTTGTGGGGCCAGCAGTTGGACCTCATCGGGCATTATCTTTGTGTCTCTGATCTCCATCATGGATTAACTTCCCCCCCCCCCCCCCCCCAGTTGAAATCCATCTGGCACTCCAGGTGGCCCTATGCCATTGAGCATTTTCGGGTACCGCACCAGAGGGTCTCAGGTTAGACAACATCTGCCACTTTTTGATGCCACAGCAGAGGGCCTAGGTTAGATACCATCTGACACATCAGAGGCCACAAGTTAAAACACCACACCATCCCATGATGTGCCGCAAGTTCAACTTCATTGGCATTATTTTTGGGTCACAGGTTGGGACTCCTTCAAGCATTATCTTTTATCCCATTAGATGGAATACATCTGTCATTTTTTGCTGCCACATCAGGGGGTCACTGGTTAGACACCATCATATATTTCTTTTGGTGCCACAGGCTGGAACTTATCGAGCCTTATCTTTGTTCCACCTATCAGGCATTATTTTGTGGGACAGGTAGGGCTTCATTGGGCATTTTCTTTGTGGCACTAGGAGGGCTCCATTAGGCATTTTATTTGTGCCACAGGGAGGGCTCCATTAGGCATCTTCTTTGTGGCACAGGGAGGGCTCCATTAGGCATCTTCTTTGTGGCACAGGGAGGTCTCCATTAGGCATCTTCTTTGTGGCACAGGGAGGGCTCCATTAGGCATCTTCTTTGTGGCACAGGGAGGGCTCCATTGGGCATTTTCTTTGTGGCACAGTGGGGGCTCTATCTACATATTTACTACACCAGTGGGCCATAGGTTGGACAGCATCATGCAATACCTTTGTCCCACTGGCTGGAATCCATCAGGCATTATCCTTGCCCAAGAGCCTCAAACTGGACGCTCGCTGTGAATGTCTTGGTGGCAGACCCCAATAGTCGAAGGTTTTACCGTATCTTGTGTCTTCCTTCCAGATATTCGCAGGTAATGACTGCTTTCTCTCATTTGTCAGTCTAACATATCTCCTGTGGTGACCTGGCTGCACAGTGGTCGTCAGTCTGAAAAGTAGCCTGTGACAGTGATAGGACGCAGGGCACGTAGACACCTTCTAGACCAGGGGTGCACAACGTTTTCTGGTTGGGGGCCACATTGCCAGACTGAACCAATGACGAGGGCCGAAATTAAAATTTAAAGGTATATTAACAACTGAAATATTGTACTTATGGCATATTGAACACACATTATATACCATTAATGTCTAGTTACACTTCCAGGACTCCCATCTAATGGGAGAAATACATGAAAAATATATGTGAGCAGCCACAAGACATAGGCATACATGTCTGTTACCAGATGGTTGGGGGCCGCACAGAATGGTATCAAGGGCCGCATGTGGCCCCCGGGCCGCAGGTTGTGCACCCCTGTTCTAGACTGTCTGCATTCCTCCGAACTAGACAGGACTTGCTTGGACCACAGAAAACCTCAACTGCGCTCGGTCAGAGGATTACATTTTGTGTAGTACATACCCCAGTATCATAGACCTCAGCTATACACACTGTGTATCTTATATATTCATATTGTGCTATGCGGCAATTACTGCAAAGCAAGAGCGTGCACCCTGTACCATGGATATCCATGATCCTCGTACAGGACGCTAAGTACCCGGGACTGAACAGGAACGCCTGAAGCTTCCTCCCCATACAGATCTCCTGCCCCCAGCTCTGTTAATTATTACTAATCATTGAAGCCCTGTGTGAACCGTCTACTTCCTATAAAGATGAATCATTCCGATGTCTCCTTTAATTTTCAGTGATGTAGTGATTCATATCATGCTGCAATATTATAGGTGTTCTGAAACTACAACCCCCAGTATGTCCCAACAGTCTGCACTGTCATAACGGCAAGGAGTCCCCCCCCCCCCCCCTTCCGCGATCTGTTATCACTTTTAGGAATACATTATGAAATTGCTGTTCAAGCAAGTTGTCTACTCTATAAGTATAGAGAACCATCCAATAAAGAATAGACGTCTGAACTTCTTCAGGGCGAATTCCTTGTGCCTATGAACAGGTAAGGGGAGGAACAGAGGATCTGACTACAACCTGTTCCATCCTCCTCTCCCCCAGATGTGTCAGCAGAGGACATGAAAACCATGCATAGTAGTAAAGAATGGTAAACCGCACTACCAGTCCCACCGTGGGGTAAATCATACCAGCAATTCAGGTACTCCGTATTCAGGTCCAAACAGTGGCACCCGCGGAAGGAGATCCCGGCTTAGGGGTCCCTTCAGATAACAAAATAGTAGAAATATCCGCAGCACTTTTCAATTTGTGCAAAGGTTCCGTTTTTTTAATTCATCAGCAGCATACAATGCGACGTTTCGACTTAACCAAGTCTATATCAAGCAATCGATTGTTCGCATTGTATGCTGCTGATGAAATAAAAAAACGGAATCTTTGCACAAATTGAAGAGTGCTGCGGATATTTCTCTTACTATGCATAGTCAACTGGAAGGGGATCGGTCATTAGGAGACTCACTGTTACATCGGGCATAATGTCTTGTAGGACTAGCTCACCTGAATGTAATAATGCCTTTCACTTAGACATCCGTTGCTTAATTCTGGAGAAAAAATACTTTTAATCTATATGCAAATGAGCAGTTAAGTGCACCAAGGGCGGGTCCAAGTCACTCTGTGCACCCTAGCTTCTCCACCCTCTTCCTCTCTGTGTTTTCACAGGGTCGGCTTTAGCCTGCATAGTCCTCTCGCCTGGCCATGTCAGTCAGTGAGAGGGAGGGGCAGGAGGAGCAAGGGTCCCACGGGGCACTTACCTGCTTGCATATGGATTAAAAGTACTTTTTTGATGAAGCAAAAGTGAAAGGTATTGTTACATTTAACCGAGATAGCCCTACAATATATTGGCAGTCATTTCCGTAAATTCATATTTTTAATACAGTACTGGCCGGTCTTTATAAATGACCCTCGTTGTGCCAGGTTTCTCAGTGAATTTCCCGGTGACAGATACCCTTTAAAGCCTTGGCTACACAGTGACACATCGTAAAATTGCTACTCAGATTAGATGGGTTTTCGAGTAGGTATGTTATATTCTTGCTGTCGGTGAATGGAAACATCCCATCCTGACCATGCCCTGCTAATGCAGGTGCAACGTCTCGTTATAAGAGAGGACTCGGAGACTTTGTAGCGCAAGCAGAGATCTTGAAAATGGAGACATGGACTAGATCGGACACAGTCGCAGCATCCCTTTATGATACATCTTGAAGTGAGAGCTCAGTGTCCTGTGGCGGGAGGTAAAGGGCCCATCCTTTGCATTGTCCTATAAAAGACCATTCTCTGCCTCTTTCTTCCGGCGATTTCCTCACCCACGGGAATCAGACAGTTTGGTTTTGGAAACTCCCCAAATCTAATAAAACCCAAGATCAGGGCCATTCCTTTAAGCAGCTACAAATGCACTTAATTATCTGAAAGTGGATTTACTGTAAACTCTTCATAAAACTGAGAAGGAAGCTTACATCATACGACTCCGTAATTTAGGATGTTAAATGTGTAAAAAGGGGAAAAAAATGAGGTGCCAGCCCCAGCCGACAGCACAGCCGGGATTACACAGTGATTTATGAGGACTAGGGAAGGGCAGGATTAATCATAGGCTGATAACGTCCCGCGGATTCGCCATCGCACACACCTGGAATTCTTCCAGTCCTGGCTCCTGAACTTGTACCCTTCACCCAAAGAAAACCGGGGGGACAAGCAAGGTCTGACGTTTTTAGTATGAAGGTGATACTATCATCACATAATACCGCTATATAGTGCCCAAATAATAACCATGGCAGTGCTTTGTTTTGTTTTCCTCCTTCCACCCCTAGAATTAATAAAAGTTAAAGAGGTTTTCCGGGAGTAGAATCCTCAGGATAGATTATCAATGTCTGATTGGTGGGGGTCCTACTCCTGCATCCCCACCGATCAGTTTAAAGAGGCCACAGCGATCTTCTTAGGCTAGTGACGTCACGCTCATCATCACTTGGCCTGTGTGCAGCTCAGTCCCACTCAGGTGGAAGGGTCTAAGCTGCAATACCAAGTACAGCCACTATACAGTGGCCGGCGCTGTACTTGGTTTGCTGTGAGGAGGCCGCAGCGCTCAGCTGATCGGTGGTGGTGCTGTGTGTTGGGTACCCACAAATCCATGATCTACAGCCATCCTGGGTTCTTCCTGGGCCTCCTGGTATATTAAAGAAATTCTAAAATTCTGTGGTGTATACAGATTTAAAGTGGTATTCCAGTTACATTGTTACCCTCTATCCACAGGATAGGAGACAACTATTAGATCGCTGCCCCCCTGAAATGAACAGAGCAGCTGATCCATTCATTTCTATGGGAGTTCCGGAGATAGCCGAGTACAGCACTATAAAGTCACTTTATAGGATGGGGATACCCCTTTACAGGGGCGATCCCTTCATTGATGTAAAAAATAAAGTGTGAACCATGGATCTGGAGATCTCCACATTCATTGCTCCAATTGGTCTGCTAGAATCTCTTTGGGCTGACAGTTCAAGGGATGTGTCCTTTCTCCTGCAGCTCTCTGCCTGTCACAGTTCAGGGGATGTGTCCTTACTGCTGCAGCTCTCTCCCTATCACAGTTCAAGGGATGTGTCCTTTCTCCTGCAGCTCTCTGCCTGTCACAGTTCAGGGGATGTGTCCTTTCTCCTGCAGCTCTCTCCCTTTCACAGCTCAGGGGATGTGTCCTTTTTGCTGCAGCTCTCTCCCTGTCACAGTTCAGGGGATGTGTCCTTTCTCCTGCAGCTCTCTCCCTATCACAGTTCAGAGGATGTGTCCTTACTGCTGCAGCTCTCTCCCTATCACAGTTCAGGGGATGTGTCCTTTCTCCTGCCTGCAGCTCTCTCCCTATCACAGTTCAGGGGATGTGTCCTTACTGCTGCAGCTGTCTCCCTATCACAGTTCAGGGCATGTGTTCTTACTGCTGCAGCTCTCTGCCTGTCATAGCTCAGGGGATGTGTCCTTTCTCCTGAAGCTCTCTCCCTATCACAGTTCAGAGGATGTGTCCTTACTGCTGCAGCTCTCTCCTGATCACAGCTCAGGGGATGTGTCCTTACTGCTGCAGCTCTCTCCTGATCACAGCTCAGGGGATGTGTCCTTACTGCTGCAGCTGTCTCCCTATCACAGTTCAGGGGATGTGTCCTTACTGCTGCAGCTGTCTCCCTATCACAGTTCAGGGGATGTGTCCTTACTGCTGCAGCTCTCTCCCGATCACAGTTCAGGGGATGTGTCCTTACTGCTGCAGCTGTCTCCCTATCACAGTTCAGGGGATGTGTTCTTACTGCTGCAGCTCTCTCCCGATCACAGTTCAGGGGATGTGTCCTTACTGCTGCAGCTGTCTCCCTATCACAGTTCAGGGGATGTGTACTTACTGCTGCAGCTCTCTGCCTGTCATAGCTCAGGGGATGTGTCCTTTTTGCTGGTTTAAAAAATGCAGAATATTTTTCACAGGACAACCCCATTAAGCTGCCGATACGCTCTAGATAGATGTTTGGCTGTCATTGCATCCCATACAACAATGATGATTGATCCGTGTCTCAGAAATGGAATTGACAGCATTTGTCACTGTGGTCCGGCTGCCTAAACACCCATGATCCCCCCCTCAGCAACCTTATTCATTATTAGTAAATCACTTGATGTAATGGCATCCTGTCCTGTTGCAGAGCAGCGACTGTATGTCAGGCGGCGGACATGTCGGCATCATCAGCCCGTGACTAGTATGCGTACCTGTAGGCGGTTTTCCCTGCGCGCGGTTTCATGCCCATCCCCGGTGTTTAGCTCACATGCCATTGTGTAATTGCAGCGTTCTTCAGATGTCATTCAGCTAAAGTATTCATTTAGTCCCCTGCACTCCGGGGTTAGTGTCGGGTTTCTGGCGGAGCTGCTCTTCTATTCATCTGGCCAGGCGGACCTCCCATGCAGCCCGCCAATATCAACCGTGCCCTCGAAAGAGGTTTAACCCCCACAATGTAAAGCATTGTGGAAAATGAGAGCTGCGATTGTTAAATGCGCAACGTAATCTCTCCGGGGATGCGCGAGGACGTTCTGTCCCACTGGCTCCATATAAAGGGAAACCTATGTACAATGCCGCACGCCTCATCAGATTTGCACTAATCCATCTTTCGCCTTTTTTTCATTTTTTTTCATATATTTTTCATTTTTTTTACACCATTGTTTAGGGAAAGGTTTTCAGGGAGTAAACAACATCTGTATTAATTGCTGGTAATCTGTTAATGAGGCATTGCTTCTTCAATCTTCTGTTTTAAAGTACATGACAACCTCTTTCTAACAAAGCTAGAACCAGCCCCGTACCTCCCATGAATCCTGAGATCTCCCCATTCAGTGTTCCAGTTGTTCTGCTAGATTTGTATCAAGCTGGCAGCGCAGGGGCCGTGTCCTTGGAACTGAGCATGTGCGTCCATCTCAGTGAGCAGGACAGAGAAATTAGAAAAAGAGCAAACAGCAGGTGGCGCTGTACAGATAGATTTCAGTGAATAACTCAGTGGCTATACTACATTTTTAATTATATGCAATTACAAAAGTATTCAGATACAGGTGCTGGTTTGAAAAATGTTGAGTATTTTTTGTCGGACAACCGCCTTTACAGAATCCCCTGTGTATTGAGGAAGTGAAGCAAAGTGGACTTGTGAACTTAAAGGGGTTGTCCAGGATTAGAAAAAAATGGCTGATTTCTTTTGAAGATTGCACCACACCTGTCGATGGTTGTGTCTGGTATTGCAGGTAAGTTCTAGTAAAATGAATGGGACTGACCTGCAATACCACACACAGCCTGCAGCTAGGTGTGGCGCTGTTTTTAGACTAAAGCAGCTCCAAAAAAGCTAATTTTGCATAATAGAAAGATAGAGAGTTAATGGAGGGGTTGGGTGCACGTGTGCGGCTCTCTGTTCACTTCTATGGGGGTTAGCCCAGAAAGCATGCTCGGCTGTTCTTGTGACTCCCATAGATGGGAACAGAGTGAGCCGTGCACATGTGTGGCCACCTCATCCATGTGGCAGCCAGCGGGCATCTCACTAGGCAGAATAATCATCTAGGGACCCCCATTATGGAATTAAGTGACGGACTCTGGGACCCACGTTAGATATTTTTGGCTTATTCTTTGGATATGTCATGTACGTCCCTGATAAGAGAAACATGACATGGCTGCTTTCTTCCAGACATAGCGTTACTTACACCTGTCAATGGGTTATGTCTGGTATTGCGGATCTGCTCTATTGAAGTGAATGGGACTGACCTGCAGTACCACACACAACCTGCAGACAATTGTGGCGCTGTCTTTGGAGGAAAGCAGCCACCTTTATCAAATTCTAGGCAACCCCTTGATGGCTACCTCAGTTCTTTTATCACTATGTCATCAGATCTACCACAGGGGGCTTTGGAGGAAACTCCTACTCTATTTGAGCTGGTGCAGATCCAACGAGTATCTCCCAAGAAAGAGAACCATCTCACCAGCACCACCTATTGGAAGTGGCCTCCTATAAGTCGAGATCCAACTTTCCAACAAGCCTTGGCATTTGAGAAGGGAATATAGTCAAGCCAGATATCCATTGCTTGCCCCTCATCAGTACGGAGTAGGATTTAGGTTGGTTCATCACCTCTGAAAGCTGGTAGACCAAAAGCAACCAGCAGAATTATGATAATGGAAATATTCGCCTCATCAGTTTCGGACTGGCCCACCAGAGTACCAGAGAATCCTCCGGTGGGCCCAAGCTCTGACGATAATGGACCCCTAATAAAATTGGGCCTCAAGGTCCTGTATGCACCGAGGATGGGCCCTCAGAATCATTTCTTCCGGTGCGCCCAAGGGACTTCAGTCCGATGCTGCCCCTCATGGTTGCCAACCCAAAAATTCCTACATTTTTCTGATAAAGGCTTCAGTGGTCCAGATATACATTAGTCGGAACGAATTGTTGCTACATCCTCACCCTGTCCACGTCATTTCACAATGTTCACACCCTCTACTGGTTTTTCGGGAGCCCTGGGGTCAATTATACAGCATTCAGAGGTAGATGGTTGAATGGAACAAACATTTTTCCAAAGCAGAGTCGTCCATCATAAGGAGCGTTGTGGATCTTGGATGATCTTGCGCTCAGAAATTATGATGTAATCTCAGTAGCAGAGGTTTCCAGTAAATCTGTATGGCAGGACCCTCCTGACCTTGACCACCAAAACAAACACAGGTCTATAGACCGAGGTGAAGTAACCATAGGTTTCCACCCTAACTTGTACCAGTGTGGAATCGGGCACCCACACTGTATTGGACCCCAAGAGGTTGATGCCAACATATGGATTCACAAAGGTGAATACTCCGCCATGGCATGACGGCATCAGGTCTTTTCAGAAAGCTCGTTCCTATTTCAGGGTTTCCGATAATTCATCATTAGTCGCCAAACAGAAGGGAAGCCGGGATGTCCCGTTTTCCATGTCGAACGTAATCTGGCTCCGGCCAATATTTGTCTGTCTGCAGGAAGATAGGGCGAGGTCGGTTTTATATTTAGCTTCGCCTTCGACTTGTACAAGGGATTTCTAAGAACGTGCCCACAGGCGTTTTATTTATATTGTCAGCATGAGAGTGCATGAGCTAAGAAATTCTACCTAAGGATAAGATCTATAGAAAGTGCCTACACAAACATCCAGTGTTACCCCAATGTCGTGCCTGCTCACACGAGATCAAGTTCTTAAAGGAAACATGCCACTACAACAAACCCCACAACATGGCAGGACGCTATTCTGATGATAGTAAAGGTGGGTGAAAATCCTGAAATCCTGCAGTTTTCACTCCGAGCACTGAACCTCATAGTAGGCTGATACTTCCTGTTCTGTAGAGATCACTTCTCAGCAGTCATCTCATTGTCATACCACTGTGACGAACCTAACACCATGGCGGGACCTCATTCTGTTGACTGTAATTTCCTCTGCTAAACAGCCCTCTCTCCTAAAGTGCCAAACAAGGTGGATGAAAATCCTGAAATCCTGCAGTTTTCACTCCGAGCACTGAACCGCATAAATCACTTCTCAGCAGTCATCTCATTATCATTACAGGCGGAATTACAGTGACAGATATGACCTGTATATAGATGACACTGGATCCACCATTCACAATAGGTGATGGACACAGCTCACCTCCTCCCCCTCCCAGCACAGTGACCTCTACGCAGGTCACTGAGCATTCCCACAACACTCGAATAGAAGTCAACAAGTCCTGTCCAGTCTGCAGGTTCCTGGCGTCCATGTGGCTGCTGTAAAGCATTCCTCTCAGTGCTGTTAGCAGCAGCTTTAGCAAGATGGCCACCCCCATAATCATGTACAGAAAATGGAATAAAAAAATCAACAATCTGAAAATAAAACAGTTGTCGGTATCTGGTTTAAATGAGTAAAAAAATCTAGCTGGCACTTTCCCTTCAGAGAAGCATTCAGCAAACGAGACATTTTTTATTAAAATTAGGCAAAATGTCTTTTTTTATTTTTATTTTTTTTTTATTTTGAGGAATGTGGGTACAAAAATTGGAAAAATAATTTTACTGTCTGTATAATCTCAATCTTTAGCAATAAAAAATGTGCCCAATAATTTTAGGAGGTGGGGAACCTTTGTTTTATCATAGTGTCAGCAGGACTGGTTGAAGTATTGGGGCTTGTTTGGCCCCGTGTGTCCATTGTGGAGTATATACCTTAGTATACAGTATGTACTGACACAAAGTCACGTGATCAGTTTCCACTCTTTGTTTTTAGTAAATGTGGTGCCCTGTTAGTTAATGAAGGACGGGGAGAGAGCTGTGGAGATCCTGCCAGTCCTCTCTCTGTCTCATGCTTTATGTCAGTGAACGAAAAGTCTCCCAGAATCTGAAGGAAAGTGATCATTCCATGAATTAGTTGAATTACGGAAGTCATAAAGGGCGTCCTTGGGTTTTATTCTCTTCTTAAAGTGTTGCCATCTGAAAGGGGTTATCCCATGAATCATTTTCATACCAGAAGACCGGCCGTTAATAGCTGCTGTAAATTAAATGAGTCTTTCTAATCTTATCATTTTTTTTTTTGCTTACAACATCTATTCTGCTGGGGGCTTTCACTGGGCCCCATCAGTCTCCTTCACCCTCTGGCAGCTGACAAAATAGTAAACCTGCCCCCTATACTATGCTGCTCTTGAGGAGGACAGCATAGTATAGTGAGAGAGATGAGACGTATGGCCCCCTATGACTGACAGGTGTCATTCCTATGTGTAACATGAAAGAAACCTGCACGTCATAGGCAGGGAAGGGCAGGACCATGAGTCTCTTCTCTCTGCTCTTCGCCCTATAGAAATTAACGGGTCTGTCACTACACTATGCCGCCCTCCGGGTGGGCCGTATAGTAGAGGTGACAGATTCTCTTTAATTTCCCTGCTGAAGGAGTCGTCTCAGCTATACTGCCATGCTACCGCAGAGGCTCTGGTCCTCCTGTGGGGGGAGTGACTGAGCGTGCATGCTTTGCTAAAAATGCATAAAATGCAATTCCGAGAATAGATAGAAGGGATAATCAAATACTGCACCCCGTGCAGGCTAAATTAAAAACATTTTCCTCCTTTACTACTGCCACATGGTTTTCCACCCAGCTTTTCTAGGTCCCTGAAGGGCACATAAGCCCAGTTATGCACCAAAGGATGCACACAACTCCCATGGTTTGCAGCACAGACCATCATATCCTGGTAATAAAGTTAAAAGAAGACAATAAAGAATAACAAATAAATAAAGAATAATTAATAAATAAAAATAATAAATAAAGAATAATAAGTAAATAAAGAATAATAAGTAAATAAGAATAAACCCCAGGGAATTGCTAATCCCTCATATACTGTAAGTGGCAAAGACAAAGCCCATCAGCCTAGACTTCCGTGCCCAGCATCACAACCCAGTGACCCACAGGGTCCAGGAATGCGGCGACCAAGATTTAAAGCTGCACTTCCGATAAATGCCAGCCAGCTAGCAAATGTGCTGAAAACCGCGGCCTGCCAGGTTCCTGCTATAATGTACACAAGGCCGGCTTAGACAAACAGAAGAAAACCCATAAGAATTGCAGGAATTCCACCAGAGAGACACCCATTCATTTAGTGCAGCTGTGACCGTCCTGCCAGACCAGCGCTGAGGTAAGCTGGTGCCACGCACTGAACCCCTGATTGGTATTTGTTTTGAGTCTTGTGTTGCACTTGGCTTTCGCTTAGCAGAGCCCATTATTCTGGGAGAGAAAATTACCTTTATCTCATTGTGAGAGGCCTGATTGTTTCCTCCCTCACTGTGCTATGTCAAGAGCGTCCAAACAAATGTGTCTGCCGGCTCCGTGACCATTAACACCAGCGCCACATCGCCGCCAGATATATGATACCGCGAGGGCAGCGCACCCTGTGTGACACAGCAGAATCGGAAAGTCAAATCCTCAGTAGATGGGAAAAGTCCTTGAGACGAACTCTTGTTGGAAATACTGCTCAGTGATATCCGCTTCTGGAAAAGCTGAGTGACCACCAGTATGGCCACTGCTACTGAGATTGCCTAGTCCGGATAGAAAGCTGCGATGCTTCCCGCTATATAGGCATACATCGCCCATAGGCTGCCATTGTAGAAAAAGTATACGCCTATTCACTTTAAGGAATTGTGTGTAGTCTGCTGGGATATACCCGCCCCATGGAGGTTCCCCAGAACCCCGTATACGCTGAGCACTTTACCTGGCGTTTATGTCAAGCGTAGGTTTCAGATGTGATCACATAATGACTTCATGCCATATGTGATGTGCTGTCAGTCCTCCATGATAATAGTTTGGTGGTTTACTTCTGTCATTTGCAGCTGCGGGAGTTGTCAGTCAACCTTTCACTGGCGGTAAAAGTCAGGTGTCTATTGGATGATTTTTTATTATGTTAAAGAGGTTGTCCCACAAAAAATATTCTACAGTTTTCAAATTGGCATCTGTAGGTCAATACTTTTGTAATTGCATCTAATTAAAAATGTAGTATAGCCACTGAGTTATTCACTGAAATCTATCTGTACAGCGCCACCTGCTGTTAGTTCTTTTTTCTAATTTCTCTGTCCTGCTCATGGAGACGGAAACACATGCTCCGTTCCATCCTTCAACTGCAGCAGATAGGACACGCTCCCTGAGAAAGGACACGCTCCCTGAGAAAGGACACGCTCCCTGAGAAAGGACACGCTCCCTGAGAAAGGACACGCTCCCTGAGAAAGGACACTCCCCCTGAGAAAGGACACTCCCCCTGAGAAAGGACACTCCCCCTGAGAAAGGACACTCCCCCTGAGAAAGGACACTCCCCCTGAGAAAGGACACGCTCCCCTGAGATGACAGCTTAAAATAAATCTAGCATAACAGTTAGAGCAATGAATGTGGAGATCTCTGGATCCATGTGAGGTACAGGGCTGGTTCTAGCTTTGTTAGAAAGAGATTGTCATGTACTATATGATATCATGGGATAACTCCTTTAAATTATTTAGGTATACGCTTATGTTTTCTTCTCTATCTGATGATGATGTCAGTAAAGCGCTGCAGAATGTCAGCGCTATATAAGTGGGTAGAATAAATTAATCCAGTGTCCTATTGTAAGAGAGCAATGCACTGTGCAAGCGCCAGTATTTTAGTCTCATGTCTCAGCCGCCATTATGCTGAATAACGTTGCAGTTTGTAGTTTTTGAATCCCGTCATGTTTCTTCTGTGGTCACGTCCCAATCTAAATTCTGCTGTTTTCTTATTGCCATAGAGCCTAGTCTGCAGAGTAAGCAGTCTCTGCTATAGCGTGCCTGTGTCTATTCTGGTGCTTTATATTGTTCCTTTTTGCTGTTTTTTTTAGCCTCCCTGCTTATATAATGTTGTGTATTTCATAGGCACAAGACCTGAATGTGATTGAAGAGGTCATCCGAATGATGCTGGAGATCATAAACTCCTGCCTGAGCAATTCCCTCCACCACAACCCCAACTTGGTGTACGCCCTGCTATACAAGCGAGAGCTCTTCGAACAATTTCGGAGTCACCCGTGTTTCCAGGATATTATGCAGAATATAGACATGGTAAGTGCAGTGATGTGGCGGTGTTATTTCAGCCACCCATAGTTGACCCATAATCATACATGGAACCATGCGTAAGCAGCAGCAGGTACTGCGAATATTCACCACAGAAAGTCGCTAAAGTTTCATTCTCATGGGAAAGTCAGGAGACCCTCATGTCAGCCAAAAACGTTTGGTTTGGACGACATAAGCGCTAGAAGTTATTTTGGAAAAGAATATGCAGAGATATCTCGTTGAGAAAGTGAACCCTCTCGATGGTGCCATCTCCTAGAAGAGGCTTCCTCTGCGTCAGTGTCCGACTTTTTAACAAGCCTTAGGGCCCTTTCACACTTGCGTTATTGTCTTCCGGCATAGAGTTCCGTCGTCGGGGCTCTATGCCGGAAGAATCCTGATCAGTTTTATCCTAATGCATTCTGAATGGAGAGAAATCCGTTCAGGATGCATCAGGATGTCTTCAGTTCCGGAATGGAACGTTTTTTGCCCGGAGAAAATACCGCAGCATGCTGCGCTTTTTGCTCCGGCCAAAAATCCTGAACACTTGCCGCAAGGCCGGATCCGGAATGAATGCCCATTGAAAGGCATTGATCCGGATCCGGCCTTAAGCTAAACGTCGTTTCGGCGCATTGCCGGATCCGACGTTTAGCTTTTTCAGAGTGGTTACCATGGCTGCCAAGACGCTAAAGTCCTGGCAGCCATGGTAAAGTGTAGTGGGGAGCGGGGGAGCAGTATACTTACCGTCCTTGCGGCTACCCGGGCGCTCCAGAGTGACGTCAGGGCGCCCCAGGCGCATGGATCACGTGATCGCATGGCACGTCATCCATGCGCATGGGGCGCTCTGACGTCATTCTGGAGCGCCCCGGGAGCCGCACGGACTGTAAGTATACTGCTCCCCACTACTACTATGGCAACCAGGACTTTAATAGTGTCCCGGCTGCCATAGTAACACTGAACGCATTTTGAAGACGGATACGTGTTCAAATGCTTTCAGTTCACTTGCGTTTTTCCGGATCCGGCGTGTAATTCCAGCAAGTGGAGTACACGCCGGATCCGGACAACGCAAGTGTGAAAGAGGCCTTAGAATATGGGCAGGGGCTTGGCTATTTTCCCTTGTCGTGTTCCAAGGCTTTCTAATAAGATGGACATTGACTCATAGGGAGCTCCTTCCCATAGGTGGCACTAGCGAGACGGTGCTCCTTTTTCTGGGAGATGCCACTTTGCATATTATTTTCCCATGGAGCATTGCCACTAACTCTCCATACCCGGCTGGTCTCCACAAGGACAGCTTGTACCTCCCCTGTAGAAATTTGGAAATTGCCCCCTGGAGGTAGGTGATGAAGTCCACATATTTAATAGTAAATCCGCTTTTTCTTGCCGCTATTTTAATTTTTTTGCATAAAATCTGCATGTTTTCTAGTTTGTTTGTTTTTTTTGTTTTTTTTCATCCACATTTACCGTAGGGCAGATTGTTGCAGATTATTGGAATTCATATTGAAATCCAAGAAAAATCTGCACATGACGAGCTCTAATCCAGGACAGAATTGATGCGAGAGCCATGATCCTCGCACCTTCATGCCCTTGGCCTGCTCCTCTTCATAGCTTGACCTCAGCAACTACCATGTCATTTATGTGCAGATTGTAGTTTTTTGTTTTTTTTTAAAGGGCATCTGTCAGCAGTTCTGTACCTATGACACTGGCTGACCGGTTACATGTGCGCTTGACAGCTGAAGGCATCTGTGTTGGTCCCATGGTCATATATGTCCGCATTACTGAGAAAAATGATGTTTTAATATATGCAAATGAGACTCTAGGAGCAACGGGGGCGTTACCATTACACCTAGAGACTCCGCTCTCTCTGAAAACGCTGTACCCTCTGCACTTTGATTGACAGGGCCAAGCAAGCATGATCACGTTTACACTGCCTGTCCCTGTCAATCAAAGTGGAGAGGGTTTGGCCATTGCAGAAAGAGCTGAGCCTCTAAGAGTAATGGTAAGCATATAATAAAATGTCAGTTTTCTCAGCAATCCGGACACATATGAACATGGGACCAACACAGATGCCTTCAGCTGCCAGGAGCACATGTAACAGGTCAGCCAGTGTCATAGGGACAAACCTGCTGACAGATGGGCTTTAAGGGTAATACAAAAAATTGTGCAAGAGATGGGATGAGACGCCATACCCTGAACTGGTACACAGAAGACCTGCAAGGAACACCGCCATATGCAGCACGTCTTAGTCCATGGAAAGAAGCATTTGGATAGTGATTATACACATATATGGGTTATTCCTGTGCCTTATTGGAAACCTTCTTGGCAGAGTCACCGTATACCTTTGCCAGTAGCTGCCTAAACCCAGCGGCCCTCCTGTCAGAGGCACTGCCCGCACCACAGGCAGATGTTTCCTATACTCAGCGGTTCTTGGCTTGTCATTGGTTACTTGGAATTTCTTCTCAGAACTAGAAAAATAGATTTTTCAGCCCTGTATTATATAGACATCTGTACTGCGGAGGGGATCAAAACCAGGCAGAAGTGGTTTGGTGACGAGTTCTGCAACGCGTACCCATGGCTTTTGGGGTCATTACAGAAAATGTACTTTACTATAGTGAAAAAATGAATAAAAGCTATATAAAGTCTCCACATAGGTCAATGATGTGCAGGAGGCCACGGAATACACAGAAGGGGGGTTACACATAAATGAGGAGGTTCTTATTGAGATCTCAGCTGGATGAAGCTTCTCGGCTCTGGTTTTTGTGTTCGCCACCAAACCAAATACGTGCAGACGGCCATGTGAAGGTGTCCTCCTCGTGCGAGCCTTGGTGGCTGCCCGACGTCTCCTCTTTGAATGGATCTGTTAGGGGTCCGTCTGACGAGCAAGCGGCAGGAAGATGGAGGATAGCCCATCTATTCATTGTGATCTTGTCTTGCTTTCAGGCTTTTCCACAATCTCTTCCTGTTTTTGTTTTTCTCCTTGAGAGGAAATGGTCTTCAGTCTTTTCCATCTGATTATAGTGACAGATATAAAGAGTTCCAGATATGAACCGTAATATAATGGCGCATTGAGTCCTGCCTGGTATCGTCAAAGTTTGTCAAGGGATGCCGAGTCCATGCAGGTATCTGCACGGTATACAAGGATGGGGGAACCGTGCACTATAATATCCATGTGTCCTGATGGGTCTTATTCACAGGGAGTTTGAAACCTAGTTGAGGAGTTTGTGAGTCTTGAGTGGCAAAAAATTGCAACCATGGTGTCTAAGGTGTTTGCGACATCTGAAGAAGCCCCACGGTCAGTCCCTCAAACCCCTCACTCGCAATCGCAGGTTGCTGAGGGGTCACTATGGCAGTGGAGACCTCTGGGTTTGCCATCTGTTAGGGTCTAATAGGCTGCTTGTCGGTGTAAAACAGAGATATTGCAGTATAGTATTTCAGTGATCGTTGTGTCCCCTATTGGTACTAAAAAAAAAATTGAAAAAGGGTAATAAAATGTTAAATATATATTTAAAAAAAAGAAAACGCAAAAAATTGCCTTTTCCCCTACACATTCCTTTATTATGTAAAAAAAATATATAAAAAATAAGTGTGTGTTTGTGTGTATATATATATATATATATATATTGTATATATAATTGGTATCACTGAATCCATAATGACTTGAACTTGAGAATTATTATTTAATGGCGTAAAAAGTAAATTAAAAAACAATGCCACACTTTGCTGTTTTTTTATTAGTCCTTTCTCCCGAAATCTGTAATAAAAAGGAACAAAGTTGTTTGGTGCCAACAAAAGTTATGGCTCGAATAATACGGTGACACACAAAAACATTTTTTTTTAAAGTTTTTCTATTGTGCAAAAGTAGTAAAACATTGGGCGCTCGTACCGGCTAGCCAAATAAAGAAAATGTGTCATTTATAATGCATAATGAACGCTGTAAAAACAACAACAACCCCCCCCGCCCCAAACAAACACAAAAAAAAACAAAGCCTAAAGATTGCAAAATTACTGGGCTTTTTCCATGTAAAAAAAAAGTTTTCTTATGGATTGTACATACCCTGAAAAGGTGACATTAAAAATACAACTTGCCCTGCAGAAAAAAACAGCCCTCATACGGCTTAGGCTACTTTTACACTCGCTTTTTGTGCGGATCCGTTCAGATAATACAACCGTCTGCATCCGTCATGAACAGATCCGTTTGTATTATCTTTAACATAGCCAAGACGAATCCATCTTGAACACCATTGAAAGTCAATGGAGGACGGATCCGTTTTCGATTGTGTAGGAGAAAACGGATCCGTCCCCATTGACTTGCATTGTGTGCCATGACGGATCCGTTTGGCTCAGTTTCGTCAGACGGACACCAAAACGCTCCAAGTCCGTCTCCAAAGCGGAATGGAGACTGAACTGATGCTTTCTGAGCGGATCCTTTTCCATTCAGAATGCATTCGAATGCAAACGGATCCGTTTTGGACCGCTTGTGAGAGCCCTGAACGGATCTCACAAACGGAAAGCCAAAACGCCAGCGTGAAAGTAGCCTTAGTCGCACGGAAAAAATAAAAACTTATGGCTCTCGCAATGTGAGGATGAGAAAATGAAAAAATGTAATTCGTCCTCCAAGAGCAGCCATCAGCAGGATCCAACCCTAATAAATGAGGCAACCTGCCTTGCAGGGTTGATCTTGGCGAAAAAAAATTATACCGGACCTGTGCAGCATTCCTGAGAAAAACACTCTTTATGCAAATGAGGCATCGGTGCACTGTGGGGCGTGGCCAGCACTGAAAAGCTGAGGTGTCCAAGAGGCCAGGCCCCGCCCCGGGTGCACTGAAGTCTACATTTACATAAAGAAGAAAAGTCTTTTTTGTCAGGAACTCCACAACCGATTTTCACAAAACAGGTATCCTTTTAATGGGCAGGATCTACCCTACCAGGCAGCATGTCTAGTTTAATAGTGTTGATCCTGCTGAGATATGCTGTTCGAGGGGTTAAAGGGCATGTCCAGCTTTGAGAACCATTTTCCAGTTATAGTAAGACATCTTCTGCAGAGCTTGATAGACCACCCTAGTCCCTTAATTCTACTGATGTTTTGGGGTCTTCACTGATAAATATTAAGCAGGGACCCACATACGCCATACCGAACAGTGGACTCAGTAGGTCGGCCCCATTGTTATTTTTATTATGGGGCCTACTCTCTGTCATTTATGGTCAAAGATGGCAGCACTGTGATTGGGGATTAAGTTTTTATGATATTTTTACATTTTGGTTCATATCCTTCGCACTTATGTTGTGTAAAGCAGAAGACATGAAACCCATTGCATTCATCCCCAACAGAAAATCAATGAAATCTCCCGGAATTTAGCTCCAAACCACAGCAGACGCATGAATCTGGGAAATGTTTCAGTAACCTTTTCATGTTGAGTTCTGCGGAGACCACAGTTGAGGATGTATCCGTAGTATCCCTGTCTCTGCCGTGTTCACTTTTCATGGAGCGGGGGGGTCGGGGGGTGCAGAGGAAACCCTGCCTGTCTGGAGAATGTCTTGGTTCTTCGTTGAAATGCAACACTCTGCCCATGACCTGACAGCAGCAGATCTGATGACATCCCATTGCAGGCCGAGCTGCCATGCAAAATGTCACTTCTAAAGCAAATCCTAAACTGTACAAGGTGAGCGATTCCAGGGTCTGAGCCCCTCGGGTAGGACGCTCCATTAGCTCATGTTTCAGGAGTTGTCAAAATATTCAGTCGTCTACTGGTGGGAGTCCGGTTGCTGGCACCCCCGCCAGTCTTCAGAATCAAGGGGCTGCAGCGCTAATGTCTTAGAGCACTCTCTGCACGTAGACGCTTGCGGAGACCCCCATTGCTAGAATGAGGAGAAGCACTCGGGTAGCACACTCTCTCTCCTTGCTGCACATAGACGCTCTTGGCCATCACTTGCTGAGACCTCCACCGCTAGAATGAGGAGAAGCACTCAGGTAGCACACTCTCTCTCTCTTTGCTGCACATAGACGCTCTTGGCCATCACTTGCTGAGACCCCCATTGCTAGAATGAGGAGAAGCACTCGGGTAGCACACACTCTCTCTCCTTGCTGCACATAGACGCTCTTGGCCATCACTTTCTGAGACCCCCATTGCTAGAATGAGGAGAGAAGCACTCAGGTAGCACACACTCTCTCCTTGCTGCACATAGACGCTCTTGGCCATCACTTGCTGAGACCCCCACTGCTAGAATGAGGAGAGAAGCACTCACGTAGCACACACTCTCTCCTTGCTGCACATAGACACTCTTGGCCATCACTTGCTGAGACCCCCATTGCTAGAATGAGGAGAGAAGCACTCACGTACCACACTCTCTCTCCTTGCTGCACATAGACGCTCTTGGCCATCACTTGCTGAGACCCCCACCGCTCGAATGAGGAGAGAAGCACTCGCGTAGCACACACTCTCTCGTCACTGCAGGATACGGGCTCAATGGAAAGTCTGTGGGCCCATCTCTGTTCCGTCTTCTGGAGAACAAAGTTAGATATACGAGCGCTTCTCTCTCCTCATTCTACCGGTTGGCAGGTGTCTCAACACTCAGACCCCCACCAATCATAACCTTTGATATGCCTCTATGACACATGAAAGGTTTTGTGACAGGACAGTGACCCTTTAAAGGGGTTTTCCAGTAAAAATATTTTTTTACAAGCACCTCCAGCATGGCCTCTGAAGCAAATTCATGCTTGCCTGCTCCACGCTGCTCCCGAGGTCTCTGTCTTTTGGTTCTGGCTATGAGCGTGGTCACTGCTGAAGCCAGTCATTGGCTGGAACGGTGCATGCCCAGCCGGATGTAAACGGTGTCAGGACTGGAAGGCGTAGAGCAGGTAAGTATGAATCTTCTGTTTCGGGGGCCATGCTGCAGGAACTTATTAAATAATTTTTACTAGAAAACCCTTTATAGCTCCCAAGTGGGATAAAAGTAACAAATATGTTTCAAATTATGTGAATTTAAAAATATATATAAATAAAAAGCACAAAAACTGATTTACCGATTACATTTTTTTTATTATGTCAAAAAATAGAAAACCATTAGTAGTAATGGAAATGTCAGCTCTAATTTGCAAAGAACAAACACACAAAAATGTCATGGCTCAGAATATGGCAGCTGATTTTATTGTGTAAAAGTAGCAAAAACTATATTTATATATATTACCCCAAAGAATCAGAAATTGTTGTTTTTCTTCTATCCCTTTCCTCTGCCAAGAAAAACTTGATTCTACTTCACTGTGTAGCAGTGGCGTACATAGAGAAGTAAGGGCCACAAAGCAAGGATTAAACCAGCCCCCCCCCCCCCACACAGGACACAAGGGTTTCTGCCTAAACCCCTTTCAATGTCCCTTGGGCCATTTTGTCCACTGCCTCGTTTGCTAAAAGTTGTTTATTTAGAGGATAGAGTCCTGACCAAGTTTTCACCCCTAGTAGAAGAGGAGATGATCCCATCTGGGCCCCCTCTTGCCCTGGGCCCCATAGCAGTCGCATGGTCTGGCGCTATGGTAGTTACGCCCCTGCAGTGTGGGTGTGTGTGTGTGTGTATATATATATATATATATGTGTGTGTGTGTGTGTGTGTGTGTGTGTATATATATATATATGTATGTATGTATGTATGTGTGAAACTCAAAAAATGAGAATATCGTGCAAAGTTCATTTATTTCAGTAATGCAACTTAAAAGGGGAAACTAACACATGAGACTCATTACATGCAAAGCGAGATATTTCAATCCTTTGTTATAATTTGGATGATTATGGCTTATAGCTTATGAAACCCCAAAGTCACAATCTCAGGTCCCCTTTGCTCAGGGGGTATGGACTAATTAGCTGTCTAGAGTCTGACACTTTGAGCCTAGAATATTGAACCTTTTCACAAAACTCCTAATTTTAAGCTGCATTAATGCAATTCTATTTAATTTGCATTACTGAAATAAATGGACTTTTGCACGATATTCAAATTTTTCAAGTTTCACCTGTGTATGTGTGTGTGTGTATATATATGTGTATATATAATCAGACACCAATGTTTCAAAGACCCCCAATCAGACCTCCAAGGTAATCAGACCTCAGATCAGAAGCAAACAAATAAATCTACTTACCTCTCCTGCTCCGGATGCCACTGCCACCGCTCCTGAAATCCAGCTTTCTGCTGTGCTGTGAACCGACTTCACACAGCATGGGGTCACAGAGCGCGCCAACGTACACATGTCACAGCACAGCGTGGGAGTGGGAGTACAGAGCCCACACAGGGAGTGCTGCATTCACCGCTCCCCAGTCCTCCTGTACTAATGAGCACTTCCACAATGGAAGTGCTCATTTAGTTTTCGCACCATAAGACACCCTGACATTTTCCCCCCACTTTGGGGGGGGGGGGGGAAGAGCACCTTTTATATGGTGAATACAATGGGGCTGAGCTGCGCCCAGGCCACGTGACATAGTCTTGACATCACTGGCCTGCAGGAAGCTGTGAGGTAAAGAACCCTTTTAAAGTTAAAGGCGTATTCCATTCCAACAAGTTATCCCCTATCCACAGGGTAGGAGAGAACTACAGGGTGAGTCAAAAGTGGCAGGACTCCATTTTATTTCAGAAATGAAAGTAACATAGTACATAAGGCTGAAAAAAGACATCTGGCCATCCAGTTCTGCCTGTTATCCTGCAAGTTGATCCAGAGAAAGGCAAAGAAAACCTGTGACTTAGAAGCCAATTTTCCCCACTTAAGGTGAAAAAAAATTCCTTCCCGACTCCAATCAGGCAATCAGAATAACTCCCTGGATCAACGACCCCTCTCTAGTAGCTGTAGCCTGTAATATTATTACGCTCCAGAAATACATTAAGGCCCCTCTTGAACTCTTTTAGTGAACTCACCATCACCTCCTCCTCAGGCAGAGAGTTCCATAGTCTCACTGCTCTTACCGTAAAGAATCCTCTTCTATGTTTGTGTAAAAAACTTCTTTCCTCCAGACGCAGAGGATGTCCCCTCGTCACAGTCATGGGGATAAATAGATGATGGGAGAGATCTCTGTACTGACCCCTGATATATTTATACATAGTTATTAGATCTCCCCTCAGTCGTCTTTTTTCTAAAGTGAATAACCCTAATTTTGATAATCTTTCAGGGTACTGTAGTCCACCCATTCCAGATATTACTTTAGTTGCCCTCCTTTGTACCCTTCCAGCTCTGCTATGTCTGCCTTGTTCACAGGAGCCCAGAACTGTACACAGTACTCCATGTGTGGTCTGACTAGTGATGTGTAAAGTGGTAGGACTATGTTCTCATCACGGGCATCTATGCCCCTTTTGATGCAACCCATTATCTTATTGGCCTTGGCAGCAGCTGCCTGACACTGGTTTTTACAGCTTAGTTTGCTGTTTATAAAAATTCCTAGATCCTTTTCCATGTCGGTGTTACCCAGTGTTTTACCATTTAGTATGTACGGGTGACTTGCATTATTCCTTCCCATGTGCATAACCTTACATTTGTCAGTGTTAAACCTCATCGGCCACTTATCTGCCCAAGCCTCCAATCTATCCAGATCCCTCTGTAGCAGTATACTGTCCTCTGTAGTATATATACAGTATACTGTCCTCTTCAGTGTAAATTACTTTACACAGTTTAGTGTCATCTGCAAAAATTGATATTTTACTATGCAAGCCTTCTACAAGATCATTAATAAATATATTGAAGAGAATAGGGCCCAATACTGACCCCTGAGGTACCCCACTAGTGACAGTGACCCAATCTGAGTGTGTACCACTAATAACCACCCTCTGTTTTCTATCATTGAGCCAGTTACTTACCCACTTACAGACATTTTCTCCCAGTCCGAGCATTCTCATTTTATATACTAACCTTTTATGTGGTACACTGTCAAATGCTTTGGAGAAGTCCAGATATACGACATCCATTGATTCTCCGCTGTCAAGTCTAGAACTTACCTCCTCCTAGAAACTGATTAAATTAGTTTGACATGACCGATCCCTCATGAAGCCATGCTGATATGGCGTTATTTGCTTATTTTCCTTGAGGTACTCCAAGATAGCATCTCTTCAAAAACCTTCAAACAGTTTACCCACGACAGATGTTAAACTTACCGGCTTATAGTTTCCAGGGTCTGTTTTTTGGACTTTTTTTTTAATATTGGCACTAGGGATCGACCGATTATCGGAAGTACCGATATTATCGGCCAATATTCAGGATTTTGTACATTATCGGTATTGGCATCTAACCTTGCCGATATACCGATAATGCGTATAAAGCGAATACTAGTGAGCGCTTCCATTATGTATCGGGTGCAGGGAGCGGGGAAGAAGCGCAGCAAGCGCTTCCGATACTCCCCCTCCCTGGTCTTCTTTGATGGCGCCCGCGCTGCACTGTCCTGATCCCGTACAGCGCCGGGACGTAGTGCGCGCACTATAAATTTATGCTGCACGCTGTCAGGTGACAGTGCAGTGCAGGCCGGAGAACACAGGGGAGCGAGACGCCGGACCCAGGGATGAAGAGGAGCCTCAGCGCAGGAGAGGTGAGGAGTTTTTTATTTTATTCATCTGAGGTCTGATAGGGGTTAATAAAGGTCTGATAGGGGTTAATAAAGGTCTGATCTGAGGTCTTATAGGGGTTAATAAAGGTCTGATAGGGGTTAATAAAGGGCTGATCTGAGGTCTGATAGGGGTTAATAAAGTCAGTGAGGAGGGGGGATGGTGTGTAAATTGGCATTTGGCACTAGTATATTATAAATGTAAATTATAAATTGACTACCAACTAAGGGCTTTATTAATTTATAATATACTAGTGCCAAATGCAAATTTCCACCACCTCAGTGACTACCAACTAATATAATATATATTATGAGATATAAAATATCGGTATAAATTATCGGCTATCGGCCTGAAAGTTCACAGATAAGGCCTTGTTCACACGTCAGTTATTTGATCAGTTATTTCCATCAGTTTTTGTGAGCCAAAACCAGGAGTGGAGGCTACTCAGAGATAAGGTATAATGAAAAGATCTGCAACAGTTCTGTGTTTATAACCCACACCTGGTTTTGGCTCACAATAAGTGATGGAAGTAACTGATCAAAAAACTGATGTGTGAACAAGGCTTTATCGGTATCGGCTCTAAAAAAATTAATATCGGTCAATCCCTAATTGGCACCACATTTGCTATGCGCCAATCCTGTGGAACACTCCCTGTCAGTATAGAGTCCTTAAATCTCAGAAATAAAGGTCTGGCTATGACATCACTTAATTCTCTTAGGATACGGTGGTGTATGCCATCTGGTCCTGGCGATTTGTCTATTTTAATCTTTTCAAGACGCCGCTGTACTTCTTCCTGGGTCAGACAGGGCACTTTTAATGGGGAATTTACTTTTACATTCTGCATTTCATCTGACAGTTTATTTTCTTCAGTGAATACAGTGGAGAAAAAAATAGCTTTGCTTTCTCCTCATCGCTCTTTGTAGAGGGCCGACACCTTCAGATTTATACTTTTTACCATTTATATTTGAAGAATTTAGGGTTAGTTTTGCTCTCTTTGGCAATTAATCTCTTGGTCTCTAGTTTGGCTGTTTTTATTTGTTTTTTACATATTCAATTTTTTTTCCTTATAGTTTTTCAGTGCTTCCTCGCTACCCTCCTGTTTTAGTGATTTAAATGCTTTCTTTTTGTCATTTATTGCTTTCTTTACAGTTCTATTTATCCACATTGTTTTTTTTTTGTTCATTAACCTTTTATTCCCATAAGGTATGCACCTATCACAATTAGATTTCAGGATGCTTTTAAAAATATCCCATTTTGTGGCAGTGTTTTTATTTTTGAGGACTTTGCCTCAGTTAGTTAGGCCTATGGCCTCTCTTAGTAGGCTAAATTTAGCTTTTTTGAAATTTGGAAAATGAAATATCTGAATACCCCAGCAAGTAATGGAGGAGGGGGCCTATCTTTTAGGCTATGTGCTGAACATGGCCCCCATCTTGAAAGCCGCCATATTGGATCAAGGGCAAATTTTTCCAATGAGAAGCGGGTCATGTAGCATATCAAAGACCAGAATTTTCTCAGAAATTGAGTGCTGCAATCAGATTTGCAATATCTCTTGTGGTTCTATGTTCAGCAGTGAAAAAACATTGAACACGTGAAATAGCTGTGCACCACAGGGAACATTCCCACTTTCTGTGTTGATAACTTTTGAACCACAAGAGTTATTGCGAATCCATTTCTGAGAAAACTCTGGTCTTCTTTGATATCCTTCATGGCCCCCTTCCCATTGGAAAAATTTGCCCTTGATCCAAGACATAGCCTAAAAGATAATCCCTGCACCCATTACTTGCTGGGGTATTTAGATATTTCATTTTCCCTTTCGTTTCTGAAATACAAGAGTGCGACTTTTGACTCACCCTGTATTAGATCCTACCACTAGCAACTCCACACAAAAACAGGGATCCCCTCCCCTCGGAGCATCCCCCCCAAACCACCCTTTCCCCCATGAAATGAATGGAGCAGCAGGTTGAGCGTGTAAAAATTATAAAACTTCAAATCACTTCCTTTCCCCATATTATAATTAGAAATAAACAGTAAAAAAAAATCAATCAAAATAAAGATCATTAGCATCGCCGCGTCCCAAAACGCCCAAACTATTCAAATATAAATGGATTTATCCCATTCAGTGAACGCAGTAATGGAAAACAAAAAATGACCAATTAACAGTTTTTTTTTTTCTTCATTGCTTCACCTCCCAAAACAAACGTGTACAAAGTGAAACATCAATACTAAATGGCACCATTAATAGTCCAATTTATTCCTTAAAAAACAAACCGTCATACAGCTATGTAAACATAAAAAGTAAAAACGTTATGGCTCTTGGAAGGCAGGGAGTACAAACGAAAACTAGCCTTGTCCTTTAAGAGTTTCTCCAAAAATTATTTAAAATGACAATCATCAACCTGTCCTAGAATGTGAGCAGGACTGGTTGCCTCCATCTGCAGAGCTGCCTACGGGGTTGAGGGGGTTTCACTACACACTTTTCTCTTGCATGTGTTACATATTATTGAGCGTTCCTGTCAGGCTGCTCAGCCATGATGGCAGATCATAGGCAGGAATACATCATTACCATCTATTGTAGAGCAGTGTAGTGAAACCCCCTCACCCCCTTGGTCAGCTGTGCAAGTGGTGGTTGCAGTTGAAAGGGGATCATTTTAAAACTTGGCATGACCCGTGTAAAGGGGCTTTCTGGGAGTTCAATAGTGATGGTCTATTCTAAAGACAGGTCATCTGATACCTGATTGGTGGGGTTCATCAATATCTGATCAACAGGGGGCCCCAATCCAGGCACACCTGCCAGTCAACCGCTTGAAAACGCTGTGGAGCTTCGGTGAGCGCTGCGACCTCTTCCTAGGCCAGTGACTAGGGATGAGCGAATTGACTTCGGATGAAACATCCGAAGTCGATTTGCATAAAACTTAATTTCAATACTGTACGGAGCAAGCTCTCCGTACAGTATTAGAATGTATTTGCTCCGATGAGCCGAAGTTATTACTTCGCGAAGTCTCGCGAGACTTCGCATAATAAATTCAGAAATTGATTTTTACTGTAAAAAAACATTTCCCGAACTCTGGTTCGGTTCATAGGTACCACTACAGTATTGAAATGAAGTTTTATGCGAATCGACTTCGGATGTTTCATCCAAAGTCAATTCGCTCATCGCTACCAGTGACATCACATTCATCAGTCGCATGACTTATTTGCAGTTCCGTTCCATTGAAGTGAATGGGCCTGGGCTGCAATGCCAAGCACAGCCACTATACAATGTACGGCGCTGTGCTTGGTATGCTGTGAGGAGGCCGCAGCACTCAATGGAGCACCACTGCCCCTTTCAACAGCTATTTGGAAGTGGTGCCTGAAGTTGGACCTCTACTGATCAGATATGGATGACCTATCCAGATGGCAGAAAACCCCTTTAAGTGATTTGAAAAAATTCACACAGTATAAAAGAAATCTTCAGTCCTTACCATGACTTGAGTTAATTTTTTCTTTCCTTGGAAAGTTGAGCGACATCCAATATGGCTGCCATTGCACTCATCAAGTTAAAAAAAAAAAATTCATAGGACTCCTACAAATTTTTTTTCCCAGTAAAATACAGTAATAAGTGAAGTCCTAGTGCGTCTACGGTTTTATGTTGTCAGGTAGCTCCAGTCTTAGGACTCATGTATTCGGACATTTTGCAGCTGCAGTTTGTAATATGGTTTCCACTGAAGTCTGTGGGGCCTTTTACCTCTTTATCACTATTTTTCTTCTGATTTCAAACAGCAGCAAACTAGAAAAAAAAGTTGTGCTACATTCCTGTGCATTAGGCTAATAACGGAGAGCGCACCCATACTTATGGCACCCGAGAGGCTCCGAACTCCGGATGGTAGCAGCAACCAGTGTGACAGATGATGAGCTGGGAATAAGACCCAGACGCAGTCTTACCTATCACTTGTGTGTTTTACAGGTCATCGGCTTCTTCAGTTCTCGCCTGGAGCAGGCCGGATCCGACCTCTCAGTGGAACGTGTCCTGGAGGTCATCAAACAAGGAGCAGTTGCACTGCCCAAAGACCGACTCAGGGTAAGTGCGAGAGCATGTACTATTTTTAAAGCCTCATGACCATAGAAGCCAGGTTTTGTACTGAATTTCTGCAGTGACTCCAGCAGCAGAATAGTGAGCGCAGCTCTGGAGTATAATACAGGATGTAACTCAGGATCAGTACAGGATAAGCAATGTAATGTATGCACACAGTGACTCCACCAGCAGAATAGTGAGTGCAGCTCTGGAGTATAATACAGCATGCTACTCAGGATGAGTACAGGATAAGTAATATGTATGTACACAGTGACTCCACCAGCAGAATAGTGAGTGCAGCTCTCTGGGGTATAATACAGGATGTAACTCAGGATCAGTACAGGATAAGTAATGTATGTACACAGTGACTCCACGAGCAGAATAGTGAATGCAGCTCTGGAGTATAATACAGCATGCTTATCAGGATGAGTACAGGATAAGTAATATAATGTATGTACACAGTGACTCCACCAGCAGAATAGTGAATGCAGCTCTGGAGTATAATACAGCATGCTTATCAGGATGAGTACAGGATAAGTAATATAATGTATGTACACAGTGACTCCACCAGCAGAATAGTGAATGCAGCTCTGGAGTATAATACAGCATGCTTATCAGGATGAGTACAGGATAAGTAATATAATGTATGTACACAGTGACTGCACCAGCAGAATAGTGAGTGCAGCGCTGGCGTATAATACAGGACTAAGGATAAGTTCTCAATATGTGATGTATTACTGAGTAACAGAACTTTTCATATAGCTTTTTTCTATATAAACTAATATAGTGTGCAGAGGACATGCCCTGTGGTAGAGGGACGTAGGTTATATTCGACTGTGTATGCGGAAGAGAATATGACTTTGTTCAGGGGCAAGAGCAGGAAGAACAGATCACAAGCAGTATATCTTGGTCTGAGGTGTATAATTATATACTGTGGGATATAGAAAATAGGGCACCCTGGAAAAGAGCGAAATTTGTGGAGCAATTGACTGGTTCTTCCCAGAATTTGGACCAGTGTTCCCTGGCGATCACAGCCTCATGTGCTAGAACTTCTGCTTGCTGCCGTTCTGCTCTTATTAATGGTGCGCTCTAGTGACTTGGATCCCCGGTTAGTGACAACAACTGCAGATATTTCTGTCTTCTACCTACGTGCTGCAGCTTGTTTCATGGGGAGCGTTTAAGAGGCCACGGCGGTATTTGTAAGTATGTCTTTGTTGTTAATGGAGGCGGCAAATAACTGGAGTTTTACTGCAGCCGACAATGTATCAACAAGAATAGACTCTTTTTCATGCCGCTCAGCAGCATGTGCGCAAGTCTTGTAATAAGTCACGCTTCTGACTAATTACCTGCAATGCATACACCCGCCCTGCTAGAAAGGTCACATGTGTCCCAGAAACCTCCCCTGCCATCATTACCAGCCGTCCTACCCTGTATAAGAAAAATCATCAGAAAAACTCTGGGCTCGACCCTGATACTCATGGTACTAAGGAGTCCATGGGTGCACCGGCACCCACTAAACATCCCAACCGGGGCCAAATCTTGACCTCATTTGGATGTGGCACAGGGAATTTTTCATACCCACCCTTAATTTCCCAACCAAGACTACTTTAGCAGCACATAGTTGGGTTATGTAAGCAGATTGATGTAAAATTTTGTGGGAAAAGATGCAGAATATTTTTGATAGGGTTTATGCGTATTAATATAGGAGGGGTGTCCTCTTCCAGATCGTCATCCCTTGCCCATTGTGGAGTGCAGATACAAAGAGCTTCTCTCACTCTGGAGGACCTGTTCTGTCCTGCCTTACATAGACTGCCCATTGATTTCATAGGCACTGTGTAATACTTTATATCTCCAGCAGTGGTGCTGTAGGGAAATTGATCACTTACTGCCAGGTTCCCCCTACAGATCGCAGCCGATCACTGGAGGTCCCAGCAGGGGGACACTTTATAATAAGTGAATATTAATGGACCTTTCTAAGAAATAGAGAATGCCCAAAGCAGAGGACTCCTTGGAAGCCGTCACTGGTGATTTTGGGGTAGATGCCCTTTAGTGGGACGTCTTGTGCTCCAGTCTTCTTGCTGGGGGATCGGCTTTGATCAATGTATGTATGGATCTATTATTTATTAGTCTGGTTTTGCTGATCTCATTGGTAAGGTCTGAGCTCCACGTGCTCCTTTCATCTCTGTACACCGCTGACTCTCACCTGAACTTGTTCCGCTTTTAGCTCATTATTTTTCACGCTCTGTGTATGGATTTGTAAAGGATTTAAAGGAACAGCCCTTTAATTAGCCTCCATTGTCACGGCTGCCTGCGTGGGTGTGAAGCGGAGACTTTCGGTAATGCACACAAGCCTTTAATGGCGGCACACCTTTTCTTTTTACTAGTTTATGGGGTTTAATGTGCTTCAGTTAAAGCGTAACTCCATGCACGCTGGATATTACCATCAGTGGTACGGGAAGACCCATGTTGCAAATCAAAGACATTGTAAATGACAGTGTTTTTTCATATTAAATATATATATATATATATTTTTTTTTAATATCTTCTAAACCTACCTCCCAACATGTAGTACAGATTTGATATTCTGTGGGAGGTGCTTTCTCATCTGCTTTTTGTCACCCCCTGCTGAATGCTTTGTATTAGCATCCATGCGGCATGGAGAAAGTTGCCACATGCACAGATATATGGCCAGTGCGACTGTTAACTGCTCTGTCTATAGATCCATGGCTTCCTGTGAACATGAGCCAGTCCATCAGTCGGTGCTTTTTAGAAAGGACCTGTTTAGTAGTAAGTAAAGCGGTTTTCTGGAATATTTCATTGATATCATGTCTCTAGTCCAATACTTCACCAGTCAGCAGAAGGGCTCTTTAACTGCAATACTGGCACAGTGCAATCCTTGTGGTTGTGTCTGGTACTGCAGCATAGTCCCACCACAATTGAAAGAGACTGAGCTGCAGTTCCGGACACAGCCACACGGTTGGAGTGGTGTGATTTTCTGCATTGAAGCAAACGTAGGCTGGTTTCACATCACCGTTTCTTTTTCCGTTTTTAAAAAACACAAAAAAAAAACAGGATCACGGCTGTGACAACGTATCCTGTGCACATTTTGAGCCATTTCCATCTGAGCTCCATTTAAGACGGGGGGAAAAAAAGTACTGCATGAAGGACATTTTTTTTTTACCTGTCTCAAAAAAATAGATCTAAGACGGAAATGGCTCAAAAGGATGCGAAATATGCATAATGTATGCACAGGATCCTGTTTTTTGGTTTTTTTTCGGTTCTTCTGACGGATCAGAAGAACGGAAAAAGAAACGGTGATGTGAAACCAGCCTTAGTAACACAGCCCCTTAGTTCTGCTGATCAGTGAGGGTGTGATGGGTCAGACCCCCTGATCCCAAGGATAGACTAGCAATGGTTAATCCCAGGGGCAGGTATACTGCAGATTTTCCTTCATGGGACTACTTGCAGAAAATACGCAGTACTAGCAAAGTAGATGACATTTTAGCGATGGCAAAATGTTACATGTTTTGCTGCAGATTCAACATAGTTTTGAAATTCCTCTGTGTGGACGTAGCCTTAAAGTGAACCCTATTTTATTGATCATTAGTCTATAATGTAGTAATCCAGACCCCTGCTTGCCCCTCCAGCCTCTTCCCATAATCTGCTATCTGCAGTTGGATGGAAGAAAGTTCCCGTTTCAGCTCTTATCACAGGGTTTTATAGAGCGGTCAGTCCAGAGATAGCTGCCTCCTCTGTGAGAGCCAGGGACATAGTCCTGGACACCGCTTATCAGCTGTGAGTCGATGGTTTTGGTGGCACTCCATAAACATCCTGGATGTGGACATGTACATATTAATGTAATTTATTGACTCTTCAGCTCGGAACTCACAACATATTCCTTTGCCATTTTTACATTTTTTACGAACATCGTTGATATCAGCTTCTCAGTTCATTCCATGTATTCAAACTGGGTCAGTCGACCCAGAGATCACGTCTTATAGAGATGGATCTCTATGGTTTGATGTATCTGACCGATAAATCCTGTAAGATTCCCTAATATGGAGGAGCTAGAGGAAGGTTCAGGTCATCCCTGAGCTCAGGGGCATAGATGGGTGCTGCCAACTAGCCACTCCGCCTTTGCCAGAGTATTTAGCTACAGGTGTAAAACCACATCCATACACCTTCGATAGCTGTCGCCGACAACTATGTCTCCCGAATTTCCCGTGCACATACACATGTGGCCGAGCATGTATGTGTTTAAGTGGAGAGAGCGGAGAAAGACCCTGCCAGATACTTCTGAAGGTGACTATTCTCCAGGGGAGATTGGAAGGATCAGCAGTTGAAATTCATTAAAATGACGGTGTCGAGGGGGAACATGGGAGTGTGCCATACACATAAAATTTTCAGGCTTGGTTGAAAGCAACCAGTGCTCCCAACAATAGTCTAATGTATGTCGGGGCCTTAATGCCCCAGAATTGTGGCTTAGAGACTTATGGTGCCAGATGTGCGGATTTGTAGTGGTTAGCAGTGGAGGCGGCAACCACTTCGCTTCTTTGCAAGGGATGGATTCCTCCCCACTATGACCCTTTCCAGTCATTGCAGACAGCATTAAAGAGGCCTGCTGCAGCATGGTCTTGTGAGATATAGAAAATATTGGGAGACCACACTGTATACTAACCTCTCACCAGAGTGCGATTTGGCTGCAGCCACATAGAGGAGCCTGAAGGCTGGCCAGAAGTTAGTATACAGCATGGTCCTGTGCTATACCTTGCTTGGTCACACTGCAGCAGGCCGCTTTGACGCTGTCCGCATTGCACAGTGTCAGACCTAGGAAGAAAGAAACCTCTCCTTGCAGAGAAGCAAAGTGGCTCCTAGCTCTGTGACTGACCACTTCAAATTTCCAAATCTGGCACCAAGTTTAGGGGGACAATATCTCAAAAAGGGAAACAAAACAATGCCATTATATTAAGCCCATATAAACTGTTCACATTTTTATAATATGCTAACAGGTCTTCTTTAATTTGCACCGAAAAAGTGGCATATGTGCTTTGCGCACCATTTATTATGCGTTTTAGATGGGTTTTTTGTACCTTTCTCAGCAAGGGAGCGAGGCTTAGAGAGGGTTTGGAGCGACCTAGCAGGACAAGGGGCATGGCTTAAGATGCACCAACATTGTTCAAAATTGCTCCATAATGTTGGTAACTCAGTAAGCCAACCAATAAGTGGAGTGGAGTTAGGCTACTCATACACATTCAGTAGCTGTCGGCCAAACGACTGTTCGGCTGACAGCGGTCTCTGCCGTCTCACTCCTGGCTTCACTATGTGTATGTGTATGCTATGGGGAGAGCAGAGAAAGCCGCTGCCAGACACTTCTCCGGGGAGAACTAAAGGGTCAGGTAAAAAATTTTGCTGAAATCATCATCTATTGAGGAGAGTCGTGAGCTCCCCATACACACTAATGTGTCGGCCGAACCTGCAGTTCTTGGTGGGTTTGGCCAGCCAACATATAATGTGTATGTCCAGCTAAAAACTAGACACCCTAAAGATGCAGATTTATTGTCCAGCGTCAGCCACCATGATAAATGTGGTGCAGTTTATACTGTTTATATTAAGATTGTTAAAGGGGTTTTCCGAGAGTTTATAACTGATGACCAATCCTCCAGATAAGTCACCAGTATCTGATCGGTGGGGGTCCGACACTCGGGTCCCTCGTGATCAGCTGACGGCGCCGCGTCCTTCTCTAAGCCAGTGATAACACGTTCATCAGACACGTGGCACTCAGCCTCGTTGAAGTGAATGGTGCGGTGCGCGATACCAAGTACAAACACTATACAATGTACGGCGCTGTGCTTGGTGAGCACGGTGAAGGCCGCGGTGTTCAATGGAGTGCCGGTGCCTTCTCAAAACAGCTGATCGGCGGGGGTCCCGAGTGTGGGACCCCCACTGATCAGATTCTGATGACCTATCCACAGGATAGTTCATCAGTATTAAAATCTCAGAAAACCCTTTTAAATTTGGCCCTGTGTATAATCCTTTAGTCCCCTCAGATGGAGACCATTATGGTGTCGGCCCCACCAAACCTTTTGCTGAAGTAGTTTTATACTGATTTACTATAGATTGGAGAGTGTTCGGCGATGGGTCCCGCCCTGTCTATATGTTACATGGGCGGCCATGTAACCCTACAAATGGATGCAACTTAGTATAACGGCTGATATGGCAGATTTCATAAGCCAAAGTCGCAGCAGTCGGACTTCCTACTTAGAAGGGGGTTGTCATGATACGACCCTTTTAAGTGTTAAAGAAATGGAGTCAGTTTGCAGATGATGGATTTCAGACCCTACTATCAGGTTACGCTCCATTCACATCTGGTTACATTTGGAAACCGACAAAGGTTTAGCTGCACCCCCCTGTCGGACGTGACGTGAGAGTCGGACCGTATGTAACTCTCCGCTCCCACAGTGCACTTCTTTCTAGTAAACCAGCCGCAGTCTGAATTTAGCTTTGGTTGTGAACAGAGATAAGCGAATCGACTTCGGATGAAACATCCGAAGTCGATCCGCATAAAACTTATACTGTAAAAAACT
Source organism: Bufo bufo (assembly GCF_905171765.1). Lineage (NCBI taxonomy): Eukaryota > Metazoa > Chordata > Amphibia > Anura > Bufonidae > Bufo > Bufo bufo. Next base: position 54,623,080 of record NC_053390.1, read on the forward strand.
ATTTCCCGAACTCTGGTACGGTTCCAAGGTACGCTCGCCCCATACAGTATTGAAATGAAGTTTTAATGCGAATTGACTTCGGATGTTTCATCCGAAGTCGATTCGCTCATCCCTAGTGAACAGTGAAGAAACAGCATGTTGCTCAGGACAGGGCACAGCGCCGTACATTGTATAGTGGCTGGGTTTGGTATTGCGTTCTGAGCTTCACATAGGCCATGTGACCAATGAACGGAACGTCACTGGCCTCAGAAGACAACGCAACGCTCACCGGAGCATCGCTGCCTCTTCAAAGAGCTGATCGGCAGGGGCACCTCCACCGATCAGATACTGATGATCTATCCTGATGACGGGCCATCTGTATTGAACTCCCCACAGTGCGCCGCTGTCCGGTATAAGGCATGCTTTTCAATGTGAACAGAGAAGAAACCTCATGCAGCTCAGCAGCGGTACAAGATAATTAAAGCAAAGAATTTCCAAAGTCAATCGCTGTGCAGATTTTTTTCTGAAGTTTTTATTTCGCCTCCTGTCTTTCTATTTCCGTACTGTACGTGTATGTATCTATAGCTTTACTAGATGCAAGTCGACCCCCGGGGCTGAGAAGATGGAGGCTTCTGCCGTTCTCTTTAATGTTTCAGCGTGGGTTCCATATCGGGGACTGTAAATCGTGCTCCTTCTTCATGGCTGCAGGATGTGTAAGGCGTGTGCGCACCATCCTAAATAACACCACATTGCCTCTTCTCCGGGCATGTAGCAGTATATCGCAGGGGGCAAATATTTACACAAAGCATCTCTGGTTTATAGGCGGCTTTCATCCTCGCAGGGAGCGGAAATTATTACCAAATGACGGCAAATCTGTACAGCAGCGCCGGGTTTTCATGGGAAAGATGCATTGTATTCAGCTCACAGAGGATGGTCTAGATTGGATACAACCAGGAGCAGCGAGAAGAATTGGCTTCATTTGTTTGCCTCGTTCTAATCAATAATGTTTCCATTCACTGACAACAAGCTGAGATCTTGAACCACAAAGCCTTTTAGAAATTTGCAAGATTAAAGGGCATCTGTCAGCAGTTCTGTACCTATGACACTGGCTGACCTGTTACATGTGAGCTTGGCAGCTGAAGGCATCTGTGTTGGTCCCATGTTCACATGTGCCCGCATTGCTGAGAAAACTGATGTTTTATTATATGCAAACGAGCCTCTAGGAGCAACGGGGGCGTTACCATTACACCTAGAGGCTCTGCAACTGCTGCGTCCTCTCCACTTTAATTGATGGGACCAGGTAGTGTAAACGTCATCCCTTCCAGCTCCGGTCAAATTGCAGAGAGAGCGGAGTCTCTAGGTGTAATGGTAACGCCCCCGTTGCTCCTAGAGGCTCATTTGCATATAATAAAACATCATTTTTCTCAGCAATGAGGACACATATGAACATGGGACCAACACAGATCCCTTCAGCTGCCAAGTGCACATGTAACAGGTCAGCCAGTGTCATAGGGTACAAAACTGCTGACAGATGCCCTTTAAGCCTCATTTATATAAAATGCGATCTTGTAAAGTTATGATGCCGTGTTTGTGACTTATCCGGGAAAGTTCCCTGGTATCTGCGCTGCAGTGAAGAGCTGATCCCGGCCGGTGCAGCCTCACAGCGAGGGTCTGCCAGCTCTGCGCAGAGCGGGACACTGGAAAATTTCTGCTTGGCTCACATATGTGTGTTGTAGGATTGAAGACTTTAGGCAGATCCCGGAGTAAAGCCCTATGTACTCAAGGACTGGTTTAGAGAAGAACCTTTCCCGACCACCCAGGGGTCCAATAAACCTGGTATTCCGGACCACCCTAAACATTGCGTATACACGAATATATATTATATAGCGCCATCATGTTCCACAGCGCTGTACAATAAATTGGCAGCACTCACACGTGTTCAATCTAAATTCCAGATTAGCTTATCAATATCGTTATTTTATTTTGTTGATTGTGAAAGGAAACCTGCAAACATGAGGATTACGTACAAACTCAGGGCAGAAGTTACCCTCGGATGGATTCGAACCAGGACTCAGCGATGCAAATAAACCGCGCTAACCACTGAGCCGCATAAGCGTGCCTGCGCGCTCATATCTCCCCGCATGTGCCCACATTTAGTATCTCAGTCATAGACCGTGGCGGAAGCCGACAACTAAAGAGTTTTTTTCCGTGTAGAAAATTGCTGCGCGGTCATCCTTGCCTTCACTGAGCGATGTCTATACGAAGGGGGGCAGCGCATGTTCCTGCAGGTCTCGGTTCACCGGAATGGGGCTGAGCTGCCGTACCAGGCGATTGCAGGCGTCCCAGGGGTGCGGGTTTTCATCAGTGTTGCTCAAAACGATGTCCTTTTGACACGACGCGTGAACTCTCTGTAAAGAATAAGTCCTCAGTGTCATATCCTGGGAAACCCCTTTTAATACAGAACTGGTACATGCGCAGGATTTATGTGGGGGGAATCGGCCCTGAATGCCACAGGTGTTCACAGGAAAATCTGTGCGGACAATCGCCATCAATTGGTGCGGATTTGGTACAGATTTTCCTAAGTGAATAGAGATAATCCGGTCAGGAAAAAATAAAATAAATTGACATGCTGAGGTTTTTAAAATCCGCACCACAGGTCAAAATCCGCATTGTGGGCATGAGAATTTCAAATTCAATACAATGTACATGACCTACGGTGCAGATTTTCCGCACGCAATCCTGACCATCTGCATTTAGCCTAGGGAAGCGTTGCATTGCCTCCCACCAAAATCTAGGGATCATCGATTTTATTGGCTACTTTGGCTCCTCTCCCTACAATGGATCTCTGCTATGGCTTAGGCTACTTTCACACTAGCTTTTCTAATTTCCAGTATTGAGATCCGTCACAGGGTCTCAATACCGGAAAAAACACTTCCGTTTTGTCCCCATTCATTGTCAATGGGGACAAAACGTAACTGAACAGAATGCTCCAAAATGCATTCCGTTCCATTTGGTTGCGTTCCCATACCAGAGAGCGAACCGCAACATGCTGCGGTTTTTTTTCCGTCATGGGATGATCTGACACAATAGAGAACGGATCCGTCCCCCATTGACTTTCAATGGAGTTCATGACGGTTCCTTCTGGGGTATGTTATATACCCAAGACCCCAGATAATACAACCGGATCTGTTCTCAACTGATGCAGACGGTTGTATTATCAGTAACGGAAGCGTTTTGCTGAACCCTGCCCGATCCAGCAAAACGCTAGTGTGAAAGTAGCCTTAGCAAGGGGGGATTCATCCCAATTACACGGAAGTGTTTGAACCAGCAAGGCACCCATACACATAAGAGAAAAGTTGACTATAGCTGACAGTTTCAGCAGGACCGGCAAACAGCTATCTTTTGTGCATGGGGGTCTGCAAGTTTTCCACTGTCTGGGAAGAGAAGGATCGGGCATGGCGGATTTAAACAATGGCAATCTTTTTTCAAACGGGGCACAAGACCCCGCTAGTGCGGTGTGTCAGCGGCTTGCCCTTCCCTAATTCAGCGTCCATGTGTACAGGGGAGTCGGGAGGAATAGCTGTTGGTGGAATGAGTATTCAAGGCACCTAAAGTCAAAAAGGAACAACTGCATCAATGAGGGATCCAAACGACTGGTCCATGTTCTGCCGATTTGACGGACGATTTACCTTTCATGCTGAATCAGTTTTGTCCCCATCCGCGTTGCGTTTGTATGTTTCTTCCATTTGTGTGGCATCAGTCGGTCATCCGTTTTTCACGTCCGTTAAAAAAAAAAAAAAAGAATGCCAACCTATTGTTTCCTAGCAACTATCCACAGATGCCATCCATGTGCTGTCCGTATTTTTTTACATACAGACCTATTGACTTGAATGGGCGAGTATAGAGTGAACATCGGACCAAAACTGCGCATGCTGCGGTTTTCTGTGCACAGGCCGATGGTCCGTGAAGTAAATTGCTCATGTGAATTGGTTTTAATGGGCCAGTGTCATGCTACACTTGGACAGCACTCATCTGAATGAGCCCTAAAGTGACGAGTAGGGCTCATGCACACAAACGTTGTTTGGTTTCTCATCTGAGTCGCACTTTTTGCGGCTCAGATTCGGACCCATTCACTTCAATGGGGCCGCAAAAGATGCGGACAGAACACGGAGTTGCTCCATTCCTTGGCCCTGCAAAAAAAAAATAGAACATGTCCTATTCTTGTCCCTTTTGCGGACAAGAATAGGAATTTCTATAATGGGCCGCCCGTTCCGTTCTGCAAATTGTGGAACACACACGGGCGGGATACGTGTTTTGCTGATCCGCAAATTGCACGTTCATGTGCATGAGCCTATAGAGTCTGCTACAAAAAGTCCCTTTAAAAAGTGCAGCTGTCCGATTTTTTGTCGGCTCCTTCAATGATGTCACAATGAAGCTTTTCCCAACGTGAAAAGTGATTTGTGAGGCGGCTCCAGGAGGAACGCTTGGTTCATTTCTTACATGTTTTCTTGGCACGAGCTTCAAGAACATTTGAATGTGTTTCTGACACCTCGGGTAAAAATACAGAATGGTGGATAAACACAGCGGCGACAGCGTCAACACTGGAAAGTATGCAGCAGCCGTTTCTTGGGTTTCTGCGTTTCAGACCCCTCTCCCATGTAATATCGTGTTCTGTCTAGAAGGCCGCCAGCTCACAAGTAACGAGGCCTTCAGATGGAAACGGCAAATCATTAAAAAAAAGAAAAAAAAATCTGCATTCCAGATCTTGGGGAAAATTGTGTGTCAGCATCATTTCTCTGGAAATCATTTCCGGATTTGGGACACGGTCTTGCTTTCACAACCGTTGTGACTTTGTGTGTACATGGAGACGAGCGGCCTCCGCCAAGATATGACGATGTGCTTCAGGCATTTCCCTGGTGCTGCTCATAGCGCGTCAGTCTTCTCTTTTTGGTGTTTGGGGGGGGGATCGAAATCATAAAAAAAAAAAAAGAGAGAATACAGGCTGCCATAAACAGCGCCTGTATTCTGCTGGAACATTTTGCTGCTACTTTGTAGCAAATTTCTACTTTTGCATTGCAAATCGCCATGCTGCAGATTTCAGAATCAACATCGTCCCTGGAGTCCACGCAAAGGTCTTCCTCTTCTTTGAAAACGAATGTGAACGAAGCCCTTAGATTTATGTTTATGAAATATAACTTTTGGATTTTAAAAATTATTAAATATATATGAAAGGAGCTGTGCCAAGTTTTGAAGTTATCCCCTATCCATATAATAGGGGATGACTAGATGATCGGTGAGATTCCGATCGCTGGACTCCCGTTTCCCGGTATGATGGAGCAGCAGGTCAAGCATGTGTCCTGCCGCTCCATTTATTCTCTTTAGGACCGCCGGAAAGCTCTCTCTTGCAGTCCTATCGAGAATGAATGGAGCGTCGGGGAGCATCAACTAATCATACCCTATGTCGTGGAAAGGGGATAACTTCCAAACTTGGCACAACCACTTTAAAGGGGTGGTCTCACTTCCGTTATCATGTAAAGAAAGTTAATAAAAGGCACTTACTAATGTATTGTGATTGTCCATATTGCTTCCTTTATTCATTTTTCCATCACATTATACACAGCTCGTATCCATGGTTATGACCACAATCCATCAGCGGTGGTCGTGCCTGCACACTGTAGGAAAAAGCACTAGCCTCTCTGGCGGCCAGGACCATGGGAACGCGCATAGGCCAGCACTTTTTCCTACAGTTTGCAAGCCTATGGCCTATGCGTGTTCCCATGGTCCTGGCCCTCAGAAAGGCTGCCGCTTTTTCCTACAGTGTGCAGGCACGACCACCGCTGATGGATTGCAGGGTGGTCATAACCCAGGAGGATACAAGCAGTGTATAATGTGATGGAAAAATGAATCAATCCAGCAAAGGAGGCAATATGGACAGTCACAATGCATTAGTAAGAGCCTTGTATTTACTTTCTCTACATGATAAATGCCATTTGATGAAGACAGACAACCCCTTTAATCTTTCTACAATAAAAATAAATTATGACCTGCCCTGTGTTTCAGTTCCTCTTGGATTTCAAGATAAAGGGGTTAACAATAAAAGTAAAAAAAAAATAAAATAAAAAAGTTTCTTGGGCGCTGCCATGTAAAGGTGTAATAAAAGGATAATGTGCAGCGCATTTCGGAGAATCGCTCTCCTTCCTCAGGATGGCAGATGTGCAGGAGATTCATTATTCGAAACGCGTCGCACACTTTCATTTTTAATAAACTTTAACGATCATACTTCAGAAACCTGTTTTTTTACTTTTATTTTTAACCCCTTCATCACTGTGATTGAGTCTCCAGCCCAGCAGCAGCGAGATTCCTCAGAGACACTACATGCTTTCTGGTGAGATGTATTTATCGAGCGCCATCCTGCTTTTACCATAATGGTTTTACACTGGGATTTTATTTTTTTTTCTCTTGATTTTCAGGATAACTGCATACTGTCTGGGAATGAGAATATTGCCTACCTCTAGAAACTGAAAGCCCAACATGAGTTGAAACTTCTCAGAGCTGAGGGTTTGCTACTTTCATCCAGTCTACACAGTCCTCTGTGAACTCTATAGCCTGGTCTCCAGACTGATCCATGTTCCCTGCACTGATACATTGTAACAAACAGGAGAGACATTGTTGTTGCTGATGTGGTGTAAGGGGGAACATGATGGTGTGCAGTATTTTTCAGGGGTAAGGGTTTCGCCAACCTTCTGACCAGTCATCCACGTCATAGGCTAGTGGTCCATTTACACGGGCCGATACCTGGTCATAACAGAGCGCTCAGTGATGTAATAATTCGATTCTCGGCTGTTTTAAAGGGATTTTTGCACTACCTGTGCAAGCTGTAGGGAGAAGAACAAGGTCATTTGGTCCCTACACAGCCTGACAATTGCTGGCAGCACAGCCCCTGTTGACATGGGGAGATGTGCTGCCGACAACTAATAATTTTAGACCCCCATAAGAGGTGTGATCAGCCAACAAGCGGGTAGACGCCACCATGATCGCCGGCCAACAATCGGAAACAGATGTTCTTATGAACACTTATGTTGACCACATGCATAGTATAGATACTACTTTTGACAGGACCAGGTGAAAAGACTATGCAGGTACCTGGACTTGTCAGTCATGAAGCAGAGGTAGTGGCTGGCAGAGGAAGCAGAAGGTATTAGGGTGCACAGAGTGGCTTGAGGCCGCCCTTGGTGCACTTAACTGCTCATTCCTATATGGATTAATGGTCCTTTTCTCCAGAATGAAGCAGCGGATCACTAACATTCACCTGAGCTAGCCCTGCAAAACACTGCCTGGTTTATCAGGGAATCTGGTGACAGTCTAAATGCACTAAGTTCCAAGATTTGCCTTCTCACTTGATGATGACCGTACCCATGATGCAACACAGTTCAGCTTCCCAGTACCCAGTCCATGTAGAATAGGCTCATGGGTAACTGGAACTCTGGTGGTAGGCTCATGGGTAACTGGGACTCTTGTGGTGGGCTCATGGGTAACTGGGACTCTTGTGGTGGGCTCATGGGTAACTGGGACTCTTGTGGTGGGCTCATGGGTAACTGGGACTCTTGTGGTGGGCTCATGGGTAACTGGGATGCTTGGGGTGGGCTCAAGGGTAACTGGGACTCTTGTGATGGGCTCATGTCTAACTAGGACTCTTGTGGTGGGTACATGGGTGACTGGGACTCTTGGTGTGGGCTTAAGGGTAACTGGGTCTTTTGGGGTGGGCTCATGGGTAACTGGGTCTTTTGTGGTGGGCTCATGGGTAACTGGGTCTTTTGTGGTGGGCTCATGGGTAACTGGGACCCTTGTGATGGGCTCATGGTAACTGGGTCTCTTGCGGTGTGCTCATGGGTAACTGGGTCTCTTGCGGTGTGCTCCTGGGTAACTGGGTCTCTTGCGGTGGGCTCCTGGGTAACTGGGACTCTTGTGGTGGGCTCATGGGTAACTGGGACTCTTGTGGTGGGCTCATGGGTAACTGGGACTCTTGTGGTGGGCTTATGGGTAACTGGGACTCTTGTGGTGTGGGTAACTGGGAGTCTTGCGGTGGGCTCATGGGTAACTGGGACTCTTGTGGTGGGCTCATGGGTAACTGGGACTCTTGTGGTGTGGGTAACTGGGACTCTTGTGGTGGGCTCATGGGTAACTGGGACTCTTGTGGTGGGCTCATGGGTAACTGGGACTCTTGTGGTGGGCTTATGGGTAACTGGGACTCTTGTGGTGTGGGTAACTGGGTCTCTTGCGGTGGGCTCCTGGGTAACTGGGACTCTTGTGGTGGGCTTATGGGTAACTGGGACTCTTGTGGTGTGGGTAACTGGGAGTCTTGCGGTGGGCTCATGGGTAACTGGGACTCTTGTGGTGGGCTCATGGGTAACTGGGACTCTTGTGGTGTGGGTAACTGGGACTCTTGTGGTGGGCTCATGGGTAACTGGGACTCTTGTGGTGTGGGTAACTGGGACTCTTGTGGTGGTCTCATGGGTAACTGGGACTCTTGTGGTGGGCTCATGGGTAACTGGGACTCTTGTGGTGTGGGTAACTGGGAGTCTTGTGGTGTGGGTAACTGGGAGTCTTGCGGTGGGCACATGGGTAAATGGGACTCTTGCGGTAGGCTCATGCGTAACTGGGACCCTTGTGGTGGGCTCATAGGTAATGTCGGTGTTTCACATTGCAGTGCATGGTAGCTGCATTAGTCTTGTCTGCAGGGTCTAGTTGTGGCTTTCGCGTAGAATGTTATTGAGGAAGACCTTTGGATGAGTAAGGTCCATTTTCAACACCCATGAGCGCAATTGCAATGAAATATTTCTAATGAAAGGGCTGTTGCTGATTATGCGCTTCCTGTAATATGCTATAATAGTTGGCAAGTCTTTATAACAATGCTCTCACAAAGTTTCAAAGCCTCCGGCGCCCACACATACTATTTCATCTGCTGGGTGGAGATGCGTTCTTTGTTTCAGTCTAGTGTCTCTTCACAAGGTAATGCAGAGTTCAGATTCCTGGATGTAGAAATAAATGTATAGGAGGGGCGATGTCCCTAGTATGAGGTCGATATGGAATACGCTCACGTGGGCAGGACTCCGACCTTACCTCCCTAATATACAAGGATAGCTTGCTTCCATAAGGGCCTTTTACATGGGATGATGATCAGCCGAACGATCGCCCCCTCATCATTGTAAACATGACCAGCGATCGAAAGCCAAATGATCATTACCCCCCGAGTAATTACAGCCTATTAAGGCTTTTTTAAACAACCTGACGATTGGGAGGGAAACATGCTTGTTTCCCAGCATTGGGAGCATATGCCTATTTATTGGATGGTCATGTCTTTTATGCAGCACCAAAAATTCTCACTTGTTGGCAGCACATCCTCCTGTGTATAAAAGGATGTGAATGGGGAATAAAAGGGGTTATCCCATAATTAATGTAAAAAACGAACATCAAACATCATATAGGACATGACAATCTCTTTCTAACAAAGCTAGAACCAGCCCTGTACCTCACATGGATCCAGAGATCTTCCCATGCATTGCGTCAGTTGCTCTGCTAGATTTATATCAAACTGATAGCTGGGGGGGGTGACCTTTCTGCTGACCCTCTCTCCCTATGACAGCTCAGAGGGCGTGTCCTTTCTGCTAGAGCTCTCTCCCTATCACAGCCCAGGAGGCAATTGAATGATGGAACTGAGCATGTGCGTCCACCTCAGCAAGTTGGACAAAGAAATAGGAAAAAAATCAAACAGAAGGTGGCGCTCTACAGATACCTTTTTTTTGACTAACTCAGTAGCTTACCAATTTTTTAAATACATGCAATTACAAAAGCATTCGGGTCCAGGTGCTGGGGAGAAAACCGCAGAATTTTTTTTCGCGGGACAACCCTTTGAATGATCCTAGTAACGATCATTCGTCCCACATGCAGCTTGCATCTGGGCATGTTAAACGCCTTTTAAACTATCACCGATTTGACTTGTACAACATCGATCAATGCTCATTCAGGCCTGGAATTGGACCCATAATTTAGTAAATGAGCACCAAATAAGGGTACTTTCACACTAGCGGCAAGGAACTCCGGCGGGTGAACAGCCTGTTGGATCCGTGCTGCCGCTAGTGCACGCTTGCCCCCGGACTAGGGCTGCAGTAAACTATTATTTAAGTGATCAAGTATTCTATCGATTTATTTTTTACGATTAATCGAGTACTCTAATAAGAAAAAGCTTCCTAAAAGAACGTATTGCTTTATAAAAACAATATTTTTATTTCTTACAGTGGTATAGCAAATAATTGCACACACATAAGGCTTCTTTCACAGCTGCAATATACATTCTGTCAGAAGAACAGCCAGAATGTACCATATCGGGTATAGCTGGATTATCTGCCGGCTGTTACAGCATTCAAGCTGGGTTTTGGCCGGACAAAAAAAAAAATAAGCTTTGGACGATACCCAGCATGTATGCCGGAACATGGCCAGATGGCCTTGGACCACATTATAGTGAGAAGCCTCGTTTCACTCACGCTCCGTGGTCATGTGATTTAAACGACTCCTCGATGCAGGGAAATTGCATCGAGGATTTTTTTGCCTTGATTAAATCGATGAATCGTTTCGGCCCTACCCCGGACTATCGCTCCGGCCCCATTGACTATAATGGGGGCGGGCCGGAGTTCTGGCGGCAGTGCTGCAAACATCCTGAGAGGCGGCCGGAATAAAACTACGACATGTCGTAGTTTTATTCCGGCCGCCTCTCGGCATGTTTGCCGTGCTGCCGCCTGAACTCTGGCCCGCCCCCATTATAGTCAATAGGGCCGAAGCAGTAGTCCGGGGGCACGCGTGCACTAGCGGCAGCACCGATCCGACAGGCTGTTCACCCGCCGGAACAGCCTGCCGGAGTTCCTTTCCCCTAGTGTGAAACTAGCCTAACTTACCATCTCATCTGTCCATTATGGACAATATCTGTTCATGTAAAAAATTACCCTTAGAAAAGAATTAAGAAAAATTTTAATTGAATTTTTGTATTGAACCACGTGGGAAAACTTTAATCAGATTTTGTGTCCAGCATGGTGGCCTTACCTTGCAGTGCCGGGATCCTGTACTGAAATCTAACCGAGAATAGACACCATCATGGACTTTGTACATTCCTGTCGGCTTCCTCTAGATTCTCCCGTTTCCTTCCACAGGCCAAATACTAAGGTTTAATGGCTTTCCAAGAAATTTGGTGAAATTCAGATGCAGCATTCGATAAGCCTTCATCCTATCTGTGTCATATGTTACAGTATGTTCCCACACATGGATATTATAGTTAACCCCTGCACTTCTGGCTGCACCAGCGAGCTGTAGATAAGCAGGAAGGGTGCATCTGCCTCTGGGTGCTGTAATCTTCTAGAAAATTCAAGTGTCAATCTCCCGGAGTATAATTGACTTTTCTAGTAAACCTGCTTGTCTTGAGCACATCAGGACAGGTTTGAGGAATGAACAATGTGTACACTGTGCTACTGTGAAATGTAAGCACGAGGCTCCGGACAAGCCCCACCACCTCCACTGATCGCTGGCATGAATTCTGAGCAGGCATCTATGTTACCTGCTGCACCCCTGCATATAATCCCTCGATGATATTGTTTCTTGGGGTAAAGTTGCCCATAACCTCCTGTAGCTGCTGTCCGAACCCCCGTACACATGCATGCTCAGCCAAGTGTGTATGTGTTGGGGAGAAAGGAGAAAGCTGCTGCCGAGGATTGGCCGACACTTCTGGAGATGGCTTATATTCCGCTAGGACAAAAGGATTGGGCATTGAGATCGTTGCAGCCGATCATCCTTTTTCAAGCTCACCATACACATGCTCATGCACCCGTCAGTACTATAATGTATACAGGGGCCTTTAGACTTTGCAAAATCTCATCCACTTGCCTGGCACTGTAATGCACTGCAGACATTACAAGTGCATACTTGCTGGTAGAATCCACAGCCGTTCCGTCTCGTGCGGATTCACCTTTTAGAGTACACCCTCTTGGGATGAGGTTTGCAGCAGAAATATCCACTGTGGATCAGTCAATTAGAGGCCTAGAAAAGGATTCCAATGTGGTCCATGAAGCAGTCTTCATCCACTTTCTTTTAATGAGTTTTGTACTTTTTTGTCATGTGCCCACTGTAATGCTGTGTATGGTAAAGTACTGAAGGGGGTGTATATATCACCCAAAATGCTTAGATGGGTGAAGTAAAAAGAATTCAGAAAGCTGTGGTGTTTGTTTGCTGAGGCATTATGGTTAAGTTATTTCGTGGGCTGGATTTTAATGGAATGAGATGTAGGTTGGTAGTGGGACATTCCATTCCCTCCCACACTCCAGTACAAGGTATTCCCCTAACCTGAGAGGAACCCAGGTGTAGCTGCTGGAGACATTACTGTGGGGATAATTACAAGCCTCAGAAGCTCATTCCTAGTCATATCTTGGAAAATGCATGACCTGTAGTGACTCTGCAAAGCCTGATCCCCTTGTTTGATCTGAAGTACCTAAGAGAGGTAACCTTCTGTATAGTTAGCGCCTGGATGGGCAGGTTATTTTGTTTATGTATTACTATTGGTGTTTATGAAGAAAATAAACATTTGGACTTTTAACCATTGATGCCCATGTTTTGTGTCACTGACGACCTCGCCCACAATGACAGACAGCAATTGACCTCATGCAGACGTTCAATGGGTGTAGATGATTGCTTTTGGTTGTGTTGTGAGATTCACCACCAATTTTCGGAGAACAGTCTTACATTATTGTGTTACCAACCCTCAATAAACGCCAAGAATAAAGAAATTTTGAAGTCTTGTGATACAATTTTAGTGTGCTTTTATTGTGGCAAAAAAACGATTTGATAGATATGCAAATTAACCTGAGATGAGTCCTGTATGTGAGATGAGTCAGGGACAGGACTCATCTCAGGGTAATTTGCATATGTATCAAATCAGTCTTTTTCCACAATAAAAGCACACAGAGCTATGGGGACTGGGTATTGCGGATGTCCTAGCGACCATCTAGCAACCCATGTCCTCAGCTCTACAGGTCCTTCTCAAAAAATTAGCATATTGTGATAAAGTTCATTATTTTCTGTAATGTACTGATAAACATTAGACTTTCATATATTTTAGATTCATTACACACAACTGAAGTAGTTCAAGCCTTTTCTTGTTTTAATATTGATGATTTTGGCATACAGCTCATGAAAACCCCAAATTCCTATCTCAAAAAATTAGCATATTTCATCCGACCAATAAAAGAAAAGTGTTTTTAATACAAAAAAAGTCAACATTCAAATAATTAAGTTCAGTTATGCACTCAATACTTGGTCGGGAATCCTTTTGCAGAAATGACTGCTTCAATGCGGCAATGTGGCATGGAGGCAATCAGCCTGTGGCACTGCTGAGGTGTTATGGAGGCCCAGGATGCTTCGATAGCGGCCTTAAGCTCATCCAGAGTGTTGAGTCTTGCGTCTCTCAACTTTCTCTTCCCAATATCCCGCAGATTCTCTATGGGGTTCAGGTCAGGAGAGTTGGCAGGCCAATTGAGCACAGTAATACCATGGTCAGTAAACCATTTACCAGTGGTTTTGGCACTGTGAGCAGGTGCCAGGTCGTGCTGAAAAATGAAATCTTCATCTCCATAAAGCTTTTCAGCAGATGGAAGCATGAAGTGCTTCAAAATCTCCTGATAGCTAGCTGCATTGACCCTGCCCTTGATAAAACACAGTGGACCAACACCAGCAGCTGACATGGCACCCCAGACCATCACTGACTGTGGGTACTTGACACTGGACTTCAGGCATTTTGGCATTTCCCTCTCCCCAGTCTTCCTCCAGACTCTGGCACCTTGATTTCCGAATGACATGCAAAATTTGCTTTCATCCGAAAAAAGTACTTTGGACCACTGAGCAACAGTCCAGTGCTGCTTCTCTGTAGCCCAGGTCAGGCGCTTCTGCTGCTGTTTCTGGTTCAAAAGTGGCTTGACCTGGGGAATGCGGCACCTGTAGCCCATTTCCTGCACACGCCTGTACACGGTGGCTCTGGATGTTTCTACTCCAGACTCAGTCCACTGCTTCCGCAGGTCCCCCAAGGTCTGGAATCGGTCCTTCTCCACAATCTTCCTCAGGGTCCGGTCACCTCTTCTCGTTGTGCAGCGTTTTCTGCCACACTTTTTCCTTCCCACAAACTTCCCACTGAGGTGCCTTGATACAGCACTCTGGGAACAGCCTATTCGTTCAGAAATTTCTTTCTGTGTCTTACCCTCTTGCTTGAGGGTGTCAATGATGGCCTTCTGGACAGCAGTCAGGTCGGCAGTCTTACCCATGATTGCGGTTTTCAGTAATGAACCAGGCTGGGAGTTTTTAAAAGCCTCAGAAATCTTTTGCAGGTGTTTAGAGTTAATTAGTTGATTCAGATGATTAGATTAATAGCTCGTTTAGAGAACCTTTTCATGATATGCTAATTTTTTTTAGATAGGAATTTTGGGTTTTCATGAGCTGTATGCCAAAATCATCAATATTAAAACAAGAAAAGGCTTGAACTACTTCAGTTGTGTGTAATGATTCTAAAATATATGAAAGTCTAATGTTTATCAGTACATTACAGAAAATAATGAACTTTATCACAATATGCTAATTTTTTTAGAAGGACCTGTATACACAAAATCCCGGGGACCCAAGACGGAAAGCAAATCATATGACGGAACTCAATAATAGAAAATATTAATGCTAGTGTGAAAGTAGCCTTAAAGGGGTTGTCCAGTCCCATGATTTTTTTGTGAACAGTTGACAATGCTGTAAAATAGCAAAAGGAGTAATGCCTACCTTACCACCCCCTGTCACCCCATTCCCGATGTAAACCAAGAAGAGCGAGGGATCAGGGAATTGTCCGAATGGGAGCAACGAGTGGCTGGTATGATGAGTATTAGGGTGGATTCTCGCGCTGTCGCAGACAAATCCGCTGTAAGATTCACATGTCTGAGATGCAGATTTGCTGTGGATTTTACCCTGTACAAGTCCATGGCTAATCTGCTCCAGAATCTGCATGTAAAACGTGATGATTTTGGAGAGGATTTGCCCCTAGTATAACATTCCTTCTCCACAATTACTCTTTTTATTATTTTATAGCTTTGTCATGTGCTGAAAAACCCCTCTAAACTTACCGTAGATCAGGGCTCGACAAATCCCGGGCGCCAGGTCGCCATGGCGACCAGGAATTTGGTCCTGGCGCTTGGGTATTTGTCAGCCCGTTTTCAAAGATGCGCTCTCGGCGCGCACCATGGTTTCCTGAGTCGGCACAGTGGAGAAGGAGAGTAGTCCCTCCCTCCCCACTGTGCGCGGCTGCCGCTGGCCACTAAGAACAGAGTAGGAGGAGGAGGGGAGAGACTGTGGCCACTGCGCCACCAATGAATGTGCCGGCCATATCCCGGCCCCTATGACTGCACGCTGTGATCCGCGCGATTAACTCCTCAGTTGAGGGGTTATTCGCGCGGATCACAGCGTCCTGTCAGAGGTCGGGTGCCGGGTTCTTCAGTCTCGACTCTCTGCATTGGTGGCAGTGGGCAGTTCCGATCGGAGTCCCAGCAGTGTAATGCTGGGGCTCCGATCGGTTACCATGGCAGCCAGGAGTCACGCTACTGAAGTCCTGGCTGCGATGGTATGTAAGTAAGCAGCATTATACTCACGTGCGCCGAGGCCGCCGGGCGCTCCTTCTTCTGTCTGTGCGGCTCATTGCTAATGCTTATAGCATTAGCAATGCGCCGCACAGACCTATGAGAAGAAGGAGCGTCCGGCGATCACGGCGCACGTGAGTATAATGCTGCTTACTAACATACCATCGCAGCCATGACTTCAGTAGCGTCCTGGCTGCCATGGTAACCGATCGGAGCCCCAGCATTACACTGCTGGGACTCCGATCGGAACTGCCCACTGCCACCAATGATGGGGGGAGGAGGAGGAGGGGGACCCTGTGGCCACTGCCACCAATGATTAATACTGGGGAGGGAGGCGGGGTGGGTTTGTTACCAGAGGGGGCTCATAAGAGGGAGGGGGGGGAGGGGCTGATAAGAGGGAGGCTGGAGGGGCTGATCAGAGGGAGGCTGGAGGGGGCTGATCAGAGGGAGGCTGGAGGGGGCTGATTGGAGGGGGCTGATCAGAGGGAGGCTGGAGGGGGCTGATCAGAGGGAGGCTGGAGGGGGCTGATCAGAGGGAGGCTGGAGGGGGCTGATCAGAGGGAGGCTGGAGGGGGCTGATCAGAGGCTGGCTGCCATGGTCAGCTCCCTGCTGTGTGTACTATGCACAGGGCAGCAGGGAGAGTGTAAAGTCCTATTCACCCTAATAGAGCTCTATTAGGGTGAATATGACAAGGGTTCTAGCCCTTAAGAAGGCTAATAGTTATTTAGTTATTAAATAAAGTAAAAAAAAAAAAAAGTTTAAACACCCCCCCCCCCCCCCCCCCCCCAATATAGAAAACAATATATTGCGATATACATGCTTAAAATTATATCGCAATATAGATTTTATGACGCGGCTCCGCCTGGCTCCTAACTTTTTTAGCTGGCTCCTAGATTCCAAGGAAATTTGTCAAGCCCTGCCGTAGATGAAAGGTGTTGTGCAGGATTTTACTATTGAAGGCCAGTCAAACATCCAACACCCCTGCCGATCGGCTGTGTCAGGGTAGCGCTGGCATCAGAAGTTAGCACCAGACGTATACAGCGCCATCCTTTGTGTAGTGGACGGATCTGGTTACTGCAGTATACACTTTAAGGGGAGCAGTGCTGGGAATAGTTTCGGCACCAGAGCTACTCTGAAGCAGCTACTCGCTGGGGGTGCGGGGTGTCAGACCTGCCGCCAATGAGATATCGATGGCCTAATCCGAGAATAGGCCATCAATAGTAAGATCATGGACAACCCTGTTTAGGATGGACTGCAAGATATATTTTGTAGACCCACTAGAGATAGATGGCCAGGTACATGAGTTGATTGCACTGTTCATCCGCTTTAGACCATATAAGTTTTGTTCTCATGTATGGTAGCACTCCGGCCAAGAGCCATATCTGCAAGAAGGATGTCGCTCTCATAAACCCAGTCTATACGTGCTTTAATATGGGGGGGTATAGCGCTCCGGCTGGGTGATCTGTCAGCAGATCTTCTGGTTATCCCAGGATTAATAGCATATTTCTCTTCTTTCAGCGCAGCGTAGGAGCAGACCATATGTGGTTACCCAGGTGCTGCTTGTGACTGCGCAGTGAGGAGAGGAGATGGAGAGACATGACACAGAGCAAATACTGAGGCCATTCACTGCACATCGTGCTTCTGACACATGGAGCTTATAGACCTGGACCTTACAACAATGTCCCAGGTGCAGCGTCTATTGCACTGTAAATGCACCCACCGCAGCGCAGAAAGCCGTAATGTAGATGGAGGAAAAGATGTAGAAAAAGAGAATTTGAAAATCATATATATATATTTTTTTTTTTAGAATCTGATTCTTTAATGTGACCGCGTCCTGTGATTTAATACATTGCATTTTCAGTGGCGCCTTTGGTACCTCACACAATAGTAGAATACAGTGGTCCCTCAAGTTACAATATTAATTGGTTCCAGGAGGACCATTGTATGTTGAAACCCTTGTAAGTTGAGTAATCGGTTCCAAAGCCCCAAAATGGCATCCGGGATAAGAGAAAATGAAGATTTAAGAAAAATAAGCAGATAACTATGAAAGATTAAAAAAAAAGTCCTTACATATAACAGTAAGGAATAGCTGCTAACTAGCAACTAATACAGATATTTTACCAGAGACGTGGCCTTGATTGGTTGGATCTGACTCTGGGACATTGTATCTTGAGTCTCGTTTCAACTTACAATGGGCCAGAAAAGACCGCTGTATGTGGAAAATATTGTCTCCTGAGGCCACTGTATCTTGAGGGATCACTGTACATTTAATTAAATCACAGAGTACTGGTGAATTCAGTGACTGTGCTCTGTGATGTCATTGCGTGTACTCTGTGATGTCATTGGTTTCTACCTTTTTAATAGGCTAGATCAGGGGTGGCCACATGTGGCTCCTCACACCTTTATTTGCGCGCTCTCCTCTACATATGCGAATCACAGGGGAGCGGGCCAGCTATTCCTGTACTAAAGATGTCGCAGTTATCGAAATATCAGCAGCACAGGGGAGAAGGAAGCAGGGCGGACATCTGACCATGTCATCTGAGCATGGGCGGACATCTGACCATGAGGGTGTCATCTGAGCATGGGGTGTCATCTGAGCATGGGGCAGTCATCGGAGCATGGGCGGACATCTGACCATGAGGGTGTCATCTGAGCATGGGCGGACATCTGACCATGTCATCTGTGCATGGGCGATCATCTGAGCATGAGGGTGTCATCTGAGCATGGGCTGTCATCTGAGCATGGGCGAACATCTGACCATGAGGGTGTCATCTGAGAAATCTTGAAACACATTGTGAAAAACAAAGATTGCCAGAAGTCTCACTAAAGCTGTCTACACTACAGGTAGGAAAGGTGGTTTAAATGCACTTTTAAATTGCAGTAATACTGTCGTGTGCACGCATATTTGTGTAAACGTATAGCTTGTGGCTCCTGGCAGTCATGCTTTTTTTTGTTTTCTGGCTCTTTGTGTCTGTAAGGTTGGCCACCCCTGGGCTAGATTGTTTATGATGACGTTGGCTTCTGTTTAGTATTAGGTTGCATTGTTAGTGATGTCATCGGCTGTGCTCTGTGATGTCATTGGCTTGTATCTATTAATAGACTTTGTTGATGATGTCATTAGCTTCTGCTAATAGGCTGTATTGTCACTAATGTTTTCGGTTGTCCTCTGTGATGTCATTGTTTTTATTCTAATAGGCTGCATTATCTGTGATGTCATTGGCTGTGCTCTGTGATGTCATTAGCTTCTCTTCATTATTAGACTCAGTTGATTTCTGTATTATAACAGACCACAATGTTGGTGATGTCCTACACTCCTGGTGCGTAACATTCCCAAGGATGTCATTGGCTCCTGTCCTGATATATAGATGCTACATTGTTATTGGCTTCTTCATGTTTCTCTAGGCCATTTTATCAGTGATGTCATTGCCGTCTGCCTATTAATTGACTGCGTTGTCAGATATGACATTGGTGTTTGATTCATTAATAGGCTGTTTTTCAGTGATGTCATCAACTTTCGTGTATTAATAGTCTGTATTCTCAGTGATTTAACTCATGGGCTGTGTTCTCAGTGATGTCAGTAGGGTCTCTACATGAATAGTCTGGATTTTTTGGTGATGTGATTGCTGTATCAATGATAGTCTACATGCCCTAGGGAGAACTTTTTCTGACTTTAGTTTACGCCACTTTTTGAAAGTGGGTGTATATAGATACACAAATGTTTTTAAGAACACTAACATCAGTAGGGGGGGAAGTGGCGAAAATAAAACTGGAGTAATTCTCTAGACATATTTAAAAGGAACCTGTCACCTGGATTTTGGGTATAGAGCTGAGGACATGGGCTGCTAGATCGCCGCTAGCACATCCGCAATATCCAGTCCCCATAGCTCTGTGTGCTTTTATTGTGGAAAAAAAACGATTTTGTTTATATGTAAATGAGGCACAAGGAGCTGTTACTTACGTTTCCGGAGCCCAGCCATGCCCACTGTGAAGGAAGCTGAGCTGCGCCTAGGCCATGTGACCGATGAACGCGATGTCACATGGCCAAGGCTACTGCCAGCATCGGTGCCTTCTCAAACAGCTGATCAGTGGGGGGTCAGACCCCCACCGATCAGATACTGATGACCTATCCAGAGGATAGGTCAAGTTTTGAAATCTCAGAAAACCCTTTTAAGGAGCCTGGTGTGTACAACAACCCCATTAGCTCCATCTCTAGCACATGTGTGCCATTTTTGTGGGTTAGGTACAGCTGTAAGGGGATGGTAATGTTCCCGTAATATAGCGCTGTCTCACACCATATAAAGCAGCAGTCATACAGGAAGGCTTGAAATGTGTTGGGTTTTGGAATTTGAATAGAGGGGATATTTTGATGTACCCTCCCTTGGTGATATTTAGGAAATGCTTCGAGGTGATCCCCAGTTTCAGCAGAAGTGTGTACGAGGCATTTCCCAGCCGAGAGATGTTTTGTTTATAGCCGTTAAATAGATTTTTTCCTGTTCTGTAAAATCCCATTTTTGTTTTCATTATCACAAAGTTTTTTCCTTTTTTATATTGACATTGTAACCCTTCGTGTTTCATAACTCCTCCAATTAAAAGTTGTTGTTTTTTTTGTTCCTGTGGACCCCAAGCCAAAAGACATCTCACATGTTTGTTAAGTGCTATCACGCTGAGCCTCCGTGAGCTGCGGAATGGACCTGGCAGTTCTGCTGTTTGCATGGTGCTATTTGGCTCGGCACTGATAAGCAATAGACAGTCTGGCTCCTTCAAGGAGTCTCTCAGTAATGTCTGAGCACTCGGCAGTTCGGAAACCCTCTGGCTGACTTTCCCCTGTGGACTGTTCATTTATCAGGAAATGAAATTGGTTACAGGGTTACTCACATTGCCAAACCTCACTGACGAAATCAGAATTGTTCCTGCTTGAAGGAGTGGCAGGCCCTCGTGTTAACCCTAGCGGGAGTGCGGAATAGTAGGACAGAGCCCCCCGCCACCACCTTAAAAATGTACTGCTTGTCACTTTTTGGAGACCAGATTTTGAAATTATAATGTATCATTTATTACATCCTGTTATTTTTTTTTTTTTTGTGGGTGGGGGGTCTGCATCAGATGGTACCCCCATCTCCATTTGATGAGGTGTCCGCTGGCACACTTGCTCAGCTATTTCCATAACTTCTCTAGAACATGTCTACTTCTTCGTTCATTCTTCACCTGGATACGTCGGGGACCCGTGTTCTTGACATAGATACTGGACCGACAACTGTCAGATATTTTTGCCATATATTCTGGATATGCCATGCAGAAATGCCAATTAAAAGCGCTATCGCAAGAAGACGACCCCTGTTCATATGCCAGGGGAGTCCTGCACTTGGGACACCCTCTTCCATTCTGGCAGAATCAAGCTGTCCTTGTGTTACATGGGCATCAATCACCTGAATGGCGGCCACGCAATACTACGTTTCCTCGCAGTGGCCTGGCTAACTGCATCTTTCTTCAGCAGCTCAGCTCTTGTCTCGGGAGTGGGACCCAAAGTGATCAACTGATTGGCCCTGGGGTGCATTTAAAGGAGTTGTGTGGGACTCAAATATATGTAGTCTATCCTTGAGGTCCAAGAGTCAGACCCTCACTGATCTGATATATTGAGAACCTATCCTTTGGTTCTATTTGTTGGACCCCACCGATGTGATATTAATGACCTATACTTGAGTACCGGTTGTCTGAACCCCACCCCTCATTGATGACATATCCTTGAGTACCTGGTGTCTGAACCCACCCCTGATATTGATGACCTACCCTTGAGTACCGGGTGTCTGAACCCCACCCCTGATATTGATGACATATCCTGGAGTACCGGGTGTCTGAACCCCACCCCTGATATTGATGACCTACCCTTGAGTAATGGGTATCTGAACCCCCACCTCTGTTATTGATGACATATCCTCAGTTATTGGGTGTCTGAAGCCCACCTATCTGATATTGATGACATATCCTCAGGACATATACACATCCATGTTTAGATGTGAATTTCCCTGACATAAAGTAGGAATCATAGAGGCACAGAGTTTTTAATGCCTTGTCCTCCCATTGTAGAAGACCATAGTCTGTAGGAGGATTGTAATGAACTGGTTAATATTATCCGGCTGATATGAGGGACCATGAGCATGGTGAGGGATTACCCTTGTGGTACTGATGAAATCACATTTGAAAGTCAGTGGGGGGACCCACAGGAATTGCCTTCTCAGAAAGTGGTGATTCTTAGGAACCCCATATCATGGGGTAAAGAGGGATACAAAACGGTTTATATTTAGAGATGGTGGTGAATAGAGAGATCACTAATTATCATGTTTTAGTTGTCCTTGGCTTTGAGAACTTTGATTTATTTGGTTTTCTTGCTGTTCTTGAGCGATTTTCACATACTTCTCGTCTGCCTGCTGGCACGCTCCATTTACTGTTTGAAGTTATTACATGGAAAACCTGAGTAAATATCTGAAAAAGGGAGTTTAAGGAGCAGCCAAATAACATGTTTTTTTTGTGTTGTTGTTGTTGTTTTCAAATTTGAGGAAATTTTGGCCCATTGACAAAATTCCCCGTACCCCAGTCAGATTTGTCACACAAGGCTTATGGCCAGGGGATCTCTCTTATTTCACAATGTTAATTAATCTTTCGTAGCAACTACATTGAAAGGGATTGTCTTATCACAAACTACTCCTTGGGAGCGAGACCTGCTGGTTCAACTCCCCTGACAAATGGCGGGTCTTGCTGGCGGGAGTGTCTGCTGGCTGCTCATGTCCCCTGCAGTGGCCACTCCAGGAAAAGTGTGGTATTACATGCCCAGGTACATTCGACAGAGCAAGAACTGCTGGCTCATAAAACGCAGGTCCCAAGCCGGGATCCCCAATGTATACTTTCCATATATGCTGGTAAAGCATATGAAAAGAGGTTGTCAGGATGGGACAAGCCCTCTAGGGGTATTCCAGTTGTTGAGTTATCTCCTATCCACTGATAGGACCCCCACCGAGAAGGGGGACCCTGTATCCCTTGGAGCCCCCAAAATGAATGGAGGGACAGTTTGGGCATGTGAACTGCCACCTCCTTCATCTGTATGGGAGATGTATAGATAAGCGCTGTATTCAGCTGTCTCTGGAACTCCTGTACAGATGAACGGAGCGAGAACTGACGCTCTGTTTCTTTCTGGGGGTCCCTGTTCTCATGATCTGTGGAGGTCCCAGCGGTAGGATCCCCCAAACTAATAGTTATCCTCTATCCTGTGGTTAGGAGATAAGTTTTAACAACCAGAATATCCCTTTAATGCTTGTTTATAATGGTTGTATTGCACTTCCCGTTGTAACATCCCATTTACTGTCATCCATATGGTGTCCAAAGCCACTCCATCTGTAGGGGAGTGGCTTTATGCTTTATATGATTCTCTTATCAAATGGACCGCCCTGTATCTGCCTCTGCAGATACAGGGTTAGAGCTGCACTTTCTGTATTAGAGCCTTGGTCAACTTTTTACCTGACCAACCACATAGCTAAATGATAATATTTACAGGGAGCTTACATTTAATTCAATGGTAGCTGTGCAAATCTGTCTTCGGTAAGCTCCTGAGTTCCCCCTAGTGGTGGTCACAGGCTATTAGAATTTTATTATTTACACAATGGCTATGTGAAAGGATCTGGAGCCCTGCATGAGAAAAAAAAACCTAAGCTAAGCTTCAACGTGATTTGACCACCCCAGCAAATGCTGAATCCTGTCCTGCTCCTCCACAGATGTTTCCATTCATACCCTTTAGTAAGCAACTGGTGCTAACCCGCAGTGTAGTATAGGAACATCCCACCCCTCTGAGTCTTGTGAGTGCTGAGGTGGATGTGGCGGCACAGTACACTTTGCCTGTAGGATGAACTCTCGGAGCCGTTCACAAGACAGATTGTCTGTCTCCTAATGAAGACAGAACAAGTTCTCGTTACATCTGCAACCGTAAAGGTTATTAAGGTTCTGTAGACTAAGTGGAGCAGTGATTACCAGGAATACCTCCCCCTGCGAGTAGCTGCCTTTTTATTTTTGTCTTTTAAACTTTCCAGTGCACTTCTTGTACAAGTTCTTTCCTGTTTGTCTATTGGTTTATGGCAGCGGTATGTATGATACCACATGGGTCAAGAGCAGGCCTGACCCGCCCGAGCACGGCACAATGAGACATGTGGGACTCTGAAGAAAAGAAAATGTAATAAAAACACAGATGGCAAAGCACAATAATAATATATGCCCCCACCCCTCTCCCGAAGTTAATTTCCTTCTGTATACCTATAGCCATCACTTTTGATTTTTCATTACCCCTTATTGTTGCTTTAATTTCTTGTAGATTATGATCATTCTATCCTTCCTGTAAAAAAAATCTGTTCTCCATGCACTCATGTCCTGGTAAGATTTTGAAGGACATGTGCTCTGTAAAAGCAGAGATGCAGTTTAAAGTATGAGGGAAGTAACAGAATCCTGAGCCAGGAAGTGGTTTTCAGACTAGCTCAGTCTCTAATAGACAATGCAAATAGCCTGGAGCCATTGATTATAGCTATGTGATGGAGAAGAATAAGGTTGGGGGGGGGGGGGGCAGGTGGTGATATCTAATGGGCATCAGAGGTTGGATTGATGAGTCAGGACCTTTAATGGTGGAGATGGCTGAGATGCCTTTTCTTCATAACTAAGACCCTCCATGTCCTTTATGAGTTGAGTCTCTCTCCTCTGTACTTTTTCCAGCTCCAGGGCATCCTTTCTATGGACTGGTGCCCAGAACTGAACTGCATGTTCCAGATGAGGACGCACCAACGCTTTGTAAAGGGGCAATAGTACATCCCTGTCCTGCAGGTCCATGCCTCGTTTACTACATGACCATATCCAGTTAGCCTTTAGAAGCAGCTGATTGACATTGCATGTTGAAGTCCTTCTCTACAAGTTCATGCCTCTCCCAGTGTTACCTAGCCTACTACATATGATGCACAGAGAATATCACTACCAAGATGCAGAACTTTACATTTAGCCACATCTCATTTGCCAAGTGGATGCCCATACATTCAAAGAGTGTCCAAGTCACCTTATGTGGTCTTGGACTCGAGGTCTGCAGATCTTAGATAAATCACTACCAGGAGAATGATTGACTTCATAAGGCAAAAAGTATATATGTATACGGCTGGGCTTTTTCAGAACCGGAATTGTTGACCTGTCCACTTGCAAGAAGTGAGAGACGAAGAGGAAGAGAACATTTGGATCTGGACCCCTTATCTATCAAAATTCTAATGTCACTGTAAAATATTTTGGAATTTTTATTATTTTTTAAATGCAAGGAACGAACAAATAAGCGCTCAAGCATGGTCTGTGAGTGGGGGGATTCGTGCCCTCTCCCCATGTGGCGGACATTACGTTCCGTCCTGCTGGTTATCCATATCTGCAGGCAGAAGTGCTGTGTATGCTGGCCTCGCATTAGGACTGAATGGGAGCTTGTAAGTTATCACGCAGCCTTTCCAGGGCATATAGATTGTGGAGCCAGAGGTCTGCAGCCTGAATAGGGGGTATTAGTCAGCATGTCCTGAACTCAGACAGATAAGGGTCCGCTTCCCGGCCTGCTCTGATCGCACAGTTAAAGTCTGGTGACAGAAAGTCTGTCTCTGTTTTTAAGCAATTGTTATCATTTTTTCCCTATTTTCTATATTTACAAGTCTGGCCGGGGTTACAAATGTCCAAACAAAGCCAAGAAACGACTTTTTAAGGTCTGACTGTCCATTATTATCGTGCAGCCGCGCTCCCATGGCATCTATTCATCCTCTGTCTCATTATATTTGTATTAGGACCGGCCCCAGAGATTTTCGCTGCTTCTCTTCAAGATACAAGTATTTCCTGATTCATCACCAAGCATGATATAATCTTATGGCTTCTGGGTGGCAGCGGCTGCTGAAGATTGTGCCTAAGGGCTCATTCACACGACCATATTTATGTGTCCGCAAAAGATGCATACAGCACACTGTGTGCTGTCGGCATCCGAACTTCTGTTCCGCGGCCCCGCAATTGCAGACAAGAATAGGCATTTCTATCATAGGGCTTGTCGTGGGCGTTTCCGCAGAATGCACACAGCCAGTATTCGTGTTTTGCGGCTCCGCAATTTGCGGAGCGCAAAACACACATGGTCGTCTGGATAAGCCCTAAGTGTATGGGGCACAACATCCCTGGGCATAGTCGGTGCATGTGTCACTGGAGAAGCCAGACTGGGGGCGATCAGCTGATTGCTGGGGTGACTTGATTCGAGGAAGGAGTTGCATTACTTATCTCAGACTAATCCTGATTTAAAGGGATTGTCCAGAACTTTTATATTGATGGCTTATCCTAAGAATGGACCATCCATATCTGATCAGCAGGGTCCGACACCCTGCACCCCTGCCGATCAGCTATTCTGCAGTTGCTTCCATTGTAACCAACAGAGTTGGAATTGAAATATACTGTATATCCCGAAGACCCAATACATGCTGGATCCTTATAGTGCATCATGCATGTCTGGTCACCGCCCTACGTGCCGTATGAGTAGTTGCACATGGCATGCTGGTTTGTTTTGCAATGCAGAATGCACCATAGACACGTATAGAAATAGGGAAGTTGTTCTAGACTGTAAGATCAGGGTATGGGTCACTGTCAGGACAGACTCCTCTTTCGATTCCATGAATAATAAAGTGATGCAATAAATGACATGTAAACATTCCCGTAAACACCACGTTACAATACCACATCCCATAGAGATGGATTACGCATTTTGGGTTTTTTGTTTGTTGCGGAACTTACTGTCTGTCTCCATTTGGCCAAGTTGCATAATTCTCTCTCTTCCTAGAATCGGTGTTGTTTTTTTATGTCTCTTCTCCAGTTGACCCATGGATGGTTTGCTTGATGCAGTCATTTGGAGCGTTTATCTAAATTGGCCACAGACAATAGAGTTTTCTTTTTGGCAGGACCCACCATTTTTCGACAAACACCCACAACAATGATGTGACTATGGAGCCAGACAGATGGTGCCAGCAGTTTAGGAACGGAGGAATCTAACAGTTTGCGTTCCTGTTTGTTTCAATTTCTACCCCGGAGATCAGCAGTGCCAAGGGTGTATGGTGGCTGCTTATCGCCGTGGCCAGATATAGTGGCAGTGAATATCTGCGGTATCCTTTATTTCTCGTTGATTTTATGCATCTAAAATAAAAATTAGGAAAATTGCCTTTATGCAAAAGCTCTGCATCTCCTCTGTCTTCCTCTTCGATACTGTCTGTAGAAAAGGGAGCGGAGTAACACCTGACTACAGGGTCAGACTGCACAGAGTTGTTTGTATGCTATCCATGGGGATATATAGGTCGGCACATGTGCTGTATACACAAAATGCTTGATTGTATTAAAGATTATGTTCAGTGTTGATTCATTTTAGATGGAGCAATCCAACAATGGCTTCATAATGACTAATTATGAAAGGTAACATGATACATCATTTGCTCCAGGCTCTGAAAAGGTAGCAGAGAAGACTTAGAAGTTGTAGACATGTTCGTACCGTCTGCCATTAGAGACAGAGTGCATTTAATGTTGAAGTCTGATCTGGGTTAACATACAGTATGGGAGCTACACACATTGTGTGTATTACATATCACAAAAATACTTTTGCAGCTACAAGATCTTATTGGCGCCACTTCTGCAGCTGCAGGATCCTATTGACAAAATGTTTGCTGCTGCAGGATCGTGTTAACACAACCTCTACAGCTGCAAGGTTAGGTGGACACCGCTTCTGCAGCTGCAAGATCTTATTAATGCTACTTCTGCAGCTACAGGATCTTATTGACTCAACTTTTGCTGCATCTGCAAGATCTTTTTGACATTGCTTCTGAAGCTCCAGGATCATATTAACACCACTGCTACAGATGCAGGGTCTTAACATCTCTTCTGCAGCTGTATATTCTTCTTGACAACGCTTCTTCAGCTGCAGGGTCTTATTGACACTACGCGGGTTCTTCTTGACACCACTTCTGTAGCTGCAAGATCGTATTGACCATCCTTCTGCAGCTGCCGGATCATATAGACACTTCTTCTTCTGCAACTGCTGGATCTTATTGACATTGCTTCTGCAGGATCTTAACGCCACTTCTGCAGGATCTTATTGACTCCACTTCTGCAGGATCTTAACGCCACTTCTGGAAGGATGTTATTGACGCCACTTCTGCAGCTGCAGGATCTTATTGACGCCACTTCTGCAGGATCTTATTGACGCCACTTCTGCAGGATCTTATTGACGCCACTTCTGCAGGATCTTATTGACGCCACTTCTGCAGGATCTCATTGACGCCACTTCTGCAGGATCTCATTGACGCCACTTCTGCAGGATCTCATTGACGCCACTTCTGCAGGATCTCATTGACGCCACTTCTGCAGGATCTCATTGACGCCACTTCTGCAGGATCTCATTGACGCCACTTCTGCAGGATCTCATTGACGCCACTTCTGCAGGATCTCATTGACGCCACTTCTGCAGGATCTCATTGACGCCACTTCTGCAGGATCTCATTGACGCCACTTCTGCAGCAGCAGGATCTTATTGACGCCACTTCTGCAGCAGCAGGATCTTATTGACGCCACTTCTGCAGCAGCAGGATCTTATTGACACTGTTTGGTATATTAGTGGATAACCTTATGCAGTGCATGTTCTGCTTCTAGGTCGGCATCTATGGCATCAGTTATACACATATATAAACATATCACTTATATCTATTTTTTCGGTGTTGGGGACAGAGGAGGGCCTCCTGGAGTTTGGGCGAGGGTCACAGCGCATCCCTCAGTGTCACTGATATTAAGTGTCACGAACCCCTGGAGTGTCCCTTTGGCCTTCCCTTGTACAGCCGGTGACTCTTGTTTTCGTAGCATGATACAGGAACAAGACAGATGAGAAAGAGAAATGAAACAGGAAGAGAGGACAGTCACGGTGAGTAGGTGCTCTGGAGCCAGACGCAGGACAGTAATAGAGAAAATATGCACTCTGGTAATGTGAGGTTTCACTTAAACCCCCAAGAGCCTTCATGTCTCCGCTGCTGGGCTCTGGTGTGCAATCCCTTGGCACCGGGTAACCAGCAGGGGGTGAAGCTATGTATAACACACCAATGAAGGGCTGCATTCTCTATACCAGAAGGCTGAGACTGGAAGGGCTTTATGGGAGTAGTAGTTCCACAACAGCAAGACCGAACATGGCTGTTATACCCTGCATGGCTTCTGTAGCGAAGTGCAGGAAATTATTGCGTTACTGGGTTGTAAAACTGCTAGAATATCTGTATTTGCTTATGTGATTTAGCAATCTAGTCGCTGGTGAGAGAGAGGAAAGAGCCCATAGAAGTGTTTGCGGTAGGTTCTTTCTTACATATCTAGTCTTACATCTGTTCCAAGAACTTCCTGTGGCTTTTGATAAAGTCACGTGATTGGAACGGCAGACAGTCTGCAATGTATTTGGACTGTCTCGCTTTTGCACCTCTATCCAAACCACCGACTAGCACTTCTGCTTTTAGCTCACGCAATGTTCTGCCGTCTGCATATTGTGCGCCGTTTTTTTTTTTTTTCTTTCTTTCTTTTCCTCTCTCACTGTCTCTGGGTTGTAAAAGCGAAAAAGCATATAGTGATCCGGCTCAGAAGGGAGAAAGACGCCATCAACACGCAAGCTCAAGGCCGGCCGTTCTCACAATGTATACCGCACGTAATCTCGTCACTAAGCGACCGCACTTGCTTTATTATCCTTTTACAGGGGCTTTTCAAAACATTTGTAGACTATCCTTAGGGCCCCCTCTCCAATAAACTGCCTCTCCATGATGCACAGGATTGTTTTAGATGGAATTAGTGAAAAAGTAACATTATCTTGTTTCCTATTGTATGAGGAGATGTATGAGAGTTATCAATCAGTTAGGACCGATAGGTATTTGAAAGGCAAGAGGCACTTTCTATCTGTAGACTATTATTTAAAGGGAATGTGTAATCTTAGGCTACTTTTACACTAGCGTTCGGGGCTCCGCTTGTGAGTTCCGTTTGAAGGCTCTCACAAGCGGCCCCGAACGGATCCGTACTGCCCCAATTCATTCTGACGGGATGAGGATCCGCTCAGAATGCCTCAGTCTGGCTCCGTTCCGCTCAGGAGGCGAACACCCAAACGCAGCTTGCAGCATTCGGGTGTCCGCCTGGCCGTGCGGAGCCAAACAGATCCGTCCAGACTTACAATGTAAGTCAATGGGGGACGGATCCGTTTGACGTTGACACAATATGGTGCAATTTCAAACGGATCCGTCCCCCATTGACTTTCAATGCAAAGTCAGGACGGATCCGTCTGACTAACAATTAGACTTAGATTTTTTTCAGAAATATAATGCAGACGGATGCGTTCTGAACGGATACCATCGTTTGCATTATAGGTGCGGATCCGTCTGTGAAGTGTGAAAGTAGCCTTACACTTTTTTTTTTATTTCCATGTGACAATATGTTTAAAAATAAAAATAAATAAATAAATCCTAAAACCTTGCAGTTTTCCTCTGGCCATTGAGCCTATGTCAAGACCTCCTGATCTGTGCAGATCAATTCTCAGCAGTCATCTCATTATTACTGCAGGCAGGATTACAATGACCCCTCACCTACTGTGTTCTCCCCTTTCCCTTATAGATTGTAAGCTCTTGTGGGCAGGGTCCTCTACCCCTCTGTACCAATCTGTTAATAGTTGTGTTTTTATATTACTAATAATAATAATAATAATAAATGACAGGTAAATTATATATACAGACACCACAGCATCCACGATTCACAATAGGTGATGGACACAGCTGTCCTCCTCCCCCTCCCCGCGCAATGACCACCGCACAGGTCACAGAGCATGTCTAGACCACTCTCCCATAGAATCTCCCCCATAATCTTGCATAGAAAGAATAAAAAAAAAAAACTGTGATCAAAAACATTAGTAAAAAAAAAAGGATATCTGTCACTTTATGGTTTTAATTGGAACAAAAACATAATAGGTGACACATTCCCTTTAAAGTAAAAAAAAAGCTGATGAATAATTGGTAGGCCAAGAGTCAAAATCATGAGATAGCAAATAGGGGGGGGGGGGGGGGGGGTGGAAGGAGACGTCGGATATTTCTAAATTCCAAGAGCAACAGACAGCCGGCCAAGTGACACTGAGCTCCCGCAAGATAAGGTTCCCCTCCATTATTAATGCCACGGTCAGCTTCACAAACCTTGTCATCCCTGTTGTAATCATGTTGCAGAGTGGCAGTTTATTATTAGGCCTAGCCACATCCTTATAAATAATGAACCGGGTCATGTATTATCTCCCCCGGCAATTACAGCAATGAGGCTTTTTATCTCTGCCCCTGTTGACTCAAGCAACAATTAGGAGCAGACACCAGGCCGGTTCTCATGGCTTGTTCAGTGCCTGACATCAGGCTCACATGAGTGGTAGCCATCCCGGATGATAGGGAGTAGGATCATCTACAGGTCACACCATCCACCACACTGTCTCCTTTGTTTAACCACTTTAGAGCCACCTGTTCCGTCCCAGCTTACTTGGGTATTTAAAAGGGTTTTCCAGAATTTATTTTACTAGTGATCGGTGGGGGTCTGACACCCGGGACCCCGCCGATCAGCTGTTTGGAGAAGGCAGTGGCATTCCTGTGAGCGCCGCGGTTTTCTCCGTGCTTACCGAGCACAGCGCCGTACATTGTATAGTGGCTGTGTTTGGTATTGCGCTCAGCCCCATTCACGTCTATGGGGCTGAGTAGGTCATTAGTATTAAGGGCTCATGCACCCGAACGTGTACCGGCCGTGCCCGTATTGTGGCCCACAAACAACAGGCCCGCCATATACAGGCACTGGCTGTGTGCGCACCGTATCACAGATGCGGACACGTTCACTTGAATGGATCCGCAATCTGGAAGATACAGAGCACAAGGCCACGGAAGCACAATGGAGTGCTTCAGTGGCATTACGGACTGTGCCTACGCACTACAAAAAAATTGAACATGCTCAATTTTTTTACGGTGCGGACCCATTCCAGTTGAATCACACGGATTTTGTGCAATTTGCAGTCCGCAATGTACGGGCGGCATACGTTCGTGTGAATGAGCCCCCAGAAATCCCCTTTAAAGGGGTGTTCCAATCATAGCCTGTTGTGGCATGCCACTAGGAGATGCCATTTTACTATGAACAGTCTCTGGGACGCCCCCATTGATTCAGAGAAGAACCTAAGTCACTGCAAACCTCACAGGTAATTGCCATGCAGAGAATAATGAGAAGAAAACAGGGACCTCATTGAGTACAAATAGAAATTCATCTCATGATTCAGATGCATACGAATCTTATGTACAGGACATAAACCACCAGGAAATTCCTGGGAGATGTGAAATTCGGGCTAAAGCAGACCATATAACGAATGTCGGATGAACCTTATGATTTCCGTTCTTCTGCTTCGTTATAGGATCAGAAGAACCAAAATAACGGAAGTGTCGGAATCGACAGATAACCGACTGAAATGGAGCCTAACAGACCCCTTTGACTATAATGGGATCTATTAGGTTTCCCTTTATGGAGAAAGTAGTTTTTTTTTAGCTGAGAAAAAAGTCCTGTAGAACTTTTCTGTTGGCTATTTTTGACGGACTCCGTAACGGAAGCCCTAAATGGCGCTTCTGACATAGATGAGAATGTAGCCTTATGTGAATGAAAGTGTCCAGACTCCCCGCAGGGGATTTGGGGAATGAAGGTTCGGGCATGTTGGATTTCACTATGCCAGATCCTCTTCTTCTTCTCTAAAGCCCTGCTGCCAACGGGGATCCGTCTGTGCCCAGTGGTGTCCAGCTGTGCTGGCTGGGGTCTAGGTGTGTGCTCCTCTGCCGGAACAGACTTCTGGATTTACCTGCAGCAGATGTGAACCTACCCGAAGAAGAAGTTCTCGTCATAAATAAAAGTATCCTCCAAGGTATTCACCTTTACTGATGGATTATATCAGGAAAATTGGGAGAATTGCGAAGCCAACATTGAAGCTTTCAGTCATCGCACCCTCAAATAGCCATTATGAGATGTTACATCAGGGATGATAATCGGCAATTAAGTGCACATTCATAATGAGCTCCATCCATCTCCATAGCCGTGCATGCTCTACCTCCAGCCCCTCATCACCTCACTTGTCATCTTTTATAAAGAGATGGACAGAGTCGCCCTTCACTCACCGACCACTTCAAACTGCTGGCGGAGCTTCGTGAGGTTTCAGAGCGGCAGGTTACAGGGTCCAGCTTAGTGGATTGGCACAGGGTTAAAAGAGCCTTTTCATTCTGTAACTGCTCCTTCAAATCTGCCTGTGATCAAAAGTTATTAAGTTTTACCTTTTGACAGCGAGCATGAGGTGAGCTTAAATCTTGGCCACGAACGAGTCCACATCAGTAGGACTTTGTAACCATACCTCTTAACTGTGCTACATCAACATCACCGGCCGTCATCAAGTTGACAAACGGTTTCCAGGCTGCGCTGTCAGTTCTGGCACTAAATAACGGCTTTGTCTTTGATTTCACGGACAGTGACATCCTGACCGTTCTGTAAAACTTACATGCAACGCTGAAATTTTATGGTAGACGTACATAACTATTCTCATGTTTCTGAATGTGGATGACGGGGGTAGAGGGGGCAGAAGACATACCTGGAAGAAAGCAGTTGATTTAGAAACTGTGTCCTGTATCAGAAGGGTTGTTTGTGCATTCAAAGACATTTGTTTAGATATACAGAAATTTCGAACAAACTGCAATTTACTGCTGTAATACTGCCTCCAATGTACAAGAATATAACTACTATAATACTGCCTCCTAGGTACAAGAATATAACGACTA
Organism: Bufo bufo; assembly: GCF_905171765.1. NCBI lineage: Eukaryota > Metazoa > Chordata > Amphibia > Anura > Bufonidae > Bufo > Bufo bufo. The sequence goes on from NC_053390.1 coordinate 54,656,646, forward strand.
TAATACTGCATCTTATGTACAAGAATATAACTACTATAATACTGCTCCTATGTACAAGAATATAACTACTATAATACTGCTCCTATGTACAAGAATATAACTACTATAATACTGCATCTTATGTACAAGAATATAACTACTATAATACTGCTCCTATGTACAAGAATATAACTACTATAATACTGCATCTATGTACAAGAATATAACTACTATAATACTGCTCCTATGTACAAGAATATAACTACTATAATACTGCTCCTATGTACAAGAATATAACTACTATAATACTGCTCCTATGTACAAGAATATAACTACTATAATACTGCTCCTATGTACAAGAATATAACTACTATAATACTGCCTCCTATGTACAAGAATATAACTACTATAATACTGCCCCTATGTACAAGAATATAACTACTATAATACTGCTCCTATGTACAAGAATATAACTACTATAATACTGTCTCCTAGGTACAAGAATATAACTACTATAATACTGCCTCCTATTTACAAGAATATAACTACTATAATACTGCTCCTATGTACAAGAATATAACTACTATAATACTGCCTCCTGTGTACAAGAATATAACTACTATAATACTGCCCCTATGTACAAGAATATAACTACTATAATACTGCCTCCTATTTACAAGAATATAACTACTATAATACTGCCTCCTAGGTACAAGAATATAACTACTATAATACTGCTCCTATGTACAAGAATATAACTACTATAATACTGCCCCTTATGGACAGTAATATTGACCTGACCGGCTAGTGTTGATATCAGCCTGGTGGTACCATACGGTAGGTTCATCTTTCTGCAGACTCTTGGACAGCAGTGACCCGGACAGTTATGAGAATTGGATAATCGCGGTGTCAGAATACACATGGGAGATGGAGGGACTGATAATATCCATTTCCTGCGTAGAGGAAATCAGTGGTAAATTGTCTTTTCTCAGGCTAATGGCGATACATTGAAAGCCCTCTGTATTATGGAAACTTAAAGGTCCAAGGGAGAAAAAAAAAACCTCCATTATGTATGATTCCCGAGGAAATGGCATTGTGACGCTGTGCTGAATGGAGGGTCTCATGTCTGCTGCACCATAGGAGACAATGGCGTGCTCTGCAGAGACTAATCACTCAGCGCTTGTATGATAGCGCCATTGTCTGTACAGGGAGTTTTCATTATCCGTCCATTCAATGACTTGTAGTGTTTGTATAGTAGGTGGTAAACATGTATTCGCCATCTATGAGAGCAGACATTAACCAATTCTGCCGCCGCTCCTCCATTCACTCAGTGGCTTTCATATCTTACAGAGATTTTTCTTCCCCACCCCACTATTTCCCGGCTCGCAGACTTGAATGACTTTGTCCCATTGTTTCTGTAATGTAAGAGCCGAGTACTTTATGTTGTGCTGAGGACTACATGACGGCAGCTGAGAGGGTTCAGATCGGAGCAACTTCTCCCACCTCTCAGAAGCAAGATGAGCTCCACAAAATCACGTACTGGCCTGAACGGACCGGCAAACACAGGAAATAAAGTCCATACAAACTTTCAAAAAATTGACCAAATATTTTTGCTCACCCCAAAAATCAAGAAAGGTAGTAAGCACCGAAGTTCAGGGGACAATCCGGTGTCTCATTGGTGTGATAATGACCATTAGGTCAACAGCTGTCCACACTGACGGGCACTGATCATCCTAATGGGCATGTTTCAGTAGAAGGAGGAGAATCGGCAGCTACCAGGCATATCTGATGCTCTTTATCTCTAGAAGAAACAATAGGCTCATACAGATAAAATCCAGGCTACCCGTGTTTTTCTAGATGCCCCCAACAGAACGCTAGTCGCTAGCAGTGGGCTTCAACCTGTGGATCTCCAGCGTGCATTCTTGGAATTGTAGTGAGCCACAGGGTATAGAGCTGTCGTCTTAAAAGGAGTGTGTTATTAGAAAATGTCCCATTGTTTAAATGAAGTTTTTATGTTATCATATCTTTTATAAAATTTTATTTTTTCCTTGTTGCTATAAAAAAAAAAACTAAAATCCTGCAAATTTTGCACCAGCTAATAAGCTTAGAGGGAGTCTGTCAGCACAGTTTGCCATTATACACTGCTTACATAGTACTGTAGCATAACTGTACATGAGTCAAATGGTACTCGCAAGTGCCCAGGGGCGACCACGACGGGATTTGCGCTTAGGTTTTAGCTTAGTGCTGATCCTGTAATAGACATCCTTTGGTCCCGTGTAATTTCTCCTTGCCCCACATAATAATGTTACTTGATGATAACAATGTCAGATCCCTCGGCTGGACATGCGCAGTGGTTGTATACCGCACAAGCTGATACATTCAGGACGGACACGGTTATATAGGGCTCATGCGTGGGACGCGGGGTTCTGTCGCGTTCCTAGGACATATGCCGTCGCATGCGCAGTATCCCACATGGGACGCATGCGCGGGACATGAGGAAATCTCGCGTTCCTATGACATATGCCTGCGCATGCGCAGTACCCAGTATGGGACGCGGAGGTTATTATGAACATGTGAGGATTCATGACGTAGGTTTGTCCATTTTTATTAATACATGATTAAGCACAGATGCACTTTATATTTGAATTTTTGGCAATTATGTACTTGACACAGAATTATAGATATGAAAGATTATTTATTGTAATCACGATCACTTTGTAATAATGCTGTACTTTGTATACATGTAGCACATGGAATTATGTTTTTAATCATGTTTTTCACTGTATATTCACATATATTTATTGATGACCAATTATGTAATACTGATGAGCTCTGCCTGTTTAAATATGTTGTGAGCACTATATTCACTAGCTTGACAAAGGCTCCATTGAGAGAGCTGAAATGCACATTGCTGTTGGGTGTAATAAAATCCACCTTTTTCACCACAAGACTGGAGTGCTGCCCTCATTTCACCGATTTTGTTCTACTGTTCCTGGTCCAGGAATTCAAGTGGGATTTGCACCTGGCAACCTAAAGAGTGCTGCTGTTTTACTTTCGTTTTTTTTTTATATATATATATATATATATATACTAGACATTATGCCTGTTACAATAACGGGCGCTAGAATTGGCCGGGGCGCAGAGCAATCACACCACGCTCCGGCCGATCAACGCCATCCGCACAGACCACACCCCATGCAGCGAAGGCGGCGCATGCACACTGGCTGGACGTTGGCGGGGGAACTGTGGCACTAGCGGACCGCGGCGGGGGAGCTGTGGCCTGCCTATAGGGTGGCACCCTACAGGGAAACTTGTGTGGAGCGCTGTGTCCGTGTGGAGCAATGTGTCCTGATTGGACGCCGCGCATGCCCAGTGCAAAACTGGTGACACACACACTGACACAGCGCACTCACACAGGGATTTTATTATTATAGATACATATATAAATAGAGAGAGAGAGTTAAAGAGGTTGTGCAGTGGCTTAATATTAATGGCCTATCTTCAGGACAGGTGATCAGCCTCGGATCTGCGGCACCCCCTGCTGATCAGCTGCTTGAACAGGAGGCGGAGCTTGTGCACTGCTTCCACTTCCTCTTATATCTAGGACCCATGTGGCTTTTTTTCTTTTTTTTAAATTAAATCATAAAATAAAAACAGGAAAGACCATCAATATAAAAAAAAAAAAAAATTAAAACCCCTTTTTATAGACAGGGACTGTGCATGTGCAGCCTCCTCATAGGGTTTGGTTATCCATATTCTTGAGGTTTTAAAGAGGACCTTTCACCTTGAAAAACATTGTGAACTAAGTATGCTGCCATGGAGAGCAGCGCCCAGGGATCTCACTGCACTTACTATTACCCCTGGGCGCCGCTCCGTTCTCCCGTTATGCCCTCCGGTATCTTCGCTCACTAAGTTATAGTAGGCGGTGTCTGCCCTTGTTCTGTGGGCGTCTCCTCCTCCTAGGCTGTAGCGCTGGCCAATCGCAGCGCACAGCTTACAGCCTGGGAGAAACCTCCCAGGCTGTGAGCTGTGTGCTGCGATTGGCCAGCGCTACAGCCTAGGAGAAGGAGACGCCCACAGAACAAGGGCAGACACCGCCTACTATAACTTAGTGAGCGATGATACCGGAGGGCATAACGGGAGAACGGAGCGGCGCCCAGGGGTAATAGTAAGTGCAGTGAGATCCCTGGGCGCTGCTCTCCATAGCTGCATACTTAGTTCACAATGTTTTTCCAGGTGAAAGGTCCTCTTTAACTACTGGGATCCACTTCTATCCCAAGAATTAGAGTGCATGTCCTATCTATATGACTTAAAGGGCTCTTAGTACAAAACCTCTTTGATGCAGAAGAAGTTATAATATAATCAAAAATACGTTTTCAAAAAACCTCTGTGATGGATCCAGGCCGCCCATGTAAAACCACAGCCACTGGAGGCTAAGGCATGGATGGCCCGGCTCTGCTACCCTCACGAGAACAGATGGTGGCCAGGGGTTTCTGATATTGGAGCCGTCTCCAAGTGTAACAGTGGTTGTCTTCATGAACTTTGCTCTGCTGCCCTCGCGAGAATAGTGTAAAAGTGGTTGTCTTCATGAACTTTGCTCTGCTGCCCTCGCGAGAATAGTGTAAAAGTGGTTGTCTTCATGAACTTGGCCTCATGCTGCGTTTTATAATAACCTACCTTTTTTCTCCCGTAGAAATTCCCTGAGCTGAAGTTCAAGTACGTAGAAGAGGAGCAGCCCGAGGAATTCTTCATCCCGTACGTCTGGTCCTTAGTTTACAACTCAGCTGTTGGACTGTACTGGAACCCGCAGGACATACAGCTCTTCACTATGGACTCCGGTTGAGTTGAGACAATCGGTACAGACTGAACTTTGTGGGATATCTCCGCTGCATGGAGGGGGGCATACAACCTTGCACTCTGCAAAGTGTGGTCTTCTTCGGACCTTCCTTCCCCCAATACTAGGCGTCATGCTAAGGTTTGACGCGATGGCTGGCTCTCACACCGTGACCACTAGCGTCTTAATTTCTAGGGTTTCTTTCTATTTTTCCTTCTCCTAATTATGATGATATATATTTTTATTTTGGCAGAACAGGGGGAGGTTTTAAATATATCACTGTATATATATAAGTTTGCGTTTGACTGAATAAAGCTGTGAATGTAACAGCATGTACGTCACAATGTATCTTATATATCTTGCTATGTGAGGTACGTGCCGCTGTGTGGTACTTATGATAAACACCGCAGTCACAGGACAGGCAGTGTTGTCCATAGACATGAGGATAATTACTAATGATCTGACATGGCTAACGCATTCGGTTCCGACCTATGGAACTTTCTTCCAGTGGGCAGAACAAGAACTGGACTTGGTTCATACTGATCAGTTGGAACTGTACAATGAGTTGGACTTTCACTTGTCCTTAGCTTGTGGTTCCTCATAATATAAGTGACATCAGATTTTTATGGCATCCACTTATCTCCCCACCTCTTCCATTCACCTTTGGCCAAGCTGAACACACATGTTATGATGGAGTCCAGGATGTCCCATGTATGTAGTTAATGAAAAGAGGGAGGGCCTAAATGCATAATCGGTGTAGGACCCATACTCTTTCTGTATCCCAAATCCTAGGAGCATCCTATTCCATGCTATGGTTGGAACCGGTGATATAGATTTGGCTATGGACACCTTCAGGGCATTTTTTTTTATGATTGCATTCTACTCATTTTGGGCTCAAAATAATTTTTTCAATTGGCCTTTATTAAAAATGTTCGGCTGTTTTTGAGATACAGGGGTTAAAAAAATCAGTCTGTTTGTAGAGTATTACACTGGCCAGTTTTTCCGCAGATAATCGCTAACGAGCTCTCTTTAGCGATCATCTGGCAGTGTAATACTGCCAATTGCCTGATGAACAAGCTCGATCATCGGGCAATCCAAATCTTTTGACATGTTAAAAAATTATCGTTTGCAGGCGGCAGATCGTGGTGTCTAATAACGATCTGCTGCCGGCAAACCACTGTACAGCATGGGGCCGAGCGATGGGATAGCGATCGCTCCCTCCGTGCTGCAGAGGAGATCGCTGCATGTAATATCATCTGTCTCCTCCGCTAGCGAGCAGGCGATTGCTGGGAGGGAACACTTCCCTCCCGACAGTTGTCTGCCACATCGGGCTGTGTAATACAGCCTCAAGGCTTCACATGAGCCGTCAGCTGAAGGGACTGAGAAGTGATAATCTGCAAACAGACTGATTTATTTAATTTTTTAACCTCTGTTTCTCAAAAACAGCCAAACATTTTTAATAAAGATCAATAGAATAAAATGCAATCATAAAAATTTGCCCCGAAGGTGTCCATAGCCTTTAAATAGGGGATGAGTTTCTCCACCAGTGACAGGTGGTAAGTGATGGTTTTCCAGTTGTGACATATTTCAGATTGATTTACCCTGCACTAGTCTCATTATCAGAATAGATTACTGCTACAAAATATATTCATAAGCATTAGTCCTTTCCAACATGTGGCGCTTGGCCTGTTAGAAAACTACAACTCCCAACAAGTCCTGATAGCTACAGCTGGAGAGCTACGGGTTGGAGATTTCTGCCTTATATGCTTTAGTTCGCCGCTCCCAGGTACCCATGACCTGCTGATAGGTTCTTTTTTTCTATTTTCCTTATGTAATTGCATCGGCGTGGGGGGCGTGAATACTAAGTCCACTCTGTATATAAACCATATTTATTTTGATATTGAGAATATACAAGCTAGCATGGATATTTTTGAGTGCATACTTTTCTATAACCCTCCTTCGCTTTCTTTCTGCTTCATTCATCATATGCAGCTTTCGGCTTGAGAGGTACAGGTGCGTTATATAACCACAGATACGTCTGGGGAGAAAATATCATAAAATCTGCTGATGTCACATTCACGACAATCAGGTCCTGTCTTTTGGATATTTATTTTATATAATCAAATTATAAAAAATAAAAAAAATCCCCAAAATTCTTTATTTTAATATTTGGAGAATTTTTTTCCCCACAATGTTATTAAAGAATGAGAAATTTTGAGAATTCATACATTTTGTGTGATCACATGTGTATGGACTTTCAAAATCTGCTAGTATGTGGAAAACATTTATGATCCGATTTTTATTTTATTTTTTTTAAATCCCAATATTCTCCCAACTTTTTGGAAAATCTTGTTATAGATGCGACTGGATGGAGCTCTTGGCTTTATTATGTATTGTATGATAATCTTTGAAATTTTGGGGCATTTCCTCAAAGGTTTAGGTCACAGCTGGCCATAAACAATAAGTAGCAGGGGTAGAAATCATCATCCTTACCTGCCACCTAAATGTATGAACAGTTGCTTCTAAGGCTACTTTCACACTAGCGTTCGGGGCTCCGCTTGTGAGCTCCGTTTGAAGGCTCTCACAAGCGGCCCCGGACGCATCCGTCCAGCCCTAATGCATTCTGAGTGGACGCGGATCCGCTCAGAATGCCTCAGTCTGGCAGCGTTCAGCCTCCGCTCAGCAAGCGGACACCTGAACGCTGCTTGCAGCATTTGGGTGTCCGCCTTGCCGTGCTGAGGCAAACGGATCCGTCCAGACTTACAATGTAAGTCATCGGGGACGGATCCGTTTGAAGTTGACACAGTATGGCTCAATTTTCAAACGGATCCGTCCCCCATTGACTTTCAATGTAAAGTCTGGACGGATCCGTTCAGGCTACTTTCACACTTAGGATTTTTTTTAAACTATAATGCAGACGGATCCGTTCTGAACGGATCCAAACGTCTGCATTATAGGAGCGGATCCGTCTGTGCAGACAGCAGACGGATCCGCTCTGAACGCAAGTGTGAAAGTAGCCTAAAAGGGGTTGTGCCACCATTACCTGTTAACGTAATATAATTCAGCATGGAAAAACTAGTTACTTTTAAATCTTACATTCTGTTGTGATATATTCTCTTCATAATTATTGTGTCCCCTATTGTTTAATCTGTATAGTAATTTGCACGTCCACCTAATGAGGTGGTCACACATGCTCCGTTCTTCAATTGCTGCTAGCTGTATCTACAGTTAGATGCTGTGACACTTACAGGGAGAGAGCTGCAACAGAAAGGATACAATCCTTAAGCTTTGTTAGAGAGAGCTGCAGCAATAATGACACACTCCTTGAGCTGAGATAGGGAGAAGGCTGCAGCAGAAAGGACACCCCTTGAGCTGTGACAGGGAGAAGGCTGCAGCAGAAAGGACACCCCTTGAGCTGTGACAGGGAGAGTACTGCAGTAGATAGGATAAACCTCTTGAGCTGTCATAAGGAGAGAGCTGCAGTAGATAGGATAAACCTCTTGAGCTGTCATAAGGAGAGAGCTGCAGCAATAATGACACTCCTTGAGCTGATATAGGGAGAAGGCTGCAGCAGAAAGGACACCCCTTGAGCTGTGACAGGGAGAAGGCTGCAGCAGAAAGGACACCCCTTGAGCTGTGACAGGAAGAGAGCTGCAGTAGATAGGATAAACCTCTTGAGCTGTCATAAGGAGAGAGCTGCAGCAATAATGACACTCCTGGAGCTGAGATAGGGAGAAGGCTGCAGCAGAAAGGACACCCCTTGAGCTGTGACAGGGAGAGAGCTGCAGTAGATAGGATAAACCTCTTGAGCTGTCATAAGGAGAGAGCTGCAGCCGAACAGACACCTCCACTGAGTGATGATAGGGAAGAGCTGCAGCAGAAAGGACAGACCCCTTGAGCTGTGATCGGGAGAGAGCTACTGCAGATAGGACATACCCACTGAGAAAGGACACGTCCCCTGAGCTGCCAGGCTGAAGATAATCTAGCAGAGCAATTGGAGGAGTGAATGTGAAGATCTCTGGATCCATGTGCGGTACAGGGCTTTGTTAAAGATTGTCATGTACTATATGATGTCTGGTTTATAATTTTTTGCATCAATCATGGCATAACCCCTTTAAGGACATGAGGTTATGCTGGAGAGCAAGCCAAGAGTCTTGTCTAAGACAGTTTTTAGCCATGGAGGACTGCAGGGCATAGCAGCTAAAAGTCATGGGTGCCTTGACCTAAACTTTACAGGTCCTCTATGCCAATGAGTTAATTAGGGGCCCCAGCAGTCGGGTAGTTCAGGCCGTCAGCTGTGTGGATTCATGTTTTTAGCCTTTTTTGTCTTTTTTATTTTTTTCCCCTGTTCCTCAGGAGAGTGCCGTGCTGTGCTTGACTTGAGCTCCGTTGTGCTAATGCTGACCTGACCCCTCAGCTCATACAAGTTTTTGAATAGCATCTTGGGCCCCTTGCTAACAAAAAAGAAAAAACTCCCGAAAGAGGTTTTAAACACTGCCGTGTGCGTTCATGTTACACCATGGGTGAAATGTACTCTGTGAAAAACAATAAAATTACCTTTCCAAAAAATCAGCTCGTCTGTATCCTCATTTGCAACCTACGGCCGTTACAAAAGTACACATATCACTGTAGAACCCAGTGCTTAAAGGGGTTGTCCGGGATTGAGGACTTTGTTCCATTAGTACAAGACAGACATACATATAACATACATCCATGTCCTACCTTTTCCACATGTTTCTGAAGCCCCATTTTCTTATAGGAAATTCTTTGCCGGATGTGAACTTTTCTTAGACTCGGTGACGTACCGGGTCCCTTGCAGGAGTGCTGAAGCCTCTTCTTCCGGCTGCTCAGGGAGCCCGGTGACGTCACCGGCACTGATGGGCGGGCTTTAGCGCTGCTCTAGCCAGTAAAACTGCTAGGGGAGAGCTAAAGCCCGCCCGTCAGAGCCGGTGACGTCACCGAACACACTGCCGGGCGGAAGCCTCCGCCCCGCAGTGTGTTATTGTAAACAAAAGAGCCTTTGCCCTGCGCGATTTAGAGCACAGCGCAAAGGAGAGCATCGGAGCATGAACTGCTCCGATGCTCAAGTCAGGGGGGCTGCCTGGGTGAAAATAGAGGTTTGTCCGGGTTCAGCTCTGAACCCGGGAAACTCTTTTAAATACTCTGTGCGCTGGTACAAAATCAAAAATATGTTTGTAACCACGCCTCCATTGTGTCTTCTGCCAACATTTTGGATTAAAAGGTGATCCCTTAATGGGAAAAGATGTCAGACTAGAACTGTCAGGTTACAGGGATCTTCCTGGTGATGGGTATGTAATACATGTGTATGGACACACACCCCACACCCAGCATTTAGGTAGGACTGTGCCAGGTCCCTGCCCGATGTCTGGATATCTACAGCGTTAACACTTCATTAACACACAGTGACTCATCCCGGCGGCCTCTCCTTTTATCGGTCCCTTGTTACAATCCTAGAAGTACTTTCACGTCTCAACCACAACCTCATCTCGCACCGGTACCACTTCTCGTTACTCTTCCCGGTGCATGGCGACCCCAGTGCGAAGTAAATGCTGCATCTTAAAGGGGGCGTCCGAGTTAAAAATATGCCTAGTTGCCCCTAAGTGTGAAAAAAAATTAGTAAAAGACGTTATACTTCCCACTTAATGCCCTGTTATATGGACTGACTGAACAGGCATTTATCAGGAATGAACCGTTTAAAGAGCACCTGTTAGCAGGATTAACCCATTTAAACCATCCATACTGTCGGGATGGGTTGATCCTGCTGATTAAAATGATACCTGTCAGCTGTAGCGTTCCTAAGGAAAAATACAATTTTTTTTTCCATTATGCATATGAGGGCTTCCATGCACCGAGGGGTGGAAAATTGAAGTGCACTGAGGGGCTAGGTCCCACCCCTAGGAGCACTGAAGACCTAATTTCCATAAGGAATAAAACACAGGTATCTTTTCATTCAACAGGATCAACTCTACCAGACAGTACAGCTGGTTTAATAAGCTGGATCCTGCTGACCAGTAATAGCTACTGCCATCGCTCATCCCATAGGGAGCCATTGTTAGCTGGCAGCTGATCCCAGGACGATCTGTGGTCGGCAAATGATTGAATGTGCCAGAGGAAAGATGCAGTCGCCTGCGAACAAGCATTTGCTCATTCATCAGGTGATCGGTGGCACATATACACAGGGCAGTTATTGGAAATAGGCGTTCCCAGGGACGTTGGTTCCAGATAATTGTCCATATAGTCTCTAGAAGGGGGAGAAGAGGGAGATGCGGCTTCAGTTTCTCTATCCCTCGGGGATGAGAGGGGAGGGTGAGCTGTATGAAGTAAACATTTGATTGGCTCAGAGGACTCCACACAGCGGTGACATCACATAAGGAAGAGCTTGCACCCTCTGCAGGTATGGAGGAAGGACTGTGCAGTGTATAGGAGCCTGTATTCTGCATATATGGACCTACAGTGGTTCCAAGATTATATATCACATTACTGGTGCTATTCCCTAATGTTTTATTATAAGTTCTTGAATACTGAGCGGCCTCCATGTCACGTTCTGTCATTCCTTCCCGAGCCTGAACCAATATTCTCCATTCTCTGTACCGCAGCATATGGAGTATTCTGGGCGATCCGGCAGCCCTGGGGGCCCGGCGCTGACAGCCAGTGCAACGTTCCCAAACTTCCCATCAACATTTACTCAAAACAGATTTCCCAACCAAATGTGTGAACACGATAAAAACGAAGGGGGGGGGGGCTCCGAAATTATGAACATGTGTCCTTATTGGATCTCTCTGGGGCCCTCTGCCCTCATATTCCTTAATATATAATACACAGCCAGACACCATTCTAGACTCCATGGCTAGCTGAGAATTAAGCAGGGACTACACGGCGACTTTCACTATGACACGTGTTTTGTACGGCCAGAGATCGAAGTGTGACATTGCCTGCATCACAACGAATGAAAGTGAATGGAGTCACGTTGAGACACATGAGTTACCGCATCACAAGAAACCCAGATGGTTTCGGATCTCTTGTGACTGATGTGACGCCACAAAAGCATCGTCAGAAAATGCTTATTTATTTTATGCACTTATATAGCGCTGACATATTCCACAGAGCTTTACAGACATTAATCTAAGGTCCCTATCAGTATGTATCAGAATGTCTTTGGAGTGTGAGAGGAAACGCACGCAAACACGGGGAGAACATACAAACTCTATATCAATATCTATTTTTTATGCATTATTTTTTTTAACAGAAATGTTTACTTATACCACATAAATATTACATTGCATATTAGATTAAAACAATAACACTCCCACCTCCCACTGCAATTTTCAGTCTGGCCACTGAGCCACACAACAGGCTGACTCTTCTCAGTAGTCATCTTATTATAATTACAGACATTATCATAGCAATGAGAGGTATCCCCTATAAATAGATAACACAGGATCACACTGTGGACAATAGGTGATGGTCACAGCTTATTACTCCCCCTCTCTGCACGCTGACCTCTTCACCGCTCACAGAGCATGCCCACAACATTCTCCCATAGGAGTCCTCTCCATGCTGTGTCTATATGGCTGCTGTAAAGCGAATCTCTGAACTGCTGTTAAGAGCGCAGGCAGAATGGCGGCCCCCAGGGGCGTAACGATCGCGGGGGGCACACGACCCCGCAACTTGCCGCAAGTGATTTTAATGGCCAGTCTGGGCCTCTGTGCCTGGCCAGCGGCGCAGCACTACGCAGTTAGTCCTAACCCACCTCCACCCATACCCTCTCCGGCGATGCGCCTCTTGCTCAGATGATCCTGCGAGACCCGTGACCTCAGCGCCGGGTCTCGCGGGATGATGCGGCACATGCCAGATTACGGGATTGCGTGAGAAGTACAACACGGCGTCAACTGAAGTCCGGAGCGGAGCAGAGTAGGTAAGTATTTTTCTTGTATGTGTAATGGTCGACACGACCACGAGTCACGTCAGCTCCGCCGGCCATATGAGGGTGGGGCATGGCACTGGCAGCAAATCCTTCATACAAAGGGGCCCAAAATGGAATATATACAGAGGGGGCAAAAAATGAAATATACACTCACCTAAAGAATTATTAGGAACACCATACTAATACGCTGTTGGACCCCCTTTTGCCTTCAGAACTGCCTTAATTCTACGTGGCATTGATCCAACAAGGTGCTGATAGCATTCTTTAGAAATGTTGGCCCATATTGATAGGATAGCATCTTGCAGTTGATGGAGATTTGAGGGATGCACATCCAGGGCACGAAGCTCCCGTTCCACCACATCCCAAAGATGCTCTATTGGGTTGAGATCTGGTGACTGTGGGGCCATTTTAGTACAGTGAACTCATTGTCATGTTCAAGAAACCAATCTGAAATGATTCGAGCTTTGTGACATGGTGCATTATCCTGCTGTAAGTAGCCATCAGAGGATGGGTACATGGTGGTCATGAAGGGATGGACATGGTCAGAAACAATGCTCAGGTAGCCTGTGGCATTTTAACGATGCCCAATTGGCACTAAGGGGCCTAAAGTGTGCCCAGAAAACATCCCCCACACCATTACACCACCACCACCAGCCTGCACAGTGGTAACAAGGCATGATGGATACATGTTCTCATTCTGTTTACGCCAAATTCGGACTCTACCATTTGAATGTCTCAACAGAAATCGAGACTCATTTTTCCAGTCTTCAACAGTCCAATTTTGGTGAGCTTGTGCAAATTGTAGCCTCTTTTTCCTATTTGTAGTGGAGATGAGTGGTGCCCGGTGGGGTCTTCTGCTGTTGTAGCCCATCCGCCTCAAGGTTGTGCGTGTTGTGGCTTCACAAATGCTTTGCTGCATACCTCGGTTGTAACGAGTGGTTATTTCAGTCAACGTTGCTCTTCTATCAGCTTGAATCAGTCGGCCCATTCTCCTCTGACCTTTAGCATCCACAAGGCATTTTTGCCCACAGGACTGCGGCATACTGGATGTTTTTCCCTTTTCACACCATTCTTTGTAAACCCTAGAAATGGTTGTGCGTGAAAATCCCAGTAACTGAGCAGATTGTGAAATACTCAGACCGGCCCGTCTGGCACCAACAACCATGCCACGCTCAAAATTGCTTCAATCCCCTTTCTTTCCCATTCTGACATTCAGTTTGGAGTTCAGGAGATTGTCTTGACCAGGAGCACCCCCCTAAATGCATTGAAGCAACTGCCACGTGATTGGTTGACTAGATAATTGCATTAATGAGAAATAGAACAGGTGTTCCTAATAATTCTTTAGGTGAGTGTATATTCGGGGGGGGATTCAAAGTTTGCCCTGGGGCCCATAGAACTCTGGTTACGCCTCTGGCCGCCCCCATAATCACATACAGAAAATTGAATAAAAAGTCTACTGTCAGGAAATAAAAACAGATTAAAAGGGAATATGTATGTGGTTTAGCTAATAAAAGTATAGGTGATACATTTCCTCGCCCTTCCCTAAACACTTGCATATGGCTACAAATAATGTCGTCTTAAACCACGCTCCCTCAGTGGACAAGGATTATTGTGGATTATTCTTTTTGGTTTACTTTCTTCATGAATAGGTCTAAAATGAGATGCATCAAATTACAGCAGAATTCAGGTTCAGCTACAATAGTAAATGTGGTCTTTATTCTGTGATAACATTACTGAGGTCAGAGGATTCTCATATCAATAAAAACCGATGTGAGAAAATCCTACATGAAAGCATCTCATGTAACTGAAACTGTCCCAGAATCAATAGCCTGACCTGTTAGTATTGTGTGAATTGTAGAAGTATGCAGATGTTCAATTCAAAGCTCCATGATGATAGATAAATAGATAGACAGATAGGAGATAGAAAGATATGAACTAGATATTAGATGGACAGACAGATAGGAGATAGGTAGATATATATGAAATAGATAGGAGATAGGTAGATAGATACGAGATAGAGAAATAGATACGAGATAGATAGAGAAATAGATACGAGATAGATAGATAGATAGATAGATAGATAGATAGATATGAGAGATAGATATACAGATTAAATAGATATTAAATCACAGAAGCTGACAATCTACCAGAGCCTGCAGAGGGAGTACAAACTAGTCCCATATCTCGGCAAACTCCCCAACCCCAGAAACAGTCCGATCCTGAGCCGATACAGACTGAGCACCCACATGCTGCTCATCGAATCCGGGCAGCACTGACAGAGGTACATGCCAAGAGAGAGCAGACTGTGCCCTCAGTGCGACCAGGAGGCCGTGGAGGATGAGGCTCACTTCCTGCTGCGGTGCCCCAAATACTCAGAAGTGAGGGACTCTCACTTCAGGAGACTGTCTGATCTCTGCCCAGACCTCACCTCCAAGGAGGAGAAAGAGAGATTTCTTGTGGCAAGCAGAGAGATAATCTAGGTTCTAGGTGATATATTTTTCAGGCGTGGTGGTAGTAGTAGTGACTTACCGCCTCCCCCTATGTCTGGGATGTGACGGCTCCTCTCTCTTCCTTCTCCAGTTGGCCCGGGGCCCTCATTAATGATTTTCTATGTCCACTCCCTGACTCCGGCTCCTATTATAAATTCTTATTGAAATCTCTGCAGTTTATTTGTGGATTTCTGCTTTTCTCTGGGTCTGGCTGAGCAAGCCTTGAAGGCTTTTATCTTGACAGGCTTTATTTCTTGCAGCATATGGTAATACAGTATAGAGCCTCCTGCAAGGTACGGAGTGAGCATCCACCGGGGGCCTCCCCGGGACTTGAAGAGGGCTCTGCATTCTGTCTGGCAGAGGATAACTCAGGTTCTGTAATACACAAAATATGAGGTGTGATCCTCTCACAGTCACTTCCCTACTCCTCCAAAAACAGATTCAAAGAGGAATTTGGCCACTTGGATTTGGAGCAGTGACTTATTGCACAACGGGAAGGCTCGCAGGATCTGTCAGGGGCTGAGTCAGCAATTTCAAAGGTTTAGGGTTTTTCATTCCTGGTTTCTTATCAAATTTCTCTCCTAAATCTGGGAGTTATGGCTGCTGATTAATGAGCTGTGCAGAACACAAGACACAGGCTGAACCCCCTTCACAAGAGTATATGTAAGTATTCTCTGGGGTATGCCTGAAATACTGCTGCCTCTCCACAGCGTCGTAGTCCTGGACCTCTGCCTCCAGTACTAATCTCCAGTCAAGCCCAAGATCTGTTTTCTTACAATGACACTAGTTGGCAACTATTCCTTTCTTGCTTATCCCTCATGGGTGGTCTACGGTTTATGTGTGGCCAAATAACATCTCAAAAGTAGCCGAAATCGACTTCTAGATTGACCATGAATTGTCAAAATGTTGTACAGGGAAAATGGAGGCCACATGTAAGGCTACTTTCACACTTTCGTTCGGGGTTCCGCTTGTGAGTTCCGTTTGAAGGCTCTCACAAGCGGCCCCGAACGAATCGTTCAGAATAAATCAGTTTAGCTCCGTTCCGCCTCCATTCCGCTCAGGAGGCGGACACCCGAACGCAGCTTGCAGCGTTTTGGTGTCCGCCTGGCCGTGCGGAGCCAAACGGATCCGTCCTGACTTACAATGCAAGTCAATGGGGACGGATCCGTTTGACGTTGACACAATATGGTGCAATTGCAAACTGATCCGTCCCCCATTGACTTTTAATGTAAAGTCAGGAGTCCCTATTATACCATCGGATCTGAGTTTTCTCCAATCCGATGGTATATTTTAACTTGAAGCGTCCCCATCACCATGGGAACGCCTCTATGTTTGACTATACCATCGGATTTGAGTTAGATCATGAAACTCAGATCCGACAGTAAATTTTAACACAGAGGCGTTCCCATAGTGATGGGTACACTTCAAGTTCGAATATACTAAGAACTGTGGACATAACGGCCCCCTGCTGCCTGGCAGCACCCGATCTCTTACAGGGGGCTGTGATCCGCACAATTAACCCCTCAGGTGCCGCACCTGAGGGGTTAATTGTGCGGATCATAGCCCCCTGTAAGAGATCATGTGCTGCCAGGCAGCAGGGGCCAGACCCCCCCTCCCTCCCCAGTTTTATATTCATTGGTGGCCAGTGCGGCCCCCCTCCCTCCCCAGTATTATATTCATTGGTGGCCAGTGCGGCCCCCCTCCCTCCCCAGTATTCATTGGTGGCCAGTGCGGCCCCCCCTCCCTCCCTCCCCAGTATTATATTTATTGGTGGCCAGTCACTCCCCCCCCCCCCCCCCCATCATTGGTGGCAGCGGAGAGTTCCGATCGGAGTCCTAGTTTAATCGCTGGGGCTCCGATCGGTTACCATGGCAGCCAAGACGCTACTGCACTCCTGGCTGCCATGGCTACTTAGCAATTTTAGAAGCATTATACTTACCTGCGCTGTCTGTGACCGGCCGGGCACTCCTCCTACTGGTAAGTGAAAGGTCTGTGCTATAAGCAATGCGCCGCACAGACCTTTCACTTACCAGTAGGAGAAGCGCCTGGCCAGACACAGACAGCGCAGGTAAGTATAATGCTTCTAAAATTGCTAAGTAACCATGGCAGCCAGGACTGCAGTAGCGTCTTGGCTGCCATGGTAACCGATCGAAGCCCCAGCGATTAAACTGGGACTCCGATCGGTACTCTCCGCTGCCACCAATGATGGGGGGGGGAGGGGAGGCCGCACTGGCCATCAATGAATATAATACTGGGGAGGGAGGGAGGGGGGCCGCACTGGCCACCAATGAATATAATACTGGGGAGGGAGGGAGGGGGGCCGCACTGGCCACCAATAAATATAATACTGGGAAGGGAGGGGGGCCGCACTGGCCACCAATGAATATAATAGTGGGGAGGGAGGGGGGGCCACCAATGAATTTAAAACTGGGGAGGGAGGGGAGTCTGGCCCCTGCTGCCTGGCAGCACCTGATCTCTTACAGTGCGGCACCTGAGGGGTTAATTGTGCGGATCACAGCCCCTGTAAGAGATCAGGTGCTGCCAGGCAGCAGGGGGCAGTTATGTACACAGTTCTTTTAGTATATTCTAACTTGAAGTGTCCCCATCACCATGGGAACGCCTCTGTGTTAAAATATACTGTCGGATCTGAGTTCTGAACGGATGCAAGCGTTTGCATTATAGGTGCGGATCCGTCTGTGCAGATACCAGACGGATTCGCACCGAACGCAAGTGTGAAAGTAGCCTAACAGGGACAGGGGAGGATAACTGAAGTATAAGTGGAACTGATGGAGGGGGTAAGGTACTGTATTGATATTTGGGTACCGAGAGGTGATGTCCTTAGACTTTGGTCATATAGACAGGGAGTTTTAATTTGTATTATTTTTATGTATTTTTTTTTGTTCTTTGGGAGATGGTGTTAAATTTTAATGTCTATAGAAGTGTTTGGTTTGTATCTTGAGATCGGATATC
Organism: Bufo bufo; assembly: GCF_905171765.1. Taxonomy (NCBI): domain Eukaryota; kingdom Metazoa; phylum Chordata; class Amphibia; order Anura; family Bufonidae; genus Bufo; species Bufo bufo. Next base: position 54,674,863 of record NC_053390.1, read on the forward strand.
TGATCACAATCCCGCCCACTAAACAAGACGGAGCTTCCGCCAACGTCACGCCTACTTCTCTTCTTCTGTCTTCCGGTCCAGAGCGTGTTACCGTAATGGGCCGTCAGTAGGTAGTGCTGGAATCCTGCATACTTACCAACTTTGTAGTTGATAAAATCTGGTCCAGGTAAGCCTTGCCTTCTGGAAATAGCCCAAGTATCACCCACTTATGAATGGGGCTTGCACCCAAAATTTGCAGGGACAGTTCCTCCAAATTCAGGACTATTGGCGGCAACTATGGGCATGGTGCATGCACGTTTTATAAAGAAGGTCCATAGCCATTACTGGGGGATGTTTCCGTCACCGCCTACTGACTAGTGATGAGCGGGAGGTGCCATATTCGATTTCGCGAATATTCGCATGAATATTCGTGTTATATTCGTCGAAATCGAATATTCGCAATTATTCCAATTATCGCGAAATTATTTTTTCGCATATTGCGAATATTTATCTTGATAGTATAAGGCAACGTTCCTATGCTAATGACTATGGCTAGGCTAATATGTGTATTTTACGAAATTTCGTAATATTGCTCTAACTTCGTCTCTTAGAATATTACGAATATTCTAAAAGACGAAGTTAGAGCAATATTAAGAACATTTGCAAAAGTCGAAATTGCGATGCGAGTAATATAACACGAAATAGTCGCATGAAGATTTAAACTTAGCACTGCTATATTCCATATTAGGCTAGAATATGGAATATAGCTGTGCTAAGTTGAAATCTTCATGCGACTATTTCGTGTTATATTACTCGCATCGCAATTTCGACTTTTGCAAATGTTCTTAATATTGCTCTAACTTCGTCTTTTAGAATATTCGTAATATTCTAAAAGACGAAGTTAGAGCAATATTACGAAATTTTGTAAAATACACATAGATTGTATTTAAGCTAATATACTGCTATAGTAATAATTTTTAATAGTGTACATATTTTACAAAACTTAAGTTCAGAAGAGGCAAAAAAAAATTACAGGAAAAAAAGGGATTATAGCACTATATTAGCTAAATTACAATCTATATGTGTATTTTACGAAATTTCGTAATATTGCTCTAACTTCGATTTTTAGAATATTCGTAATATTCTAAGAGACGAAGTTAGAGCAATATTACGAAATTTCTAAAAGACGAAGTTAGAGCAATATTAAGAACATTTGAAAAAGTCGAAATTGCGATGCGACTAATATAACACGAAATATTCGCATGAAGATTTCAACTTAGCACTGCTATACTCCATATTCTAGCCTAATATGGAATATAGCAGTGCTAACTTAGCACAGCTATATTCCATATTAGGCTAGAATATGGAGTATAGCAGTGCTAAGTTGAAATCCTCATGCGAATATTTCGTGTTATATTACTCGCATCGCAATTGCGACTATTGCGAAATTTCGTAAAATACACATATAGATTAGATTGTAATTTAGCTAATATGGAATATAGCAGTAAGTTGAAAACGCCACTGACTGGAGCAGCCAGGAAGCCAGGAATCCAAAGGACAGGTAAGAACAACTTTAGGGAAGTGGGAAAGAAAAAAATATAATAATAAAAAAAAAAAGAAAAAAAATGAATATTCGATTTCGCGAATATATAGAACGATATTCCAAAATTTCGCGAAATTGCGATATTCGAGAAAAAAATTCGCAATTCGAATATTCGCGCTCAACACTACTACTGACCGCTTTCTGGGCAGGAAGACAAAGAAAGAGTAGTGGTGGTGACGTTGATGGAGGCTCAGTCTTGGTTAGTAGGTAGGATCATGTGATAGGACTTCCGCTCTCGAGATACAGACTAGGGATCGACCGATATTGATTTTTTAGGGCCGATACCGATAATTTGTGAACTTTCAGGCCGATAATTTATACCGATATTCTGGGAATTTTCATTTTTGAAAAAAAAAAATTCCTACACAAATCTGCTGAAAATTAATGTTTATTGTTAACGTGTATTTTTTTTTTTTGTAAATCTTTCTTTTTCATTTATACTTAAATTTTTGTGGGGTTTTTTTGTTTGTTTTTTTTTACTAACTTTTAGCCCCCTTAGGGACTAGAACCCTTGTCCTATTCACCCTGATAGATCTCTATCAGGGTGAATAGGATCTCACACTGTCCCTGCTGCTCTGTGCCTTGTGCACACAGCAGCATGGAGCTTATCATGGCAGCCAGAGCTTCAATAGCGTCCTGGCTGCCATGGTAACCGATCGGAGCCCCAGGATTACACAGCTGGGGCTCCGATCGAAGGAGCAGGGGAGAGGGGATCCTGTGGCCACTGCCACCAATGATTAATACTGGGGGGGGGGGGGGCTTGGGTGGGGGGGTGCACTGCGCCACCAACGTTTTTAATACTGGGATGGGGGTGGGGGGTGCACTGCGCCACCAATAATTAATACTGGTGGGCTTGGGGGGGCGCACTGCGCCACCAATGAAGATAAGTCTCTCATTAATTCATATACAGGAGGCGGGAGCTGGCTGCAGAATCGCATAGCCAGCTCCCGACCTCTATGAGCGGTAGCTGCGATCCGCGGCACCTAAGGGGTTAATTACCGCAGATCGCAGCTACAGCTCATAGAGGTCGGGAGCCGGCTATGTGATTCTGCAGCTCCCGCCTCCTGTATATGAATTAATGAGAGACTTATCTTCATTGGTGGAGCGGTGGCCACAGCCCCTCCCCTTCTTTTGTCCTCTCTCCTCTAATTGGCGGCAGCACAGGGGGAGGAGACACTGCTTCCTTCTCCCCTGTGCTGCTGAGGGAACACGGAGAGCGCTGAGAGCAGCGCGTTCTGTGTTCCCAATACGTTATCGGAATATCGGCAAAATAGATGCCGATACCGATAACGTTCAAAATCCTGAATATCGGCCGATATTGGTAAGAGAGGTGAAACCTTGGTAAGAGAGGTGACCAAGAACTCAATGCTCAGTCTGGCTGAGCTCCAAAGATGCTGTGTGCAGATGTGAGAAAATTAATAATAATAATCTATCTATATAGCGTCAATGTATTCTGCAGCGCAAACTTCCATAAGGTCAACCATCACTGCAGCACTCCACCAATCTGAGCTTTATGGCAGAGTAAAGCCTCTCCTCAGTAAAAGTTTTTGCAAAAAAATACCTAAAGGACTCTGGCTCTGAGAAACAAGATTCTCTGGTCTGATGAAACCAAGATTGAACGGTTTGGCCTCAATTCTAAGCATCATGTCTGGAGGAAACCAGCCACTGCTCATCACCTGCCCTATACCATCCCTACAGTGAAGCATGGTGGTGGCATCATCATGCTGTAGGGTTGTTTTTCGGCGGCTGGGACAGGGAGACTGGTCAGGGTTGATAAAAAGCTGAAAGGAGCAAATTCCAGAGATATTCTTAATGAAAACCTGATCCAGAGTGCTCTGGACCTTAGACTGGGCTGAAGGTTCACCTTCCAGCAAGACAAGTACCCTAAGCACACAGTCAAGACAACACCCAAGAGACTTAGGCACAACTCTATGAACGTCCTTGAGTGACCCAGCCAGAGCCCTGAACCCAGTGAAACATCTCTGGAGAAACCTGAAAATGACTGTCCACTGACTGTTCCCATCCGACCTGAAAAAGCTTGAGAGGATCTGCAGAGAAGAATGGCAGAAAATCCCCAAATCCAGGTGTGGAAACCTTGTGGCATCATCTCCAAGAAGACTGGAGGCTGAAATCACTGCCAAAGGCCTCTTGCACACGACCGTATGGCTTTTTCAGTACTTTGCGGTCCGCAAAAAACGGATCTGCAAAAAATACGGATGACGTCCGCGTGCATTCCATTTTTTGCGGAACGGAACAGCTGGCCCCTGATAGAACAGTACTATTCTTGTCCGTTATGCGGACAATAATAGGACATGTTCTATCTTTGAACGGAAATACTGAAACGGAAGGCATACGGAGTACCTTCTATTGAAATGAATGGTCCATGGTGATGGATCATGTGACGGACCATGTGAGGAACGTAGTGACGTCATGAAAGGTCCTATTCTTAACAAAAGAAGACAGAAGAGATGCCGGGCTGCGCGAACAAGTGGATTAAGGGGAGTTATTTATTTATTTTTTTAACCCCTCCAGCCCTATTGTACTATGCATTCTGTATTCAGAATGCTATTATTTTCCCTTATAACCATGTTATAAGGGGAAATAATAATGATTGGGTCCCCATCCCGATCGTCACCTAGCAACCGTGCGTGAAAATCGCACCGCATCCGCACTTGCTTGCGGATGCTTGCGATTTTCACGCAACCCCATTCATTTGTATGGGGCCTGCGTTACGTGAAAAACGCACAATATAGAGCTTGCTGCGATTTTCACGCAATGCACAAGTGATGCGTGAAAATCACCGCTCATGTGAACAGCCCCATAGAAATGAATGGGTCCGGATTCAGTGCGGGTGCAATGCGTTCACCTCACGCAACGCACCCGCGCGGAATACTCGCCCGTGTGAAAGGGGCCTAAGTCCTGAGTAAAGGGTCTGGATACTTATGTCAATGGAGGATTTTAATTTTCTTTTTCAATAAATTAGCAAAGATTTCTAACAATCTGTTCTCATTTTGTCATTATGGAATGTTGAAGGCAGAACGATGGGAAATAAACTGCATTTATTTAATTTTTTTTAACAGAAGACCAACAAAATGTGAAAAAAAAAAACTGAAAGGGTCTGAAGACATTTTTGAAAAGTTTCACCATTTGTCATATTAGATGCCTAAGAGCACTAAAATGAAAATAAAAAGTTGCCCCCCCCCCCCCCTTTAATTACAACAGATTTCCTAGGCCTCCGTAGTGTACATGCCGATTACAGATCACAGATAAGTGGACGGCATATAATAACCTTTTCTGTGTCTCTCTTGTGACCTTAAACATTTGGGCCTCCCCGTCCTTCAGACAACAATAATTAGATTGAAGTTAGCCAGGACTTGTGGTGCCTGTAACCATGCGTGTACATTAAGTCTGCACGCCCCGGCTACATAAGACGACATTGTTATCGCTAATTTATTCAGACGCCTGTCCCCTGATTCTCCAGCGTCATTACAAATGAATCACAAGCACAACTGTCATCTAGTGACTTCACGCCCGTCGTCTATATTTAATATCTGCCTTGTGATTGCTCACTTGAGTCGGCCCGTTGTGTGGCGCTTGGCAATGAGCAGGAATTTTTCTTTTTTTCTTTTTTTTTTTTTTGCAAAACACAGAGAAACTGGCACTTGGGCACAGACAGTGGCCTGAGCTGCAGAGGAGGAATTATTGCCAGCAACGTCTAATAACACTGCCGCCTTGTATAGAAACCTATGGAGCCTGTGCACTATAATTAATGCTTCACCCAGGGACCCGTCTCCTGAAAGGTGCTGTGTGTGTGTGTGTCACCTTACATCCACTCCGAAGAATATTCATGCTGCATAGGAACAGATTCACCACAACTGCGGACACTTGGCGGCGTAAACACGAAGAAGAGCATCAATAATAGCAACATGGTTAAGGAGGATGCAGGGCGGGCGATAGGGGGGAGTGTACAATAGGGTGGGTGCAGTTGTGGTATCATAATTTGCCTGGCACACAAAGATTGGGACCTACAAAACATGTCTGTTTTTAGGAAATACTTGTATTCCCACAGTAATAAGAACTCTGGAACAGCTTTTGTTATGATGTTCCTCTGTTATTCCTCCTAGAAATGTATGTATGGGTGTTATGATTCCTCTTGTCAAAGGGGTGTGTCCCTACACAGTCTGATAATGTCAGTGCTGATTAGACAATGTGAAAGTATATAGGGACACCCCACCCCAGCTGCTACCAACCAGCATGGGTAAATAAGATGCAGGGTGAGCCCCAGGGGGTGTACAATAAGGTGATGTCATAGATTGCCTGGCACCCAAAGACTAGGACCTACAATATAGGGTGTCAAAAGTCACAGTCCAATATAGTGGCTTTGAAGGTGGCGGCCATGTTCCGGACATAGCCCCCCTTACCCATTACTTACTGGGTATTCAGATTATTAAATTTTCTCTTTTGATTCTGAAATAAAAGGGTGTCCTGCGACTCACCTTGTATATTACTCGTATTCCCCAAGTAATAAGAATTCCGGAGCATCTTTTCTTACGGTGTTCCTCTATAATTTCTCCTAGAATTTTATGTATAAATGAACAGTGTTACCATTCCTCTTGTCAAGGGGGGGTGTATTTTTCATACATTTGTAGGGGGAAGAACAGAGGAATGACACAACACATTTTTCTAAGAAAATTTTTAATTTCACGAAAGGCGACGATTCCTCTTTAATGTTATTTTATACAAGATTACTTTATGTTACAGAGCTGTTATTCTGTCGCTGTGTGTTGGTATTATTTGAGCACTTCTGGCTGTTTTTACTATGGCTTTGAGTGGCGCTGCCCCCTTAGGCTCTGTATTATTATTATTTATTATAATAGATAAATATTATATAATATATATTGTATAGATATTATTTTTGTATAGTGGTGGTATCATTGTGTAGTATTATTATGGTATAATGTATGGCATTGTTATATGGGCACCATACCCTATGGTGGCACTTATCATTCCAACATATTGGCCGGCGTGGCATCAGAGTGTACTGCACAGGGAAAGATCCAATGTAGGATAATGAGGGTAGTAGTACATCAGACTAGTGGAGCCCCAGACCATAGAATTGTTACCGAAATAGTAATGATGCTCTGAGAAACAAGCATGTAAAGCAATACTCCACCTTAACCATAGCTCTACCAGCATCTTCCACATATGTGTTCATTAGCACTAATACGGTCCCTGCAGCCTGGAAACCATCAACAAGATGCTGTTGACAACTCTGTACTTTCAGACATTTTTCCCCCAGAAAGAATCCTACTGATTATAACCATTTCATTGCCCACATTAAAATTCAATTTTAGAATGGCGCCCATCTCCAAATGCTTTTGAAACTGGCTTATCTCCCATGAGAACCAACGGATCAGGCATGTTGACATTCAACATGCCTGGCCGTTCTTTCCCCAACATTGGCAATCGGGGGAGAAATGGGACATTAGCGAGTTGAACTTGCTTAGAATTTCCTGTGACCACCATTCCTGTATGTACTCTGTAAGTGGTCACCTTGACAGGAAGTCGGGTGGTTGCTAGGCAACCTAAAGTTGCGCCATCTTTAAAGGGGTTTTCTGAGATTTTTTAACTCTAGATAGGTCATCGGTATCTGATCGGTGGGATCCCCGCTGACCAGCTATTTGAGAAGGCTCCGGCACTCGCAGTAGCGCCGCGGCCTTCTTGCAGCTTTGCCTAGGCCAGTGATGTCACGTTCACAGGTCATATGGACAAGACGCAGCTCAGCCCCATAGAAGTGAACGGGGCAATGCCAAGCACAGCCACTATACAATCTACGGCGCTGTGCTTGGTGAGCACGGAGAAGGCTGTGGCGCTCACAGGATCGCCGGTGCCTTCTTAAACAGCTGAACAGCGGGGGTCCTGGGTGTCGGACCACCACTGATCAAAGGATAGGTCATCAGTTAAAAAAAATCTCAGAAAACCCATTTACTATATATACCCTCTCACTGTGGTCGGACATATTTAAAGATATGTCAACCATTGTGTGACATTTTGATACATTTGTCGCAAATAACTGCAACTATGCGTCCAGCAAAACTGACTTCAAAAATACCGCAAATGATAAATTCTCAGTTTTGCAGTAAACTGATGCAGAAAAAATCCATAAATACCTTGATAAATGTGGCCCATAGACCTTAAATTGTCTACAGTGTTCCCGGCTTCCAGGCCATCCATTGAGTTTCGGGTCTATTTTTGATGTCAGGAGGGAGGAGGAGTGAACATATTTATCTTAAACATTATTTATGATCCACAAACTCGGACTCTATTTTCATCAGCTATGAAGCGGTAATTGCGGTTCCTTGTTGATGACGATATTTATAAAGCACTTGGAGCGAGAGCCAGCTCCAGTCAGGTTATTTCCAAATTCTCCGAATTATAAAAATGTCTCTTACAGGAATAAATATCTTCGATCGTTTAGGTTAGGGATGAATAAAATTGTGGTTTCCACCACAAACACACAGGCCCCTCCGTAAATAACCTGACATGTCATCGTTTTTGGCACAAGGCCGGCCAAGCGTAGCCCATTTGGCGCCAAGGTCTCCTAAGTGGCGCTGGGAGGTAGAACCTTCACCTCACACTTTGGACACGGAGTCCCTCTCGAGAAACCTCACTTACTGGCCTGGTTCTTCTGAGAAGACATCGTTCTTTTTCAGCAGAAGAACCTGCAGGTCTGACAAAGCTAACGAAAACCGCGTATGGTCGGCAGCCAGTAAGATCTAGGCGTTGTCTGGCAGGAGCTCCGGTCGCCTCTTCTTCACCAGTGGAGTTTGGCTTGACTCGAGGATTTGTCTTTCAGCACTCTGGGAAAGTCAATTACGTTATAAAGTGCCACGAGGCTTCCAAACATCTGATCTCAATGTGAAGAAAAAGTTCTATGACTGTCAGAAGAGCCCGCAGAGGGGGGAAAATTATTTCTAAAGAGAAAAAGAATAAAATAAAAGAAAAGTTAAAATAGAATTTTCTTTAAAATGTTTAACAAGAAAAACATGTAAATTCTTCTAATAAAAAAAATCACTAAGATTTTTTTCTTTTCAATAAATAATATTTGTCCTGAAAAAAATAAAAAAAATCAGTAAATATACTATCCTTGGGTCGTCTTCTTTTGTCACGGTGATACAATTTGTATTCTTAGTGGTATCTTAATGTGTTAGTGTCTTAGTTGCCTGAAAACCAATATGGCCGCCATTGAGGCTGGATAAGGAGTTGACGCAGAGCTTTTAAAAAACCCTGAAAAACAGTTCTGTTTAGTTATATGGGTTCTCTGCTGTGGACAATCCCTACTTGTTAGAAAGGTCCTTTGACAATAAGCAGAAAACAATGTGTCATCCTGCTGGGACCATCAGTGATCAGCTGCAATCTGTGAGGGAACCTGGCAGTAAGTGATCAATTTCCCTGCAGCGCCACCACAGGGAAAAAGAAGTATTACACAGTCAGCATTCAAATCAAAGAGTGTGTAATGCAGGACAGGGCAGGTCCTCCAGAGCCAGACATGCTCTTTGCATCTGCTGTAAACTTTAATCAAGAGATCCTAAACAGAGGTTCCCTCCCCCCTGATTAACTCCGAATTACATAATAGGACTAAAACATGGACAAGAACTGTATGGACATTATACATACATCATACAGAGGGGCCCCCAAGTCAAAGTGCTGGGATCCAGACCCAAGCTAAAAGAGAGTCCCTCTGATTAAATAAACAGCAGGTCATTTTCTGGCACTCCCTTTAAAATATTCTTAGTTCTGGACTAATAAAGAAAAGTCTAAAATGGATTGTGAAGTATAAAAGCATAAAATAAAAAGGACTGTCCAACTTAAAAAAAATTAAATAAAAATGGTCGGTTCTGTGTTCAACAAAACAGCCCATATTTACCTGTTAATTCCTCCACCTCTCCAGCACAGATCCTCCCACAGTCCCCACCGGTCTTTGTGTACTTCACAGTAGTGATGACGCTCCGTACCTGCATGTGTCTACTCCGGCCAGTCGCTGGTCTCAGTGGTCGCGTGTGGTACATACTTACATCACCACTGCTATCCTTCCTCTCACGTGAGCTCTGTCAGGTTTCGCTACAGATCACAGGTGATTGCTGATTGTCCTAGTATGTGGACAATTTGTTATCAATAATTGTCATTGGATCCCAAGTAGAGATTGCTCAAAGCACAGAACCCCTTTAAAATGAATGCATTTTTTTCACTTCAGAATTCCATGCTAATTAATTTCTTGATATCATTTTATAATGTTTGGAGCTTAATTTTTCGATACAACTCTCCAATTCTCCTGCATAGATATAAATTCAAAACATAAAAAGCTGTCTGCTTGTAGCCACCATTAGGGGGAGCTGTGGAGCTTACATCTATATTAAGTCTAAAGAGGTTTTTCAGGGGATAATGTAAATAAAAGTGAAGTGTCAGAATGGGTTAAAATTTTTAAAAGAATCATTACTCACCTCTCATCAATCCCCCTCTGCTGCTGCTCTTTACTTCCTGGTCTTGGGCTCAACAGGAGATGGTGAGAGGTGATCTTTAGGTCTCTTTGGGTCAACTCACAGATTTTCAGTTGGATCCAGGCCTTTGATCTTCTTCTGGTGAAGCCATTCTTATGTTGATGTGGAGGTATGCTTTTCTGTGCTGAAAGGTGAAATTCATCTTCAGCTTTTTAACAGAGACCTGAAGGTTTTGTGCCAAAACTGACTGATATTTGGAACTGTTCATTATTCCCTCCACCTTGTCTTCACTGTGGGTATGGTGTTTTGGTGATGTGCAGTGTTGGCTTTACACCAAAAAAGTTCAACCTTGGTCTCATCAAACTTGATGTAGGTTTTGGCTAAGCATAGCCAGGTTTGGCTGTTTTTCTTTGTAAGAACAGGTTTCCGTCTTGCCACCCTACACCACAGCCCAGATACATGAAATAATGGGAGATTATTGTCACATATAGTACTTGCCACTTTGCCAGAAATTCTGCAGCTCTATTAATGTTGCTGTAGGCCCGTTTGGTAGCCTCCTGGATTAATTTTCTTATGGTCTTTTCATCAATTTTTAAGGGGGGACTCTCCAGTTCTTGGTAATGTCACTGTTGTGCCACATTTTATCCACTTCTTGATGACCATCCTCACTGTGTTCCATGGCATATCTAATGCCTTGGATATTATTTTGTACCCTTCTCCTGACTGATACCGTTCAAGCTCTGAAGCTGTAACCATGAAATATTAAGAAATTGGTACAGAATTTTGGAAATTGGAGTTTAAGGGGCAGATTCATTTTAAGGGATTTGCTCCATATTAAAGTGGGAGACCATTCTAGAGTTTTCATTTTTGGTCTGTGTCATTCTGAAACCACCGTCCACTTTCTCGGAGCGGAGAAGACATGATGCCAATGTGAATTACTCTGCTCTCTTGATAATATAAAGCAGAGGACGCTGTGTTATTTAGGGCAATAGAAACTTCAGGTCTAATAAAACCCTGTGCAGGAAACCTTCCAGACTGACTGATTTATGTTTCACTTTCTGTATAATGCACTGTCTGAAGCTATATTTGTTCTAGATAAATTTGGTTGTGATATGTGTATTCCTTTGCATTTTTTTTATTGACTTTTCCTTTACCGCATCCTTTTAGGCCAATAATGAAATGTCTTAATGTTTGTCCCTTACCAATTAATTAGTACTTGAACTGAAAGGAAGGAACCCCCTGATACTAGAGCTTCTTCGAAATACCCTTAGTGGTCCTCAGTAGCACCCTGATCGCCCAATCGGGAGCATAAAGCTCCTCCCCTCTTTGAACCCTCTCCTCCAGTCGGCAGAGCCAAAAGGGATTGCATGACACAGTCCATCTACCCATATGACTCCTAAGAAGGACAGTGGGGGGGGGGCAGAATGAAGCTCTTCTTCTCTGGTTCACTGATTTCAGGGAAACTTATCTGGGCTCAGTTACCATCTTTGTTTAACCCCTTAAGGACTGTGACATTTTTTTATTTATTTTATTGTTTTTCATTTTTTTACTTTGTCTGCTCTGAGCCATAACTTTATTTTTCCATTCACATAGCCATATAAGCTTGCGCTTTTTGTGGAACAATTCTATATTGCATAAAAAAAAAAAAATTCCAAATGAGGTGGAATTGGAAAAAAAATATCCGCCATAGTTTTATGTGTTTTTATTTTTTTTGTTTAAATATTTTATACGTTCCCTGTGCGGTAAAACTGACCCAATACCTCCATTTTCCAGGTCAGTATGATTACCGTGATACCGCATTTATATAGCTTTTCTTGGGTTTTAAGACTTTAAAAAAGTAAAAACTTTGGAAAAAAATATTTTCTTTTCTTTGCATCACCATATTCTGACCCCCATAATTTTTTAGATTTCGATCTACGGAGCTGTATGAGGGCTTTTTTTTATAGCTACCATTTTGGAGTGTGTATGACTTTTTGATCGCAAATTTGTTTTTTTTCCTGTTACAGTGATACAGGATAAATATGTTTTATATTTTAATATTTCGGTCATTTTGGGATGCAGTGATGCTTTTATTGTTTAGTTTTTTAATATGGGGGAAAATGGGGGTGAGTTGTTTTTTTTTAAGTCCCTCTAAGGGGCTTGAGAATGCAATTGTCTGATTGCTTCTCTCATAGACTCCAATGATTTTTAACATTGCAGCATATCGGTGATTCATTGTGTTCCTGTGAAGGGGATCCATAGGGACAGCTATGACAAGCCTTGGAGCCTTCACCAGGCCCAAAACTGCCATAGCAATTGAGCGTAATTGACCACTGCATCTGAAGGGTTAAATGTCGGTGATCGACATTATCGCCGATTATGGACATTGCGTACAGTTGTCTGCTGTGTGAAACGGCAGGCACCTGGCAGCTACAGCCTCTGTGCTGGTGTTATGTTTAAACCCCGGACTTCTGACGTACATGCATAAGAGTCGGCCTTAATGGACTAAGCTTTGATAGGCTTTTGTTGTGATGCCCTAAACAAAAGGAAGCCATACACATTTCAGACAAAGCAATCATTCGTCAGGTGAAATTTAAGGATCGTTTTAGCAGACCAAGGACAGACCATGATCTGAACAGAAGTCAGCTGTGTTTGACATTTTTATCCCCGTAGTTGGATGAAAGATCTTTCTTTCAATGAACGTACCCAAAAATATTTTATGACCAACATCTGGTTTCATTGAACTTGAATGGCCTGGTTGAAAGACCTGAACAACCAGTTGGGACTAAAATGTGTACAGCTGTGTCTGATAAATGGTTGTTGACCAGATGATCATGCATTCAACCATGAACCAACTTCTATCTAAGGTGTATGCCCACCTTAAAGAGGACCTGTCCCATGAAATTCAGTGAAATCTTCAGGCAGCATGTTATAGAGCAGGAGGAGCTGAGCTGACTGATGTATAGTTTTGTGGGAAAAGATTCAGCAAAGCGTATAATTTATGCATTTAAAGTGTAACTGTCATTCTTTTTTTTATTTTTGTAATTTATAGGGGCAGCGATACTGACCAATTTTGTAATATACTTTACTTACTGAAATCGTACATTTCTATTAGAAAAATAGCTCTAAAGCGGCCAATTTTGAGCCTTAGCAGCGCTCCTCCTTTGGAGACTTTCTCAATACTGTTATTTCACTAATAGAATAGTTTGATTTCATGAATTAAAATATATTACAAAAATGGTCAGTATTGCTGCCCCTATAAATAAAAAAAAGAATGACAGTTACACTTTAGGTCTCTGCTTTATCAAAGTCGGGTTCTACACGGGGACATCTTATCAGTGACCGACTATCTATCTATGTATACACACTTACACAGAGAATGCTATCAATCACAGATAATATCCAAATGGGCTGCCTTGAAAAAGAGCAGAAATTTCAACGTATAAAAATTACAAGTTTTTCCCTATAAAGATCTGCCCAGCTCCTCCTGCTCTGTAGTATGATGCTTACAGATTACGCAGCATTTTGTGGTGGCAGGTTCCCTTTAAAGAAGCCATGTCCTAGGTTACATTCCCTAGAAAATATTGTCATATCATCTCATCTTTCTTCTTTCCTATGTTTGACCTATTCTCTCTCCTTTGGTTCACTGTATTTCCATATCATGTTCCATGTCTTCCTTTTGTGGTCCACATGGCTTCCATGTGATTTTCTACCTCTTCTTCCATCTGTAGCTTAATTCCATGTTATGTTCCACCTCTCTGCTGTGGTTTACATTACTTCCATGCTATGTTACTACTATTCTGTATCCTGTGTTCCGCATTACTTCCATGTTATGTTCTCACTTTTCTTCCTCCTGTGGTCCACATCAGGCTACTTTCCCATTAGCGTTGTTTGCGTATCCGTCATGGATCTGCAAAAGCTCTTCCATTACCATAATACAACCGCATGCCTCCGTCATGAACGGATCTGGTTGTATTATGTCTTCTATAGCCATAACGGATCCGTCAAAAAAAAAACTCTTAAAAGTCAATGGGGGACGGATCAGTCTTCTATTGTGTCAGAGAAAACGGATCCGTCCCCATTGACATACATTGTGCTTGCAGCGTTTTTCTGTCCGCGATGGGAGTGGAACGGAATGGATTTTGGTGCATTCCGTTTCGTTCGGTTCAGTTTTGTCCCCATTGACAATGAATGGGGACAAAACAAGCGTTTTCTTCCGCTATTGAGATCCTATGGCGGATCTCGATAGCGGAATGGAAAACGCTAATGTGAAAGTAGCCTTACTTTCATATTATAGTCCACTTCTTATTCCTGTTGCCTGCTCTACTTTACTGATGTTCCACCTCCTTCTCCTCCTATGGTCCCCATTACTTCCACTTTCTGTTCAATGTCTTCTTTCTTCTGTACATCACATTATTTCCATGCAGTTTTCCACTTCTTCCTCCTGTGATCCACATTACCTCCATGTAATGTTCAATATGCTTTACATGAGTCTTACTGACATCATTTGACAGTGGTTATCCTCCAGATCACTAAACCCATGCTCGATGTGGCTCTGGAATACAGAGTATGACCCCAAAAAATGTTTTCAAGAGTTAATTCCTGGAGGTGAGATAAGAGGCAAGTATCCTTCTACATCAACAAGAATTGCCCTTTAAGCAAACATTTCCTATTGTGATGTAAATAGCGGACATTTTTAAAAGAGAATAACAGATACCTGGGAGTCGGCCAGATAGGAAACCTCTTACATTTGGAGGAAAGCGATTTGTAACTGAACTTGGATAACCTGGACATTGTGTATGTTTGCCTATAGCGTACATTGTTTGAATTAACTATTGTTATTTCCATGTCCGGCTCATTTGTCCTTATCATTATCAGTTCGCTACCATCTAACGATGTCCGAACATGGAGGTGCCTGGAAAAAAATCGTGAAAGCACGATACTTAGTAGCACCCAATATTTGTGGCTATATATGATATTAGTTGTATGTATATGGAACCAGTGTTCAACACATCATATCGGCAGCGTACAGAAGCCATCGTCCAAATTTTAGAGCTCCATTTTTTTAACAGGATACATGGGTCGTCTTGTTATCAGATGCAGATCACACGGGTAGAAAAAGTTCATGATAAGCCATTGGTATTACCTTTGGATACAGTTATGCAAGATCTCCTTAAAGGGGTTGTCCAAGATTTTACCATTAATGGCCTATCAGGATAGGCCATCAATATCTGATTGGTGGAAGCCTGACACCCGTGGGGTAGCTTCAGCACCAGAACTATACAGGTCCATCTAGTGGATGGAGCTGGTTACTGCAGTATTTGCTTCAACGGGGGCAGCGCTGCTGTAACCAGTTTAGTTCCAGCGCTGACTTACGGAGCTACTGCAGCTGATCGTGGGGGTGCGGGGTGTCAGACCAGCCCATCGATAGTAAAATCCTGAACATTAAGGGTAGGCCTGTTACTAATAACCTGACCATATCATTCAGACAGCTGTTGGCTATTCCTCCCAAATGTTGCCATACACCTATAGACTGGGCTCAGGCGAGCGTGGATGTGTTCTGAATGGGGAGAGTAGAATAAGGTGCTGTCAGATGCCTTAGAACAGAAGGATCCGGTATGGTGAAGTCCAATATACCCATCCCTTCTTTTCCTTGGGACACCTCCTTATACATTAGATGGTCTCTCACCTAAATCGGTGGGTTCAGCCGGCATTACTCTGATGTCTATTGACAACCTGTGACCAGCATTAATACATTGTACATGCCATAGAGATAGACCATGTGGCTGATTTCGGTCTTTTGTAAGGATGGGGCTTACACCAGGCTGGCTTCATCCAAAAGGTGATCTGTAGCCTATACCTGTGCATGCGCCAGTGGCATCCACTTGCTGTTCAGCACCTGCCTAAGCTCTCTGTGATGAAATTATACAAATTGGGCTGATACCAAGACCTTACCTCAAAGCTAGCCTGCATACCCTGGACTTTTCTGCTAAGGCCCAAAGTTGCACTTGTTTGCTGTTTGCACTTCCTATGGACTTTTATGGACTGTGCCACCCCCCACATTAGATCTGTATTTGAGCTTTAACGGTTGTTAGTTGTAAAGCCATCATTGCGTGCACCAACATTAGCATCACTGCAGTATTACATGGTTTGCCTCACTAACAGGGAACCGTGCTTTGCACCCCAGCACTCACTGACACCAAGAGCACCCCAACCAACACCAGGCAGGGGATCCCAAGACCAGGGTGTGCCCTCCCCTCACTGCATGGTCCAGGGAGCCTCAGAATCAGGACTACCACCATGAGTACTACTCCTCCTATCATTGCTGCTTCAACCACTCCTCTCGTCCTCCATTCCCCTTATTGCATTCAATTATAAGAACCAGGGCACCCCGACCAACACCAGGCCGGGGATCTCAAAACCAGGGTTGTGCCCGAGGGAACCTGGGTGCGCCCTCCCATCACTGCACGGCCAAGGGAGTGTCAGAATGAGGACTACCACCATGAGTACTACTACTCCAATCATTGCGGCTTCACCCATTCCTCCTCCACTCCCCTTTCCTTGCTGCATTCATTTAAAAGATTAATTATGACATTGGGTGAACATAATAAAAAAATTACTATATTTCACTTGCATTTAAATATCAAAGTAAAGCCAAAGGGTAAAAAAATAAAAAAAAATCTTCTGTTCCCAAGGGCCATTCTGGGATTATTGAATGACATTTACCAGTCTGTAGCGTCATATAATATATTGAGGTGGTCGCCGTGCTCCTTCCTGTTCCTCCTGGTATTTACCGTGTCCGAGCAGAAGCATTGATAATGATGGAGGAATATTTATAAGCCGCTCATGAATCCGGACTCTATATCCTCTGCTCTTTGGAAAAAGCTCACTCCAGGAAAATTTCAACCAAATTAAATCTGTCTCTTCCTTAAATGAATCTCGCTGGCTCCACTTGTAGGAGAATACGTAACCTTTACACTCGCACATTATGCAATCAATACTCTGCCGACATTAACACTGCTTATGGATTTTCTTCCTAGGCCCCATAACGGCTCGTAATGTAAAAGATTTCAGCGAGGAGCCTGGAATTCTGAACCTGTGCCGCATCCTATTTACCCATCACTTTGCTAATATAAGTTTGTGATGAGCTTTTATTAGTATATTCATTGTCATATCACATTACGTTGTTTCTGCCATGTTTAATGATCATTAAAAATGTTTTCCGCTGTGCATCAACATCCTTTAAAATAATCATATATGAAGATCTCTGTTGTTTTGTAATGTATTTCTATTACCTTTATTGCTCCTATCTCCCGTTCTGGGCTGTAATCACATGACCATGTCGATGCAGCTCTCTCCTATTTCCTGTAAAGTGATAGGTGAGTGTCTATGGAACTTGCTGTGTGGGAGGGGCTACAAAGTAGCTGTGGGGGCGGGGCTGTAGGTGTGGCAGAGGAAGGAGAAGTGCATCATGGGTTTGATTGGATACGGCAACAGGAAGTGCTACCTACAGGATGGAAACAAATCACAGGGAACTGTTAACATGATGAAAATGGGTCAGGAGAGTCCAAGTTGAAAAAAATATATATGATAAAGACGTAGATGAGGTAAGCAACTACATGAGCATTTCTGTTAAAAATATAATAATCCTGGTAAAAATGTAGCATAATGGCTGTGAAGGAATAGGTGTTTTTTTGGCTTCTCTTCTTCAGCTGCACAGCTAGATGCATTTCTCTCACAAGCAGGGGCATCTCCCTTCTGTGGAATCTACCAGCACTATACTGCTGTGACGTTCATTCCTTTACTTTCCACTATGTTTGTTTTCAGCTGCAGAGCTCACAGAACAGATAAGGAGGGAGCGATCACACTGGCAGACACACAGGAGGCTCCTAAATGCAGACCTGCTGGTATCTGCAGGAAGCATCAACCAGCCACACATTTACCTGCAGTGCCCACTACTGGGGAAACCTACAGTGTTATATAGCTCCCATTCATATGACTAGGTAATATGTGTTTGTACTGAGTCCTCCAGAAAGAAGGGCACCCTCATTCTGTAAGGTTAAATGTGTAAGTTTGTAATCAACCCATAAGAAATAGTTTCAAGTAGTAAGAGATATTCTACAAATTATCTTCAAATAGGGATGTCATGGTACAGTATTGGGCCAATCCAATATATTCTATCAATTGCACCTCTCCTCATGACGCCCTAGGTGGCCACCTACTCAACCTACCTCTCATCATGGCTGAATGGTGGAATTTATTGTCACCATATA
This sequence comes from Bufo bufo, assembly GCF_905171765.1. Lineage (NCBI taxonomy): Eukaryota > Metazoa > Chordata > Amphibia > Anura > Bufonidae > Bufo > Bufo bufo. The sequence continues at coordinate 54,693,195 of NC_053390.1, forward strand.
TAAATGATTTAAAAAAATAACATTGTATAAAAAAAAATGCAAATAAATGGCATGCCTGGTGACTGGACCTAAACTGCAGTCAATGATTCCCATTTCATACACTTTGCTGTTTTTTTTCTGTAAATGTGTTTTATGAGCAGAAAACATGAAGAAATAAGAAGTTCTGTCAGACTCTATAGACACTTCACATCCACGGCTCCTGGTGTAGTTCATGTGTAGAGGGTGATCTGGAAAACGATTTCCAAAGCGGCTGTCCATTCCACTCACAGCTTGTTACAGACACCACAGATAAGGTCCGAACTGCAAGAACTACTTTTATCAGTGACATCACAAAGCTGGAGAACCTCTCCAGGATTATCAGTTCACCCAAGTATGAGGCTAAGTTAAAAAACCACTAATGTACCGGGCCCTAATGAGGAGGTTCCTGTAACTATCCCCACAGAGATTAGATAGTACAAATCTGGGTTTATGTAATCATACTGGGCAAAAAAAGGAAGCCTCCCAGTGGGAAGTGATGAGATAGAGGGTGAGGGGAGGGAAGAGACTGATCCAGAGAAGCAACAGCTAAAAATCCCAAAAATTTATATATACACTAAGAAAATATTCTATCATAAAACACTTCCTATGTAAAAGCATATAACTACTATAATACTGCCCCCTGTATACAAGAATATAACTACTATAATACTGCCTCCTATGTACAAGAATATAACTACTATAATACTGCCCCCTGTATACAAGAATATAACTACTATAATACTGCCTCCTGTGTACAAGAATATAACTACTATAATACTGCCCCTATGTACAAGAATATAACTACTATAATACTACTTTTATGTACAAGAATATAACTACTATAATACTGCCCCCTATGTACAAGAATATAACTACTACAATACTGCTTCCCATATACAAGAATATAACTACTATAATACTGCCTCCTATGTACAAAAATATAACTACTATAATACTGCCCCCTATGTACAAGAATATAACTACTATAATACCGCCCCCTATGTACAAGAATATAACTACTATAATACTGCCCCCTGTATACAAGAATATAACTACTATAATACTGCCTCCTATGTACAAGAATATAACTACTATAATACTGCCTCCTATGTACAAGAATATAACTACTATAATACTGCCTCCTATGTACAAGAATATAACTACTATAATACTGCTCCTATGTACAAGAATATAACTACTATAATACTGCCCCTATGTACAAGAATATAACTACTATAACACTGCCTCCTATGTACAAGAATATAACTACTATAATACTGCCTCCTATGTACAAGAATATAACTACTATAATACTGCTCCTATGTACAAGAATATAACTACTATAATACAGCATCCTATGTACAAGAATATAACTACTATAATACCGCCTCCTATGTACAAGAATATAACTACTATAATACTGCCCCCTGTATACAAGAATATAACTACTATAATACTGCCTCCTATGTACAGGAATATAACTACTGTAATACTGCCTCCTATGTACAAGAATATAACTACTATAATACTGCCTCCTATGTACAAGAATATAACTACTATGCTCATCACGGCGGCGAGACTGCTCATCCCGCTGCTTTGGAAGGATACTGAACCTCCCACTGTTTCGATGTGGAGGGATAGGGTGGATCAGATCTACAGGTTTGAAGAGCTGGCCCACTGGGAATCTTGCACGCGTTCCCGCTTTCTGAAAATCTGGTCACCCTGGAAGACATATAGGAAGTTCCCCTGACTAGTGGTGGGGAAAACTCCCCTACCCCCCCCCCCCCTTTCCTTTCCCTTCCTTTCCCTCTCTTTTCCTCTTATTTGTGTTATATTTGATTTTTATTGTCTGTCACATTTGATGTATCATTTTGTACAACATGTGTTGCACTGACATGCCTTTGTGGTCACTTCCATGACCGATTTGTGACTATGCCTTGCCAGTGATGCTACGATGGTTTGTGATCGATTGATATGCCTTACTTACTTTGAATTAAAAAAAATTTGGTTAAGAATATAACTACTATAATACTGCTCCTATGTACAAGAATATAACTACTATAATACTGCTCCTATGTACAAGAATATAACTACTATAATACCGCCTCCTATGTACATGAATATAACTACTATAATACTGCCTCCTATGTACATGAATATAACTACTATAATACTGCTCCTATGTACAAGAATATAACTACTATAATACTGCTCCTATGTACAAGAATATAACTACTATAATACCGCCTCCTATGTACATGAATATAACTACTATAATACTGCCTCCTATGTACATGAATATAACTACTATAATACTGCTCCTATGTACATGAATATAACTACTATAATACTGCCTCCTATGTACATGAATATAACTACTATAATACTGCCTCCTATGTACAAGAATATAACTACTATAATACTGCTCCTATGTACAAGAATATAACTACTATAAGACAACCATATCCTAAGCCAGACCTGGGCAAACTACGGCCCGCGGGCCGTATACGGCCCGGCGGACCTTTTAATCCGGCCCCCGGCATTTTTGTTGCCGCCGCCGCCGCCGGCCCTGTAACAGCACGGAGTCACTGTCCGGAGTGAGGAGGGGGCGGGGCCCGTGGCCGCTCTGCGCTCCGCTCTGCTGCCTGGCCTGCCTGTCTCTTTAACAGAGCAGACCAGTGGCTGCTGGAGCGTGATGCAGCTGCCGCACAGGCAGAAAGAGGAAGGAGGCGGAGCCCCAGCCAGCAGCCACAGCCAAAGCCAAGCAACTAACAGAACTTACAGGTATTTGGTGGGGGTGGGGGGGGCTCATATAGGACAGGGGGACAGTGTGTGCTTTCCTGCCTGCTACTACATCACCCCCCCCCCCCCCCAGGGATTGTGGGGGTCATTAAGGGTTGGACTTGCTGCTGATGTTGAGTGTGCCAGTGTGTGTGTGTCCGTCCCTGTGTGTGTGTGTCTGTCCCTTTGTGTGTGTGTGTGTGTGTGTCCGTCCCTGTGTGTGTGTCTGTCCCTTTGTGTGTGTGTGTCTATCCCTGTGTGTGTGTGTTTGTCCCTTTGTGTGTGTGTGTGTGTGTCCATCCCTGTGTGTGTGTGTTTGTCCCTTTGTGTGTGTGTCCCCGTCCCTGTGTGTGTCCGTCCGTGTGTGTCTGTCCCTTTGTGTGTGTCCGTCCCTTTGTGTGTGTGTGAGTGTGTCTGTCCCTTTGTGTGTGTCCCCGTCCCTGTGTGTATGTCTCTCCCTGTGTGTATCACCTTGCCCACAGTGTTCCTATGTCTTGACGCAGCTGCTTCAGAACGTTCTGTGCGGGGAAGAAGATGGAAGAGGAGGCAGCGCCAGCATGGAGTCTGTGCGATAGACACAGGGAGGCACACTAAGGACGAAGGTAACACTTCCACATGATCTACACTAGTGTTATCTGTGGTTTTACATAGGACTGCAGGTAACACTACTACATTATTTAGCACTAGTGTTATCTGTGGTTTTACATAGGACTGCAGGTAACACTACCACAAGGTTAGCTCACACAGGGCGCCTGAACACCTAAGGCCGGCCCTGGCTGCGCACCCCAGCGCCAAGGGATGACGTCACTGATGTAATATGCCTCTTATATGTGGAGAGCGGTGATGTCACAGATGTAATATATTACTTATAAGTGATATATTACATCAGTGACATCACCACTCTCCACACATAAGTAATATATTACATCAGTGACATCACTGCTGTCCACATATACCGGTAAGTAATACATTACATCAGTGACATCACCGCTCATCACATATATGTGGAGAGCGGTGATGTCACTGATGTAATATATCGCCTATATGTGGACAGCGGTGATGTCACTGATGTAATATAACATTATATGTGGAGAGCGGTGATGTCACTGATGTAAAATATCACTTATATGTGGAGAGCGGTGATGTCACTGATGTAATATAACATTCTATGTGGAGAGTGTTCATGTCACTGATGCAATACAGCGCTCCAGATGGCGACCAAAATGGTCGCCAATGCGCCTTAAAATTTGCAGATGGCGACAAGACTTGTCATAGGCTACAGGCCTGAGGTCTATTTGGTAGTGAAATCCCAGCGCAGGCAGGCATGATGATGTCATCACGCCCGCCTGTGCCAGGACGCGGTGATTTTATGCAGTATTGAGTTTAGCCTTTTGGCCCGGCCCTCCAAAATATTTTCAGTTTCTCATGTGGCCCCATCGAAAAAATAATTGCCCACCCCTGTCCTAAGCAATGCCTTTACAAGTATAAATGTCATGGCTATAATGTGTCAGGTTATAGTACACAGTGTATGAAGAAAACATGGAGAATCCATTATAATGCACTCAGACCACATCTAAGACATTTCCCTGCATTTTGCTCTCTGTTCCCGTACAGATATGTGAATGAGCCCTACATGCTGTTTTCAATTACATACCCAATGTGAACGCTTCTTCATGCTAGAAATTCCCAACCACAGACATTAGGCAGATCACGCAGGGCTGGAGACTGCGCACAATTGGCCTTTCTCTAAGGAGCAGGGGATGTTTGTTGAACAGGGACATTTTTTTGGGATAAGTTACCCTTTGAGTCTAATAAACCTAATTTAAGGGGAAAATTTCATATTTCTAGTTTTCCAGCTGAGTGCTTGTCTCTTCTCAGCAGAGACACAGTGATCATTATCCAGGATAAAGATGATTTTGAGCCCAAAGACAACTTCACTAAAGTCATGCAGATATGGGAAATACTCAAATCGGTGCCTTTCACCTCTCTGCATGGCAGAACAATGGTCAGAAAATGCTGAATTTTCTAGCAGTACATAGATATATTTAGAGTTTGCCTATTAATAAAACAGACCTCTCCTTGGGTGAAGTCCTCATAGTAAGGATCAGAATGGGCCTCCTAGTATGATGCCATGATTTGCCATCAAGTACTGAAGGCCTGGTGTTTTTTTCTAGACGATGAGGGGGTACACAATTGTAACGCCCCAGAGGGGCATCACCACTTCTGCACCTCGCTACTGTCTATTGGTTAACCTCATGTCATCATGTGTATTTATTTCAGGTCCAAACACTGTGCATCTCTAATGTTGGTAACTGTTCTTGTTCATGTAATTTACCTGGTTCACCAGAAGGTGTCAGCAAGCATGGCATTTATAGAGAGTGGAACCCTTCTTTCCATTCTAACACAGCCCCCCCCCCCCCCCCTCAGTAGTGTGGTGGGCGTGTAACACTTGCTGGAGGGTGGAGTTCTAGTTAGAGTCAGTTCTAGTTTACCCCCTGCCAAGGGAGGGTGTGCAGCAGGTGCACGTCCCTGCTGGATGTGCCTTGCCCAAGCCAGCTAGAGCACACTCATGTGGAGGCTACAGCTTGGAGCCTCTGAAGCCAGGAGAAGTTTTCCCTGAACAAATCTAGAGTCAGACTACAGAGAGAAGTTGCAGCATACAGCAAAAGCAAAGTTATACAGAAAGCTTGTCAGTACAGCAGAGCCAGAAAGTAACCGATGTAGCAGAAAGGAGTTTGCCTGCCAGAGTTAATGCTAAAGCCTGCTAGGAACCAAGACAAGGCCTGAAACTGTTGGAAAAACGTTTATGCAAAGTAAAGCTGTTATTGAACTTCTTCACAAGGTCTGGACTCAATTTATTTCATCATCTCCTTCATCAACAACCCCCCTTTCATTGCTTCGGGGCCAACGCCTGGGGTCCAGCGTATCCAGGTAGGAGCACCGTGACACATGCACCAACATTAAGGGACATTTAGGCAACCCTATACCACTCTGGCATTCCTACACCTGGGTACCATCCATAGTATCACTATAAGGGGCCCTGTGCCCTTATTACTTCATTGCAACTGGCGTCAAGAAACAAGTACTAGTACTCTTAAAGGGCCCTGGGGGAGTCGCCCGCTGCAATTTTGGCGTCACAAACAGGATCTGAACAGGATAAATCTGTGTGCCCTTGGATTATACTGCCTATAGGATTTACAAAAACCCCTTCAAGAATTTGCTGCGGAGCGGCAGGCGCAAAACTTTGCGCGCCGGCGTCCGAAGGGTTAATCAGCCATCTTTCACTATGATGCTGCAGCTTCTTCTTGCACAGTCAGTGCAGGAAAGTAAAGGAACGCCCCCATCTGGAGTGCGAAAATCCAACCCTGCCCACAGGGAACAACATCCTAGCAAAGAGAAGGGAAGTGGAGACTCCTCCCCAAAAGTCCCTCCTTCTTCACCAGTTGGGATGGCTCGGAGAGAAGATGGCGGTGCCGAAGCCCAACTGGAACGAGATGGTTTATGGGACTGACCTGCCCGACCTGTGCGACGACCTACAGGAGATCCAGGTGTCGCAGATAGTCCGGAGCTTCACTCGTGCCAGCTGGCATGGCATAGGCGGCAGGAATTACCACTCCGCCGCCCAGGAAGCTCGAGGCCTACGACAGCCTGAATCCAATAGTGCCCCAGAAAGTCATGGCCTATGTCACCAACACCTGGGACTACCACAGAGCCATTGAGAACTGGGTGGTCAGGTTGCTGCACCGACCGCTACCCCACGATCCAGTACTAGAACGAAGGACCGGGACCGTAGTCTGGTTTTCGGTAGAAAGAGGTACAGGATTTATTCAAGATGATGAGACTGGGAAAGAGCTTGTTGTCAACCACCGCTCCATAAAACGTCCTTATTTACCGCAGGCCCGGCACAGCCTGTACAAAGGGGAACAAGTCGAATACACCCCAATGGTATCTTCAAAATTCCCCTTTGCTACAGGGGTTAATCTTCTTGCTAAGACCCTTGTTCCAGTGTTAGCACCGGAGTGCTGGACGGAGGACCCAGCAGAAGCTGGATGTGTGAGATGCCTGCGGGAGACCGCAGGGGGAGCGCTATGTTTTGGTGACAAAACCCAACCAGAGCCTCTCATCCTGGCACTGCCTGCACTCCAAACAACAATTCAGCATTTGGGAAGTGTGTCCAGCACCTCCTTCATGTTTAGCCCCACAGTGGTGGCGTACCAACTGCCTTGGAAGTCGGAGCTACTGATGAGGAGGGTCGTCCCAGAATTGTCCTTGAAACCACCTAGAAAAGAGGACTACCTACCAGCCCCTATGCAGCCGGAGATACTGGACCCTCTCATGATGGCAGGAGCATCTGCCCCTGTGAAGCAGAAAGTCACGGCAGCGATAAGTGTGACAACCCGGACCTTACCAAGAGTCGACAGTAAGTGTCGCCAGAACACCACGGTTGCTGCAAGAATGGACTATAAGAGGCAGAACCAACCTCTCATCTGTCTCAGCAGCAGCAGTGAGGAGGATCTGAGGTCCTTCCTCTAAGGAGCCTCTTCAGCATCTAAATTTAAAAAATCTAAATTAAAAATAAGGACTTCTGGGAGCCACGGCGTGGACTACTCCTGAAGGGTGAGGAAATGTTGACGATTTATTTATTTTTATGTTCTGGTTGCCCCCGTTTGTCCTCACCCGGATGGTCATGTTTAGTTAGCTGTCAAAAATGCATCCAAGTTGAGCTCAATAGCGCCCAATTCCTTTTTTTTTCTTTTTTCCCCACCCACCGCTTGTCAATCAAATGTCATGTTCGCCTATTTACAACAAATTGTTTAGTTGGTGATGTAATGACTAGGTTGGACAGAGTATTCTCAGCTTATGACATATGCAGTGTCCCAGGGCAAGGGGGTATCTGCAAATTGTTCATTTCTTTATGTAATGTTATGTCATGCTATGTATTGCATCTATTATAACCGTGTATGGATGGCACAGTCTGGGTTAACAATCCTGGCTCAGCCATTATCAGGAGGTTAGGTGTGGCAGGGAGAGGCCCATAAAGCTACAGAGACTCAACAATCTCTAAAACACAATGCAACAGCGCTCTGCAAACAGAATAATAAAGTAGATACAATAGTGGCATACTCATTATAGAAAATGTGCTAATACTAATGCTACGTCATAAATGTGAGATTCTTAGCAAATACATTTTGTACAAAATTATTTGTGCTTGTCCGCCAACGACAAGGAGATCTCTTTAGGACAGGAACCTACATTAAATACTATCTCCGCTGGTGCCATACCGGCAGGTTCCACATGCAATTAGTACATTTTCTATAGAGAGTATGGCACTATTGTACTTACTTTATTATTTGTGTTTGCAAAGTTCTGTTGCATTGTGTTTGTTTTTGCTTTTGCACTTTCAGCCATTTTTTTACTCAACAATCTCTGCCTGATCTACAGGAGAGAAGCAGTAAGACAAAGGGGAAAACTAGAGAACTTAGGGGGGATTTATCATCTCTCTTGTGCCTGAAAAGGGGAGTTAAAAAGTCACAAACTAGGTGTTTGCACTTTTTAAAAAATTGTCACATCTCCCAGTATTTACGCCACTTTTCAGAAAGAGGGTGTGGCAAGGGCAGGGTGGGGCATGACCAGTGGCCGCAGAAAGCACCAGTCTTGATAAATCTCCCCCTTAGAGTCTGCATGGCCGAGCATAGGAGTCATTAAGGTAGCCTGCTACTAAAAGCTGCTAAGGAACACTGTTAAGAAACCCTGGGCACCCGGACATGACCTACAAGTCATATTACTAAAACACTGTTACCTCTACCATTACAAGAATATGACTGCCCACCGTAGATTCTGCAGGAAGAGACTTGAGTCAGATAGAGAGAGAAGATGACCATAACTCTCGTCCTTGCCTAAGTCCATATATCATTATCTGGGGAAAATTGTACTGTGAACAGTTGGAACTGTGTTTTGGTATAGTCGGATGTACTACAACTCATTTGGTGCTCATTCTGTTAAATTTAGCCTGGTTACTGACTCCTACACCATACGCCAGCCATTGCTCTCTACACGCCCTGCCTTGCACCCATATAAACACTCAACATCACGGGCACCTCGACTACCATTAAGCAAGAGCCCCAAAGAGGAAGATGCTTCATTCATGGTCTGGACAATCAGCTGTTCCTGTGGCTGCTGACAACAAAAATACACACATTAGGGCATACGTTTGTTCCATTGACAACCCTGCAATGAGTATGAAGAAGCAGAAGTTGAAGAAACCACAAATTTTCCAAGCCAACAACTTCCATGACTGTAAGTTGGTCAAACAAAACAAACACATGTCCAGGGATGAAGCAACAGGAAACATCCAGCAGATTTGACAAGCGCTCCGGAGTACGTAAAGAGTTAACAAATCCATCATCATCACTTAATGGGACGCACCTGATGACCAGAGACTGCTCACATAGGTTTTCTGGGATGGCTTCTCTTTGGGACGAACCTTTTGTATGGACAAGCCGCGGGAATTACTGTATTTAATAAATGAACGGGTCATGGTGCTCACAGAAGTGCAGCCCTTCATTGTGCTGATCCTTGGAGATTCCCAGAAGTTGGACCCTCGAACATTGAAGATCTAATCCTAAGGCCCAGAGAATCCCTTTAACCCATGTATCCAGGGGGTGATACAAAGGGGCAGAAAACAAGTGTGTTCTCATTTGTACAGTTCTCTCTAACACTCCCATGAAACGCACCCCAACTAAATGGTCTTCATACCCCTATGCATGGAACCTAAAGCTTAGCTTTCTAAAGGGGGCGTGAAGGAGGACCATTGTAATGCAAAGTGACCATGACTAAACCCGGCCATACACATAAGATATACAGAATGCTCATTTGGCCGACAGGTATCCCTACTCTTCCTCCCCCCCCCCCCCATACACATGAATGCTTGAAATGTGAGATTATGGGCTGTATACTGTGCTACAGAATATGTTGGAGCTATATAAGCAACAATAGGAACTAATATAGGAATATAGACGCTCATGAACACTGGACTTCTTGTCTGCGGACCTGAGTGACTTGGCACCTCCTCTGCATCGTCTATATCAGGCTGGATGCGAGAAGGGTGTAAATAAGGCGGTAAACAGACACTATATTTGGGGTTTGGCTCATGCAGGTGTTTTTAAGAGACCATTATAACTGTGAATGAACCTTGTGTGGTATCTGAGAAAGAAGCCACTTGTTCTGCCCCCAGTGATATTATCAGCCGGAGTGTCAGCCAAAACCACAGCTTATAAATCATAAACCAAGGGAACAGTCATTGTCTTACATGGGTCTTATGCTTTCCCAGGACTCAGGTCGAGTGCCCCCACGTACAGCCAAATCTGGCATCTGAGAATAGCCCAGGAGGCCTCATGTACCTCCAGCAATCTGTTCTCCACCTAGTGATATCATATGTGGTCAGACCCATCTACTCTGTCTATCTATCAATCTCTCTATCATCCTGCTGACTTCACTTGGGCACGCAAATCTTCAAGATCCGCCGCTGACGGCTCCCTTTGCCATTGCCAAGCAATGACGTCTCGGATGTACTTGATTGGAGACAAGTCCAAGGACGCATGCACTCCATAGTAGCATGTTTAGGCCACGCAGGCTGCTCACATTAGCAAAAGCAACATGTGGCCTGGTGTTATCCTATTCAAAAACATCTCCTGGGATATTTTGAAGAAATAATCGTACCACTGGTTCCACGACCAAATCAATGCAACTCCAAGCTGTTAGTGTACCTGAAATGAAGACTAGAGGGGTCCGGCTACCGTACATTATGCCACCCCACACCATAATTTAGGGAGTAAGACCGGTCTGATGTTCCCTTTTGAAGGCCTCTTCATGGCGTGGCCCACGTTGGGTCCAGACCAATCTCCGTCTATTATTGAATCCGAGACAAAAGCAGAACTCGTCTCTGAAGAAGATAGACTTCCATTGCCATCTTGTTGTGCACTATGATAGCCTTTGAGAGCACTGGTGTTCCAACTTGTAGGTGGATGTCTGGCTTGTAGCCCAATGTCGTGAAGACACCTCCTGATGATTTCTGTAGACACTGTTTGCCACCCTAGGCTTGGGATGTGACGTCCAGTTTTACTTGCAGTACAGAATGGATCACTAGGCGCCATTCTTCTAATCAGATGATCCGTCCATGCAGAGGTTCTCCTGTGTGCACTATTCCAGTTCAATCTGGCCTTTGTGCCCCTCCCACAGATTGGAGCTAGGTGCTTGAAAATGTGATCATCTGCAGATCTTAGCAACACCTGCTACTTCTTTAATTTGTAGAACTTCAGGGCTGCAGTTTCAATGTGGAGGAGTGTATCTATCTCATATCTGTATTTCTAGGGCTATATCCCTGTATACTGATAGTCATGTGAAGATTGCAGTTTTTGTGCCCAGATGTGGGGTTACTGCGGTGTCATGGTTGCACACGTCACTGGCGTGGGTCCATCTCGGTGCGAGGGGCCCTCAGACATCACTTGATTCATCTTGTTGTGTTCTCAGAGTACAAAGCTTTATGCTGCTCTCCAGACATTGTGATGATAATCCCGGCTTTGTCTGTGAATATCACAAAGCTCTGAATCCACCAATTCTGTTTGCTCTTCAGTGTTTGCCAACATAAAAGATGATTTCAGATAAAACAAGGTGTATCTCCCGTCCTCCATGGTTACATTACTAAAGCTCTCCAGTGTACACCAGAGATGAAGGGCTCCGCAGTTCTTTACACACAGACAATAAGGGACATTTACTTCCACTGACGTTTCATAATTCAGTGTAACCCCAAAGTGCGGCAGATTTTCTGGTGTAGTCTATCTACTCCAGTTATGAGCTGACACAGATTACCCTATAAATTGCGCTGAAGTTTCTGGTGTAACTGATGGTGAATTTGTTGGTGGTCCCGCCCCTTTTAATAAACCCCACATGGCAGAAATAGCAAAAAACGCAAATTTTTGGACAAATATGTCTTGCGCAAAACTTAGTAACTTTTTATGACAACAAAAAATGGTGCAAATCAATAGATAAATTCTCCCCGGTGTGCTACTGAGCTAGTGTATCTAAGCTTATCATACGTGATACTGTGTGCTCTGCTGGTGTATGTAAGCCTCTTATGTGTGATACTGTTTGCTGAATCGGTGTATCTAAGCCGATCACATGTGATACTGTCTGCGGTGCTGGTGTATCTAAACTTATCATGTCTGATATTGTTTGCTGAGCAAGTATATCTAAAACCATCATGCGTGATACTGAGCTGTGCTGGTGTATCTAAGCCTATCTGTGTGATACTGTCTGCTGAGATGGTGTATCTAAGTCTATCAAATGTGATAGTATCCGCTGAGCCGATATATCTACCAACCCCCTTTTATGAGCTACTGTCTGCAGGGTCTGCTGAGTCCGTGTATCTAAGCCTTCTATATGTGATACTGTCTTCTAGGTTAGTGTATCTAACCCTATCATTTACGCTATCTGCTGATCCTGTGTATCTAAGCCCATAATAAGCATATTATGTGTGATACTGTCTGCTGAGCCAGTGTATCTAAGCATATTATGTGTGATACTGTCTAGTGAGTCAGTGCATCCAGTCCTATCATGTGTGATGCTGCAAAGAGCCAAACAGCTCTACATCCGTGGTGAAAAGTTGTGGTACAAGCGCAGATAAAGGGTTAAGGAGAATTTGGGATTTTTTTGACTAAAGAAAACAATGTCACAGCTGTCAGTCGGGATCTGTTCTGGGACTTGTAGTTCCACCGCTGCTGCAGGCGCCGGCCTCTGCTGACATCAGACGGTCTGACACAGTCCTGTGGAATGTTCTGATTTTTATGTTCCCATTCCAGATAATCAGATATTTCCCTAAAACGTCACCTTGAATTGCACAAGTTGCGGACCTGGATTATTTTGCAATCTGAGCTGCTCCATCAGACTCAACGTCTCCTCGTAGAGTCAAGAGGATTTCATGCTCCCGGGTGTATTCCCAGTAGCATATATCTAATGTGAAGAATCAATTAAAGGGACAGTACCCCCAAAATTCTCTCCTATCCCCATTTGCAATGCAGTTGAATTCAATCAATTTTCCTCTGGTATCAGCCAGAACTGGAAAGTTCTTCACTAGGAAGTCCAAAGTACCTTCCCCCCTGGATGATAGGTCAGATATCTCCAGTGCTGAGGACCAGTGATGGCCAGTTCGCAGTGTTCGCCCGCGAACACATGCGATCTGCCATCTTAACTGACAAGTCCGGCGAGGCACAGGTAAGTCCTTACCTGTGCCTCGCCGGACTTGTCAGTTAAGATGGCAGATTGCATGTGTTCGCGGGCGAACACTGCGAACTGGCCATCTCTACTGAGGACCTCCAATCATATTTACCTCCATGATGATATCAGCCAGTCCTCTTATAAAATTTAGGTTACTGCCTCTTTAAGATCTGAGGATAACAGGAACGGTTGACCTTGAAGATTTCCTAATTTACATTCAGATAAATATCCCGGAGGAGAATTATGTCGGAGCGTAACTCATGTTCTTGGTTTATGTCTTGTCAATGTCCAGGACGTTTTATGTCTCCTCTGGAATGAGAATTACCGATTTCATCATTGATTTGAACTAATGATGATATTGGAAAAACAGGCGAAGATTAGACTCCGGGGGCTGCCAGGGGTCAACTGCTGTCAGTCAGAGGAGCCTGCCGGACCACTGTGCGTGCGTATGGAAGGTAGAAGCGGGCACACAGACTTACCGTCTATCCAATCTGTATTACAAATTTATCTATGTATCAATATCTGATTAGTAGGGGTCCAACACCCCTGACCTACACCGCTGTTTCAGGGCAGCTCCGGCGGTGGAAGTCAGCACTAGAACTACACAGCTCCATCTATTGCGTAGTGGACGGTGATGGTCGCTGCAGTATCCAGTTCAATGGGAGCGGCGCCGCAGTAACCACTACGCTATGGATAGAACTAGTGCAGTGCAGCGGGATCAGCAGGGGGGCGGTGTGTCAGACCCCCTGACGATCAGATAGTGCTGACCTATTGTAAAGGAGTGGAAACCCCTTTAAAGGGTTGTATCATCTCAGACATTGGGGAATATTGCTAGGATATGCCTCCAATGTCTGATAGTTAAGGGTCCCACCTCTGGGACCCACACCTATATTTATAACCGCGCATGCGCAGCTACCCTCCATTAATCTCTATGGGAGTGCTGAAAATAGCCGAGCCGAACATGGGACCAACACTGATGCCTTCAGCTGCCAAGCGCACATGTGACATGTCAGCGAGTGTCATAGGTACAAAACTGCTTACGGGTGCCCTTTAAGGTCCTACCCTTATCTGCAAAACCCAAGATAGACCTCTTTCTCTACTTGCTACTTGGCATTGATTAGCTCCAGAACACAACCCCCATTACTTAAAAAAATTGTCATTGAATGGGTTGTTTGAGACCAAAAACCACTTTTCATAAGCCAGGCAGGGTGCAGGGGTTAAAAAAGCCTCACCTGTCACTGGCACTCTGCTTCCAGTGCCGAGCTCCCTTAGGTGACCAGTCAATGGCCTCAGCGGTGGCAGCCTTCACATGCCACTACTGAGGAAGGCTGGAACCAGAGCACCGGTGAGAGATTAGTCTTAAATATGAAAAAGGGGGTCCCTGTGTTGGAAAACCCCTTTAATCTACCCTCAAAGTATCTCATCACTGGCCCCTTCTGATTTATGTTACTATTATGGGGCGCACCATCCATGAGGCAAAGGGAACACTTTACAGGTGATACTCTTCCCTGACTAAATGGGGAAGTATTTTGGCAAATGTTGTCCCTGCCTTGGGTGTAACCTCGAGAGCAATTAACCCCTTATTGACCAGCCTGTTTTGGACGTTAGTAATTTATTTATTTATTTATTAAAAAATTTATTGTTGCCTTTCAAGAGCAATAACTTTTTTTCAGTCAACATAGTTATATAAGGGCTTGTTTTTTGAGGGACAAGTTGTATTATTGGGTACAAAAATGGATAAAGTGTCAGTTTTTCATGGTCATTTTGCATCAATGTTTGTGTCCATTTTAATGGTCATTTTGCATCTTTCTTTTAATGGTCTTTAAAAATGTAAGAATTTCATAGGCTTTTTTTTTTATATACACTGCTCAAAAAAATAAAGGGAACACTTAAACAACACAATGTAACTCCAAGTCAATCACACTTCTGTGAAATCAAACTGTCCACTTAGGAAGCAACACTGAGTGACAATCAATTTCACATGCTGTTGTGCAAATGGGATAGACAACAGGTGGAAATTATAGGCAATTAGCAAGACACCCCCAATAAAGGAGTGGTTCTGCAGGTGGTGACCACAGACCACTTCTCAGTTCCTATGCTTCCTGACTGATGTTTTGGTCACTTTTAAATGCTGCCGGTGCGTTCACTCTAGTGGTAACATGAGACGGAGTCTACAACCCACACAAGTGGCTCAGGTAGTGCAGCTTATCCAGGATGGCACATCAATGCGAGCTGTGGCAAGAAGGTTTGCTGTGTCTGTCAGCGTAGTGTCCAGAGCATGGAGGCGCTACCAGGAGACAGGCCAGTACATCAGGAGACGTGGAGGAGGCCGTAGGAGGGCAACAACCCAGCAGCAGGACCGCTACCTCCGCCTTTGTGCAAGGAGGAACAGAAGGAGCACTGCCAGAGCCCTGCAAAATGACCTCCAGCAGGCCACAAATGTGCATGTGTCTGCTCAAACGGTCAGAAACAGACTCCATGAGGGTGATATGAGGGCCCGACGTCCACAGGTGGGGGTTGTGCTTACAGCCCAACACCGTGCAGGACCTTTGGCATTTGCCAGAAAAAACCAAGATTGGCAAATTCGCCACGGCGCCCTGTGCTCTTCACAGATGAAAGCAGGTTCACACTGAGCACATGTGACAGACGTGACAGAGTCTGGAGACGCCGTGGAGAACGTTCTGCTGCCTGCAACATCCTCCAGCATGACCGGTTTGGCATTAAGTCAGTAATGGTGTGGGGTGGCCAGAGGTAGCCTGACTGCCATTAGGTACCGAGATGAGATCCTCAGACCCCTTGTGAGACCATATGCTGGTGCGGTTGGCCCTGGGTTCCTCCTAATGCAAGACAATGCTAGACCTCATGTGGCTGGAGTGTGTCAGCAGTTCCTGCAAGACGAAGGCATTGATGCTATGGACTGGCCCGCCCGTTCCCCAGACCTGAATCCAATTGAGCACATCTGGGACATCATGTCTCACTCTATCCACCAATGTCACGTTGCACCACAGACTGTCCAGGAGTTGGCAGATGCTTTAGTCCAGGTCTGGGAGGAGATCCCTCAGGAGACCGTCCGCCACCTCATCAGGAGCATGCACAGGCGTTGTAGGGAGGTCATACAGGCACGTGGAGGCCACACACACTTCTGAGCCTCATTTTGACTTGTTTTAAGGACATTACATCAAATTTGGATCAGCCTGTAGTGTGTTTTTCCACTTTAATTTTGAGGGTGACTCCAAATCCAGACCTCCATGGGTTAAAAAATTAGATCTGCATTTTATTTTTTTGTGTGATTTTGTTGTCAGCACATTCAACTATGTAAAGAACAAAGTATTTCAGAAGAATATTTAATTAATTCAGATCTAGGATGTGTTATTTTTGTGTTCCCTTTATTTTTTTGAATAGTGTATATATCTCAACCCTTGCAGTGATATTCAGTGGCCCCCATTGTGCCCCAGTATAAAGAATGGCCTCCATAGTGCCCATAAGTGTATGTAATAGCCCCTTTAGTGCCCCTCAGTATAATTAATAGCCCCTATAGTGCCCCCCAGTATACAGAATGGCCTCCATAGTGCCCACTAGGGATGAGCGAATCGACTTCGGAGCTCCGTACAGTATTAGAATGTATTGGCTCCCATGAGCCAAAGTTATTGCTTCACGAAGTCTCACGAGACTTCGCGCAATAACTTCATAAATTAATTTGTACTGTAAAAAACATTTGCCAAACTCAGCTTTGGTTCCAAGGTACCACTTGCAAAGTCGATTCGCTCATCCCTAGTGCCCACCAGGATAAGTAATGGCCCGTTTAGTGCCCCTCAGTATAGGGCCTCATGCACATGGCCGTTGATCGGCCTTTCCGTGCATTGGGGCCCGCAATTTGCGGTCCCAAATGCATGGGCAAAATCAAAGCAGATACTGCAGACAGATCCAGACCCATTTAACTTGAATGGGTCCATGGTCCGTCCGCACCGCAAAAACGGCACTCCATGGTACTCCTTGCCTCCCTTCCGCACTGGACCTTCTGGATTGCGGACCCATTGAAGTGAATGGGTCCACATCCGTGATGCGGATGCACACAGCCGGTGCCCGCATGTTGCCGACCTGCTGTTTGCGAGCCGCGATATGGGCACGGCTGGGCAATGGCGTGTGCATGAGGCCTAAAGAATGTCCTCCAGAGTGCCCACCAGTATAAGTAATGCCCCCCTCTTTACCCCCAGTATAAATAATGGCCCTCTTTGTGCCTCCAGTATAAAGGCCCCCTTTGTGCCCCCAGTAATGACTCCCAGTGCCCTCAGCACAAGGAATACTTGCTCCGCGCTGGAGGTAGCAGAACCTAATGCTCCCAGTGTTGTGACAGTACCACAATGGGAGCGTCAGGTCCTGCTGCCTCCAGCGCTCCCTCATGTGCAAGTGGATGAGGTGATTATTATATTTTTCTTACTTTAACCCCTGAAAGGCCCTTAATTCCCTAGTGTACTTGCTTTTAACAGCTGTTAGACGGGTGCACTTTTGTCTAAGCTGACATTAAAAATGGCCCCATTGCTTTCAATTGGGTCTGTCTGGCCATAAAAAGAGCCAAAAATCGGACATGTCGTATTTTTTGACGGCAGCTATTCACTGGCCAATAAAAATGCGGCCACCGTAGACTTCAATTTTCTCTGAAAACAGCCGTTACATGGCTGTTTATCACTGTTGTGTAAATGAGCCCTTTAATAGCACCATTTTGGGGTTCACATAACTTTTATTAACTCTTTCCGGAAAAAAAAGCAATGCCACCATTGTCTGTTTACATTGTAAGTTTTGAAAACGTTCACTTTGCGGCATAAATAACTCAATGACTTTACTCTTTAGGTCACTTCGATTACAGTGATACCAAATACAGTATATATAGTTGTTATTTTTTTGTTTTACTACTTTTGCAAAAAAAAAACCTTCTTTAAAAAATTAAAATAAATGTTTGTGCATCGCCGCATCCCAAGATCTATAACTTTTTTATTTTTCTTTCTGTGGAACTGTGTGAGGACTTGGTTATTGTGGGGCGACTTGTAGTTTTCATTGGTATCATTTCGGGTTACATATGACGTTTCGATCACTTATTATTACCTTTTTTGTTGACGGATAAGCCAAAAACAGCAATTCTGGCATGTGGGGGATTCAGCCTACAGCCTTTCCATGTGCTCCCACACTTGATAGGGCTTGATAAAGAGTTGGCGTATGTGAAACAGCCGTAGGCTGGATCCTTAACATCCATACCACAATACAGAGGTTTATTTATGCATTGGTGAGTGCCACGGCTTTCCTTATGTTTGGATAATACACTGTACTACTTATGCAGTGCAGTGTATTCTGCTGTCAGACACGGCCTAGTAGGCATACACTGGAGGCCGATCTTTGGACCTTCATTGACCGCCAGCTGCGAGTACAGACATCAGCGGTGCCGATGGCTAACAGAGGGAGCCCCTCTGTCTAAAACCACTTAGATGCTGCGGTCACTATTGATCTGGCATCTAAGAGATTAGACGGCCGGGAACGGCACTTCTGGCGATTCGGGCCATTAGAGCAGGAGCCCAGTTGTCATAAAAGAGCCAAGCGTCTGCTCTTTGCTGCATGGGAGACCCATGCAGGGCCTAAGGCCCCTTAGTCACTGCCATAAAAAGGACTGATTCACACCTTCTTCTGGACCGTTTGGCCCACCATCTAAATAATACAAGAGATGAGGACACCCCAGAACTAATGTATCCTCATTGGGTCCTCACCATATAAGGTCTAGTTCACACTTCAGTGACTTGATCAGTGATTTCCATCAGTGATTGTGAGTCAAAACCAGGACTGAAACCTTCACAGAGATACGGTATAATGGAAAGATTTGCAACTGTTCTCTGTTTTTGACTGGCGCCTGGTTTTGACTCACAATCACTGATGGAAATCACTGATCAAACACTGACCAAATCACTGAAGTGTGAACTAGGCCTAAAAATCCACTCCACTGACCTCCGTTTAGGTGATTTGGTGCTGAATGGTCTTTACCTATATGGTTTACCTGTTCTGGAAGAATTCTGTACAGGACACCTCAGGAAGTATAGTTACCTTTTCTTATATTTTTGGGATTTTTTTTTTAATAAATGACCTAATAATATGTAAATAAAGTCAGCAACTCGTCTGTATAAATTCTCCTCAGATCATGGCTCAGCAGGGCTCCATGAATAGACATGTCTAACTCAGCAATCAGTAATCAAAGAAGCCTACAAACAGGAAATTCAGCAAGATAATGATAACTCACACATAGCAAGGGTTTACCAGGAACGTCTCCTCCAGATTACAGCACTTCCTTGGCTGCCCGGTCACCAGATTTATCACCAATCCAGCATTTATGGCACCAGCTGGGACGTCAGCTTCACCAACCTACCAGTGTGCAGGATCTACAGGTCCAGCTGTAACATCTGTGAGCAAATGTGCCGCATTATACCAGGAACCTGTATGTGTCCATGACCAACCGTATCTCATCTTGTATCCAGGCTAGAGGTTGTATGTCATCTTGTATTGAGGCTAAAGGCTGTATCTCATCTTGTATCCAGGCTAGAGGCCGTGTCTCATCTTGTATCCAGGCTAGAGGCCGTATCTCATCTTGTATCCAGGCTAGAGGCCGTGTCTCATCTTGTATCCAGGCTAGAGGCCGTATCTCATCTTGTATCCAGGCTAGAGGCTGTATCTGATCTTCTATCCAGGCTAGAGGCTGTGTCTCATCTTGTTTCCAGGCTAGAGTCCGTATCTCATCTTGTATCCAGGCTAGAGGCCGTATCTCACCTTGTATCTAGGCTAGAGGCCGTATGTCATCTTGTATCCAGGCTAGAGGCCGTATGTCATCTTGTATCCAGGCTAGAGGCCGTATCTCATCTTGTTTCCAGGCTAGAGGCCGTATCATCTTGTTTCCAGGCTACAGGCTGTAACTCATCTTGTATCCAGGCTAGAGGCCATATCTCATCTTGTATTCAGGCTAGAGACTGTATCTGATCTTCTATCCAGGCTGGAGGCCGTATCTCATCTTGTATACAGGCCGGAGGCCGTATCTCACCTTGTATCCAGGCTGGAGGCCGTATCTCACCTTATTTCCAGGTTAGAGGCCGTATCTCACCTTGTTTCCAGGTTAGAGGCCGTATGTCATCTTGAATCCAGGCTAGATGGCGTATCTCATCTTGTATGCAGACTAGAGGCCGTATCTCATCTTGTATCCAGGCTAGAGGCTGTATTTCATCGTGTACCCAGGCTAGAGGCCATATATCATCTTGTTTCCAGGCTAAAGGCCGCCTCTCAACTCGTATCCAGGCTAGAGGCTGTATTTCATTGTGTACCCAGGCTAGAGGTGCCAAACAGGGTCCTAGAGCCTCCTTTCTATTGTCCGGTTTTCCCCAATAAACTACTCCTTTCCCTCTAATATTGTAATCACTTACATCTATCATCATTACAGTCACACAGAGAAAGTTTCATCCCATTCCAACAACATCTTGGTGCAGGATATTATTATTTTTTTGTCAATGAGCTTTTTTCAGGAATGGTTCAAGGTGTTCTTTGAGTGAGCATCTGTGGGACGTGATGAAAAAACGAGTCCGATCTGTGGAGGTTGCACAGGACTTAAAGGGGTTATCCCATGATTGATGTAAAAAATAAAATTAAGAAATCATATGACAATCTCTTTCTAACAAAGCTAGAACCAGCCCTGTACCTCACATGGAATTATAGACCTCACCATTCATTGCTCTAGTTGCTCTGCTAGATTTATTTCAAGCTGGCAGCTCAGGTGGTGTGTCCTTTCTGCTCCAGCTCTCTCCCTGTAACTGCCACAGCTTCTAACATAACATATGACTGGTAACAGTTTTAAGAAGATTTAAACCGAGTATGTGCGACCACCTAAGTAAAGTGGACAAGAAATAGGAGAAAGAACAAACAGCAGGTGGCGCTTTACAGATACATTTTATTGAATAACTCAATGGCTATACTACATTTTTAATTAAATCGAATTACAAAAGTATTTAGATCCAGGTGCTGGTTTGGAAAATGTAGAATATTATTCGTGGCACAACCCCTTTAAGGATCTGCTGCTGATACCTGGTGCTAAATACCCCAGGACTCTTTCAGAGGTCTTGTGGAGTCCGTGCTTCAGAGCTGTTTGGTAGCACAATGGGGGACCTACAAAATATTTGGCAGATGGTTTTAAGCTGTATTCATTTTGAACATAGAAGATGGGGTAACACTTCACCTTAGGATCACATAAAATGCTCTCATCTCTACTGTATGGATGGTTCTTGTCGTTGTTGCATCTCCAGGACTGGAAAGTCTTGTTTCATCAGCCGGCATCAAGAAGATTTCTCGGTATGGTGACACTATCTGACACCGCAAATATAAACGGAGCTCGTTTTTTTTTCTCCAGTAAACGAAATGTCTCACAGAGCCGCTGGATTGATCGTGAAAATGAGAAAACACAATGTTGTCTCTGATCATCAAAGAACTTGGGTTAATTCTTCTTATTTATGACTTGCTCTTGAACTATGGCCAGTAGCATATATCACCCAGTAACACGGATTTGGAGACGGTCCAGGGATAATATTATTCCTTGTTCTTGCTTGTGATATGGAAGCATTTGATATCGTAAACCCTAAGAAAAGAATATAAAATTGGCCCAAGATAGTCATATTTATTACTACAGCCTGGGGCCACAATGTTTATGCTTGTTCTTTATTAGTCACAGTGTAATATGATTTACTAGGATATGATATTCCCATAGATCCAGAGGCGTACCTCCTAGGGCCCAATGCATACCCTGTAATAGGGCCTCCACCGACCATGTGCCATCTGCAATGTCTTCGTAGTTGGCAGAGCGTCCTTTGGACAAGGACCAGGAGCCTGGATGCATCTTTTAACTCTGTACCGCCTATAGCTATACGCCTGTACCAAAGATGACATGTCAAAAAATTACGATTAGAAAAAGTAGAAGGTGTTTGAAATTTTGTGAATCCTTTAGAACGATATGATTTCTTTGACCTAAAATTGCCACATCCTCACCAGTCCATTTAGTATGAGAACCTTTACTGTCAGCACCCGAGTCTCCAGCTTTGCGCATCAGTTACTTCACCCAAACATTTTTCCATTTGTCTTCCATATTGTCTTCCATATTGACCTTTGGTACCACTCTCCTTGTGGGTGGCTTTCTTGCATGAACATATTACCTTAGGTTCTCGTGTATTATTTCCGTTGGATCAAAGGGGTCCAGAAATGAATAGTGGTTCCTTTTTTTATTTAGATCACATTTAAAAGGGTTGACATCTCAGACATTGGTGGCATATCGCTAGGATATGCCACTAATGTCAGATAGGTGCGGGTGCCACCTCTTGGACCCACTCCACTCTGGGGCCTTTAAAATGCAAAGCATGTTCTAGATCGACATCTATGGGAGTTCCAAAATTAGGCTTGAATATTTTTGGAACTCCCATAGAAGTGACTGTTGGGCAGCCCTGCTTGCACGGTGCACTCTCCTTCACTTTAAAGGGGCTCGTTCTAGAGACAGGAGCAGGTCCCAGAGGTGGCACATACATCTATCTGACATTGGTGGCATATCCTTGTGATATGCCACCAATGTCTGCGATGACACAACCCTTTTAAGTGTCTATTTTCTGGAGAGCCATGGATAAGGTGATTTTTGGTTGCCATCCAGTAAATTAGAGGTAAGTAGTGAAGCCACATATTAACCATACACATGGGCCATCTTTTGTTGGTAGAAACTATGGTGACATCACAAGTGGGTTTCAGTCAGCCAAGCTCAGGGGTGGACAAATACCGTATGCCTTACCAGATTTAAGGACCCCGTATACTGTTCTTGTACAAGGACCTTCTGTTGTTTGTCTCTACACCTTTCATTACTGAAGGGGGTGCCACTGGTCTTGATGGCTTAGCCACCCAAAGCTTGGTACCCAATCCTAAGGACAGCTGCTCAAGATGCAGTTACCTTCCCTAGATAATTTCTTGGATACAGTTCATTGGAGAACTGCGGGGCAGTGTTATGTGTAGACTATATGGAGGAAACCAATGGGTGGTACTACACAGGGTACAAAGCAACCCAAGGTCAATGCTGCCCAGAGTAGTTTTTTTTTTTTTTACTACTTAACTGTATTAAATATCCAATTTTTGCATTTTGTAGATTCAGTAGAATTCTCACAAAACCTATAATTAATATTACATCCCGTCATAGACTCCATCTTTATTTTTTTCCTTTTTAGTTCAACTTTTCTGTGCTTTTAGAGCATATTGTCATGTTGCCTAGAAACCACTTGACTTCCTGTCTTGGTGACCACCACAGGAGTACCTGTAACTACATGCAAGTGAAGTTCCGAGTCTGAACAATAGGCTGTCGTTTAGCTGTTCTGTCCCTACGTCAGCATTTCCTGCCTTTCCAGTCTTGTTCTAAGGACAATAAATCAATATAAATCACCATTTACATTAATATCTACACCAAACGTAGCTTACATGGTGGTAGTTATTTGTGTACGTGTCGATATTGATGCAAATGGCGATTCTGACAGGAAGTGTCGTCATAAGGACATATGTGCAGAGACCAAATCACCATCACAAACAATGTCCTGTATTGTTCTAATGGACTGAAAAATAAAGAAACCTTACAAATAGTATTGATTAAAACTCTCACAGCGTTTTGTGCACACAGCTCCTATGCAGACCCATGTCACCAGCAAACAAAACCTATAAATGACGATGCATTAGCCCCCTACATCGCTTCACATTTGGTAAGTCAGCAATAATTCGAGAATAAACAGAAGGGAGCATGACTACCACAGGGTGTGTTTGTAGTCTGTTACCATGGAAACATATAGGCTTGCACAGGAACTGTAGACAGAAAGCGATAAGAGATTTTTAATGAAGACTACATACAGTATATAAAGCTGCTTTGTTTCTCATTTTAGATGCATTGGAACAAGAAAAATATTGGTAGAAATACTGGACATAACCTTTAAGTACAGAAGTAAGTATTACTCAGCCGTGGGTGTTCAGAACAAAGCTTACAGAACTTTCTACGGGATGCAGTGACATATTAGTATAGCTTGCGTGCCATGTGCTGGGTCACCACCGCAGCTGTCATCTCCATTATCAGCGGCCCGGGTGCCTTTACCCAAGGTGAATTCAGTGCTCGCATTTGCGATCGGCTAGTGCCCAGCTATAGTCAATAAGAAGTGAAGGTGGCCGTAACAGATACAGTGATAAATACTAGAGATGAGCGAATTTCATGTTTTGAAATTCGTTTACACTCAGTTTGGTGGTAAAAGGTTACCACGGACCATAACGCAATTCTATGACAGAATGCATAACGGAACGCCTTTAGAGGCATTCCGTTATTTATTCCGTCATAATAAAAGTCTATGGCCTGCATAACGAAACCGTCCCGTTTCTGTTATTCTGGGGAGTCCACTTCTGCATAATGGAAACGGGACGGATCCGTTTTGCAGCCCATGGACTTCTATTATGACGGAATGAATAAGGGAATGCCTCTAAAGGCATTCCGTTATGCATTCTGTCATAGAATTGCGTTATGGTCCGTGGTAATGGAATCCATAACGCAATTCACCTTTTACCACCAAACGAAGTGTGAGCGAATTTCATAAGCGGAAATTTGCTCATCTCTAATAAATACCACAATGCAATAACATTTATTTAAAGGGGTATTCCGGTTCCTCAGGATAAATAAATGGTTCCTTCATAAAAAATGTTTGGGTTATTTTTAGGTATA
Organism: Bufo bufo; assembly: GCF_905171765.1. NCBI lineage: Eukaryota > Metazoa > Chordata > Amphibia > Anura > Bufonidae > Bufo > Bufo bufo. Next base: position 54,718,051 of record NC_053390.1, read on the forward strand.
CTAATTATTTAATGGATAATGGATTCGGCAATCAGAAACTGGGTTAAAATTGGACCTGCAAAAATTGGTGCACTACAATGGTAAATGCAATTGACAATATATGGCTAAACCCTCACTCTGATATTAATAATGAGACTTTCGCCAATATATTCTTATATCAAGAACATACCGCAGCCCGCGCACCTCGTCAAGGTCTCTCATAGTGGCACAGTACCTAACACTAACCTACCTGTGCCATATGGGCAATTACAGGGGCCGTATAGGCAATTACAGGAGCATAAGGTCCGACACACAGTGAAAAGCTGTGTGTATGTCAGACCTTTTGCTCCTTTAATTGCCCACACGGCACAGGTAGATTAGCATTACGTCCCATGCCACTATGAGAGACCTTGACGAGGTGAGCGGGCTCCGGTATGTTCTTGATATAAGATTATATTGGTGAAAGTCTCATTTTTAATATCAGAGTGAGGGTTTAGCCATATATTGTCAATTGCATTTACCGTTGTAGTGCATCAATTTTTGTAATGTTCTGTTTTATATAATCAATCACATCCGCACATTTGGCTATCCTGTGTAGGATGTTTTTGTGGTACATGTGGTCCTTTGCAGGCATCCTCCATTGTATGCATTTTTGCTGGGGATTGCTGTTAGCAACAGATCACATGTGCAGGATTTTCTCCCCCAGCTAGAAATGCGCAACAGCATTTGGGGTTTTGAGCATTTTTCTGCCTCTTAAGACCACTTTACTTTATCATTTTGTTTAAATTAGACCTGTCCATAAATCCTCTCAGGTCATGAAGGCATCTACTCTAGTTTTCATTTTACTTGTCTGTAGTTGTATAATACTTTTATGTTCTATGGAGGGACATGGAAATTTATTATAAAGATGACTATTATAGCACGCACAATACCAGCCTCGCCAGCCATTGTCTTGTATTTGCTGTAATACTGCACCACATACGGTACATAAAGGCATTATTGTCAGACAAGACATTGATGAACCCACCAGGTATCTCCACCAGCAGTGTGACCCGCCTGTGACCCTCCTGGAGTCCCCGGCTAATAGGTGGGGCGGCATCTAAAGTCTCGATTTGTAAAAAAAAAAGAAAAAATTGAACAAAAACATCAAAGAAAACAACAATGGGATTATTTCTAATGACTGTTGTCCCAATGGTCAGCTGATCAGTGTGGGTCAGGCTCCTGGAACCTCTGCAAATGGGCTCTGATTACTGAAGGAAGCTCTGGACAGCTGTACATTTTCCCTGCAGCGGCCACTGCTGGTGAAATGTAGTATTACATACCTACTATTTCAATGAATGACCGACCATGTTATACAAAGAAGACTGAATTGCAGCTTTTCCATTTTGGCTAATAGATAGGATCAGGGGTATCTGCGAACAAGCCCCTCTGCCTTGCCCACGGTATTTGGATACATAGCGAAGGCAAAAAAAACTAAATCTTTTTGCCAGGTAAAAGAAAACTGAACTACGGTTCCTGATAGAGGGCTCAAATGGGTACACTGTAAAAAAAATGGCTTTCTGGGGGTAAAATAAAAATAAAAATACTCACTTCATCCACTTCCAGGTGAGGGAACACTTGCTCCACACTGGAGGCTCTAGGACCTGATGCTTATAGTGTTGTGACCTCACATGATGTGACATTATGACTCTGGGAACGTCAGGTCCTCATGCCTCCAGTGAGGAGCAAGTGTCTACTCTTGTGCAAGTGGAAGAGGTGATTTTTTTTAATTTTTATCGTTGGCACTATAAATGCTGAGGGCACAAGGAGGGTAAATTATATATATCGAGGGCACTGGGGTGCCATTACTTATATTGGGGGCACAAAAGGAGCCATTACTTATACTGAGGGCCATTACTTATATGGTGGGCACTAATGGGGGACATTACTTATACGGTGGGCACTATGGGGACATTACTTTACTGGTGGGCCATTACTCATACTGGGGTCACTATAGGGGCCATTACTTATATGGTGGGCTCTATGGAGGACATTACTTATATTGGGGGGCATTACTCATGCTGGGGGCACTATGGGGGGGCATTACTTATACTGGGGGTACTATGAGGTCCATTACATATATGGGGTGCTATTACTCATACTGGGGGCACTATGGGGGCCATTACTTATACTAGGGGTTCTAGGAGGGCCATTATAGATACTGGAAGCAATATGGGGACCGTTTTTTATACTGGAGAGCACTATAGGGGCCATTCTCTATACTAGGGGAATTGTAAGAGCCTTTAAATGTGCAGGGGGCACTGGGAGGAGCATTATCTATACTAAGGGCACGGCAGGGGTTGGGATTTTTTTTTTTAAGCCAATTAAATTCATCCATTTTAATGGCAAGATGACCATTAAAATGGATAAACAGCCAGAAAGTGGATGCACAAAAACTGATGCAAAATGACCGTTGTTTCAGTGTACCCTAAAGTGTTCCCACCAAACAACCCCACATATCTCAGCTTCCCAGACCCTATGCTTATGATCTGGGTGGAGTGGGCAATTGGAGTAATTTGCTATATAGTGGAGTCAACTTTTGAACGTTTCTAATAGTGATTAATTGAGGCCTATAATTGCAATGTCCTAATTTGTTTCCCTTGTGTAAGAGGAAATGGCCGGGAATCAAATCAAATAAAAGCCAAAAAAATAATAATCTGGCACATAAAAATTATAGCAATGACCCAAAGTGACACATGGGATGATTAACGCTGCTGATGCCAATGGGCAGAGACACATGATGTCAGGTATTTGCAATGTGCCGTAGCCAGGCTGTATAGGGGGTTATACAAGATGGAGAACTTGTTATATTAACTCAAGGCTTGGAACAGGAAATGATGTTTAAAATACCGACTTCTTATAAATAAGAATATTACTGGCCCTGTTGATGTATCTCCAGGACCGTTGCCTGGATGCAGTTCTGCTATTGCTTTGTAATCCGCATAGCCGTGAGCTCAACTTGGCAGAACCACACTTACCCTGACCATAGGAAATTCCTGCTCCTTGCAGGATGTCTCCTATTGCTGGAACACTGTCTATTTTGACACATTTTATTTGGGCCAAGGCTTTTTTTATGATGCAAAGCTTGGCACTGGTCGAACTTGAATGTTCAAGAAAAATAGTTTTGCAAGATGGGAACGCCAGGAGATCTGTTTCTTCAATAGGTATGGATTCCTGGATTCCCTCCTCTCTCCCCCAGAAAAGATCTCCTGCTTTTTTGGGGACAAAATATGCTTAATTGAGACCAGCTGCATGGATGCTTATCTGCTTCACATGTGGTACACTGCAAGATTTTCATATTAGACTACAGGTGGATGGAAGGCAGGAAAACAATAGAAGGTTTGATGAGTCTCTTCGTTAATACTGCCCAATATGGACACAGATAAAAATAATATAATTCTGCCTCCTATGTATTAGAATATAACTACGATAATACTGCTCTTATGTACAAGATTATAACTAGGAATGAGCCAATTGACTTTGGATGAAACATCCGAAGTCGATTCGCATAAAACTTCATTCTCCGTACAGTATTAAAATGTATTGGCTCCGATGAACCGAAGTTATTGCTTTGCGAAGTCTCACGAGACTTCGCGCAATAACTTCATACATTAATTTGTACTGTAAAAAACCATTTCCCGAACTCTGGTTCGGTTCCAAGGTACCAACATTTCGCAAGGGTACAAGACTTCGCAAAGCAATAACTTCGGCTCATTGGAGCCAATGCATTCTAATACTGTACGGAGCTATGTACAAACATATAACTGTTATACTACTGCCTCCTATGTACAAGAATATAACTACTATAATACTGCCTCCTATATACAAGAATATAACTACTATAATACTGCTCCTATGTACAGGAATATAACTACTATAATACTGCTCCTATGTACAAGAATATAACTACTATAATACTGCTCCTATGTACAAGAATATAACTACTATAATACTGTCTCCTATGTACAAGAATATAACTACTATAATACTGCCCCCTATGTACAAGAAAATAACTACTATAATACTGTCTCCTATGTACAAGAATATAACTACTATAATACTGCCTCCTATGTACAAGAAAATAACTACTATAATACTGCATCCTATGTACAAGAATATAACTACTATAATACTGCATCCTATGTACAAGAATATAACTACTATAATACCGCTATGTACGAGAATATAACTACTATTATACTGCTCCTATGTACAAGAATATAACTACTATAATACTGCTCCTATGTACAAGAATATAACTACTATAATACTGCTCCTATGTACAAGAATATAACTACTATAATACTGTCTCCTATGTACAAGAATATAACTACTATAATACTGCCTCCTATGTACAAGAAAATAACTACTATAATACTGCATCCTATGTACAAGAATATAACTACTATAATACTGCATCCTATGTACAAGAATATAACTACTATAATACCGCTATGTACGAGAATATAACTACTATTATACTGTCTGCTATGTACAACAAATTAACTACTATAATACTGCCTCTTATGTACTAGAATATAACTACTATAATACTGCCCCCTATATACAAGAATATAACTACTATAATACTGCCCCCTATGTACAAGAATATAACTACCATAATACTGCCTCTTATGTATAAGAATATAACTACTATAATACTGCTCCTATGTACAAGAATATAACTACTATAATACTGCCCCCTATATACAAGAATATAACTACTATAATACTGCCTCCTATATACAAGAATATAACTACTATAATACTGCTCCTATGTACAAGAATATAACTACTATAATACTGCTCCTACCGTGTTTCCCCGAAAATAAGACATCCCCCGAATATAAGACCTACCTCTAGTTTTGCCTATCGCTGTAATATAAGGCATCCCCCCGAAAATAAGGCCTCCCCGATAATAAAGCATCGGCCGAACATACCGTAATGCCTCCCCGATTATAAAGCATCCGCCGAACATAATGACTCCCCGATTATAAAGCAAGCCACCTCAGAATGTAAGGAGCTCACTGATTGGCCGCAGCCGCCGCCAGGACAAGCTGCCGCCTTCTTCCGCCCGCTGCTCGCTCTGCCCTGATGGAGTCTCACAACTTGGCTGGCACGGACACACAGGGGACGGGGTGACAGGTAGGGGGGGGGAATATCTGATGGAAGGTGGGGGATGTCTGGTGAAGATGGGGGGGAGACTAAAAACGGTAATTAAAATGACACAGGGTGATCAGAGGGGGGAATCAAAATGACACAGGGTGATCAGGGTGGGGAGGGGGATCATTTAAAATGACACAGGGGGATCAGAGGGGGGAATCAAAATGACACAGGAGGATCAGAAGGGGGTACTAAAATGCTATAGTAATCCCCCCCCCTCTGATTCTCCTGTACCATTTTGATTCCCCCTTCTGATCCCTCTGTGTCATTTTAAGTGATCCCCCTCCCCCACCCTGATACCCCTGTGTCATTTTGATTCCCTTCTCTGATCACCCTGTGCCATTTTAAGTGATCCCCCTCCCCACCCTGATTTCCTTTTTTTTTGTTCAACAATAAATGTGTACCGTATTTTTCTTCATGGAAAAATAAGACATCCCCTGAAAATAAGACCTAGCGCATCTTTTGGAGCAAAAATTAATATAAGACACTGTCTTATTTTCAGGGAAACAGGGTATGTACAAGAATATAACTACAATAATACTGCTTCAATGAACAAGAATATAACTACTATAATACTGCCTCCTATGTACAAGAATATAACTACTATAATACTGCTTCTATGTACAAGAATATAACTACTATAATACTGCCCCCTATATACAAGAATATAACTACTATAATACTGCCTCCTATGTACAAGAATATAACCTCTATAATACTGCGTCCTATATACAAGAATATAACTACTATAATACTGCCTCCAATGAACAAGAATATAACTACTATAATACTGCCTCCTATGTACAAGAATATAACTACTATAATACTGCCTCCAATGAACAAGAATATAACTACTATAATACTGCTTCCTATGTACAAGAATATAACTACTATAATACTGCCTCCTATGTACAAGAATATAACTACTATAATACTGCCTCCTATGTACAAGAATATAACTACTATAATACTGCCTCCTGTGTACAAGAATATAACTACTATAATACTGCCTCCTGTGTACAAGAATATAACTACTATAATACTGCTCCTATGTACAAGAATATAACTACTATAATACTGCTTCTATGTACAAGAATATAACTACTATAATACTGCCCCCTATATACAAGAATATAACTACTATAATACTGCCTCCAATGAACAAGAATATAACTACTATAATACTGCTTCCTATGTACAATAATATAACTACTATAATACTGCCCCATGTACCAGAATATAGCTACTATCAATACTATCCCCGTGTACAAGAATCTAACTACTATAATACTGCTCCTATGTACAAGAATATAACTACTATAATACTACTCCTATGTTCAAGAATATAACTACTATAATACTTCCCCATGTACCAGAAAATTATTTCTTTAATACTGTGCCCATGTTCAAGAATATAACTGTTATAATACTTATACAGTGACCTCCATTCTGATCACATGAAGAGTTAAACATCCAGTCTATATCCAGGAGTCAGTCTAGAATAAAATGAGTTAACAATGAAGCGGCGGAGTGGCGGCTGTTCCTTAATACAAGTCTAATATTATCCACATTTTATCAGCTGTTCCAGGTCTGCAGAGATAATATATAAAATAGAATCGGAGCTTCTTGTTTGGCGTCAGACAGTCAGATCAATACTGACAAATGTTATTGGATTTAATAAATACTTTGTGTCTATTGATCAGGAACTATATCATGAATTAATGGAAGCTGGCTGAAGCAGTGGCTGCTCCATCCCGGACCAAACAGAGAAGATCTGCCAGAATACTTTGCTATATTAATGCTGAGAGGGAAAAAAAAAACAGAAGGCAATGCGAATCTGAGACAGTATAAAGGCAGAAAGCATTTCTTGTGAATCCTCCTAATTTATTGTAATATTTAAAGAGTGTGTACACTTTTGCAACAAATTTTTTATATGGATAAAAAAAATAAAGTTAAGTAACTAAAGTGTAAAAGGTCTTCATTAACAGTACTTTACCTGTTTTGTGTAGGCAGCTCTTTTGTAGACCTTGTGGTCTCCATTGTTACAGACTACAAACAAACCCAGTGTAGTCAGATCCTTCAGTCATGTATTACTTTCTTCCATCTATTCTATCTTCAACTGTCTGTAAATTATCAATCAAAAGCAAGGGAGCACATGACTTTGTTTTGTTTCCTGCCTATAAGCATGGAGACACACATGTCTGCACCAAAGCTGTATACACAAAACGGTAGTAGGTTTTTAATATACATTATTTACTTTTTTTGCATTTTTTATTTTATATGTACTAATACAATAAATATAACGCTTGCAAAAATGGTCACACCCTTTAAGTTGGCTATAGGCCTCATCAAACTGAGAGTTGCCACTTAGGTCTCCTGAGGTCCAATGATTTTACATCTTCCCTATGACTTAAAGGACATCTGCTCTAAAGCTAACCCTTACATAGTACGGCATGTGAAGCTCATTTGAACCCCCACTCTCTCTCCAATAAGGCGGGGGGTGGGGGGCAGCAGAGATGTGATAAAACATTTAATATCTGGATAGCATGTCCTCTTTTACAGATCCATCACATGTGCTGAGCAGGTTCTTATGTTGGGATCTTGTATCAGCAACACTTTCTTATTAGAGGTTCAAGCTACTATTCTCCTGTTAGAAGGACTTTTATGTCTCTGTCCCCATGATACCACTTCCTGCCCCTGGGATCTGGCAGTGTTATCATAGGCACAATAAACCATGCATTTTTTTTTTTTTTCATAAGCCATGAAATAGACTGAGAGAAGAGATGAGGGGTTTAGAGATGCTCCAAAATCAAATATGCTCCAATTGGCCTGAAAATTGGTAGATGACACTCTACAGTCTCCATGGATTTTCTATGCCTTTTCACTATCTTTTTTTTAATAAAAATCCCCCCCTTAGGCTCTTGAACGCAATGACAGCAATAACAAACAATATCAGAGTGACACTGACATATGCTTTTTAATAACTTCCAAAAATTACCACACATGGTGTTATGGCAAAAAAACTGTGGCTTGTTGGGACCAAACATCCAAAAGTGATGCCGGGGAAGATCCCTGCCACTATTTATACTACACAAATGAATGTCATGGGAAACATTGACTTGTTCTGCACAAGCGTCCAAAAATTATGTGTTAACAGGGGCAGAATTCCTGCCGGTATTTATACAAGCAAAATGTTAATTGTCTGAAAAAACAGTGGCTTGTTCTAAATGAACCAGGACAAAATTCTCCCTTTTATTTGGGAGCATCAGCAGTAGTGGAGCACTGCCTGACAGAAGTGGAGGCACCCTTGGTATTACTGAGTATTAGGGTACACGGCAGAGGTTCCTGGAATGGGTTGTGGGAGGCAATGATCAGACAGGTTGTTGTGTAACAGGTTGACTGTACATTACTGCAGTAGTTCGGTAGATGGTTCACACAGGCACTGAATATGTTATATGCAGTCTTCACAGTTGTCCTCTGCTGTCAACATTCACTCTAACACCACTGCAGCCAATCGCTGGCTGCAGCAGTGACCTGCTCCTCTTGCGTCAAAGCAGATGTTGACAGCAGGGGACCAAGCGAGGTAGCCAAGACCGGGGAGTGAAGAAATCGGGACCTAGTGGCAGAGAACAAGTAAGGGGTTTGCCAAAAGGTGCCCAACCCCTTTAATATAATTATGAAAATGCAGTAATAAAGTGAAAGTCCCAAATAAACCAACATCATATAGCATGTGAATTCTCAGCACAGAAATGCTTATTAGTTATGAATGAATATGACATCAGCATGTATAGTTCAGTATATTTTGCACTCCCAGGGAGAAACTGGAAACTGTCACTTCTCTAATTCTAATAAAAGGGCCCATATAACAGCAGAAAATCTCAGCTGAATTGGTCACTTCTTCATTCTCAGCATCCTATGTACAAAAATATAACTAGTATAATGCTGCTATGTAAAAAAAAAAAAAAATACAACTACTATAATACTGCCCCAATGTACAAGAATATGACTGCTATAATTCTTCTTATATGTACAAGAATATAAATACTATAATACTGCCTTCTATGTACAAGAATATAACTACTATAATACTGCCCCCTATATACAAGAATATAACTACTATAATACTGCTCCTATGTACAGGAATATAACTACTATAATACTGCTCCTATGTACAAGAATATAACTACTATAATACTGCCTCCTATGTACAAGAATATAACTACTATAATACTGCCTCCTATGTACAAGAATATAACTACTATAATACTTCTCCTGTGTAAAAGAATATACTGTAGCTATTATAATACTGTTCCTATGTACATGAATATAACTACACGGTGGGCCATTTATATGGATACACCTTAATAAAATGGGAATGGTTGGTGATATTAACTTCCTGTTTGTGGCACATTAGTATATGTGAGGGGGGAAACTTTTCAAGATGGGTGGTGACCATGGCGGCCATTTTGAAGTCGGCCATTTTGAATCCAACTTTTGTTTTTTCAATAGGAAGAGGGTCATGTGACACATCAAACTTATTGGGAATTTCACAAGAAAAACAATGGTGTGCTTGGTTTTAATGTAACTTTATTCTTTCATGAGTTATTTACAAGTTTCTGACCACTTATAAAATGTGTTCAATGTGCTGCCCGTTGTGTTGGATTGTCAATGCAACCCTTTTCTCCCACTCTTCACACACTGATAGCAACACTGCAGGAGAAATGCTAGCACAGGCTTCCAGTATCCGTAGTTTCAGGTGATGCACATCTCGTATCATCTGAAGGCAATCGTTTATGCTGTGAAGATACGAGATGTGCAGCACCTGAAACTACGGATACTGGAAGCCTGTGCTAGCATTTCTCCTGCGCCCCCATTGATCCTATAAACAGGGGTCTAGGGAGAAAAGTAAAGCCCCGTTAGGTTTTTGTAGCGATGCCAGGGATCAATAGATGAGGATGCCCGGCTGGGCACAGGCTTTCCCGGTCACGACTTGCGATACCTGAGTACTCAATCATTTCTTATGAGCGCCGTCCATTTGGAGACGAGTGTTCTTCTTGTCTGTGACCAGATTTCTAGATGTGGTTTGGACAAAAACACAATCGCAGCAAAAACAGCAAAGCATCAATTACGCTGACAACAGCCTTGCTGAAAACCTCCAGCCTCCGTGTCTTCTAAATAAACCAGAGGCTGACTCTCATCATCTCTCATCAAGTTTACTCATCTCTTCCAATTAATTTTTTTTTTTACCTTGCGTCCGATGTTTTAGATTCTTGTTGAGTTTTTAATTTCGATTTTACACCAGAAATTTATGAGCTTTGAGAAGTTGTCACCTTTAGGCCTCATGCACACGAACGTATTTTGTTTCCGTGTCTGTTCCGTTTTTTTTGCGGATAGGATGCAGACCTATTCATTTTAATGGGTCTGCAAAAAATGCGGACAGCACACCATGTGCTGTCCACATCTGTATGTCCATTTAATTCTAATGCATTCTGAATGGAGAGCAATCCGTTCAGGATGCATCAGGATGTCTTCAGTTCAGTCACTCTTACGGTATTTGGCCGGAGAAAATACAGCAGCATGCTGCGGTATTTTCTCCGTCCAAAATTCCGGAACACTTGCCGGAATGCCGGATCCGGCACCAAGTGTTCTGGCAAAACAGATCTGGTTTTCCAGTCTGCGCATGCGCAGACCTTTTAAAAATGCAAAAAGTAAATAAATACCGGATCCGTTTTCCGGATGACACCGGAGAGACGGATCCGGAGTTTCAATGCATTTGTTAGACGGATCTGCATCCGGATCCATCTACAAATGCTATCCGTTTGCACACAGATTTCCGGATCCGGCAGGCAGTTTGGGTGACGGAACTGCCTGCCGGATCTTTACAACGCAAGTGTGAAAGTACCAGTCGAAGGGAGTTGTCTGAGGGGAATAAACATTTTTGAAAAATGGGTCAGAATTGGTTAAAATAAAAAATAAGCATTACTCACCCTCACCGATCCCTCGCAGGTGCCGCTGCACCACTGCTTCGGTCCCTGTTCCCAGGGGCAGACTGGCCGTATATCCTACAGAGAAATGTCCTGGTGGGCCAATGCCCAGGATGCCGCCTGAGCCCTCCACACTGACTGGGTACATAACGATCTGATGATCTCAGCATTAATTAATGTAGGATCATCAGGTACTTCTATACCTAGCCGGCATCCAGGTGCCCTCCTGAATTCATCTGCATCACCGTCCTCAGTATGGTGATAGAGAACCCTTGTGTTTTTATATGATCACCGTCTTGTAAGGCCACGTTCACATTTTACGGCACGGCTCTCCGGCAAAGAACTGGGATGGACTCCCGCCACGTTGACCATGAAAGGGTTTGGCAGATATCCAGCCACTACCAGGCAAATATGGACAAAAACCGCCTGCCGGAGAGAGCTGTGCCACCATGTATAAGTGGAATAATATTCTTATAATTTACAGTTGGGAGGGGAGGCATATATAACATTATATTACCGTACCGGTGTGTCTGTGTCCGTCTACATGTAATTGTCCCTCAATGCCCCGTGTAATAATTCTGCTTAATATTTTTAATGTGACATTTTAAGAAGATGAGAGAAAGTTTTGCTGGAAGAGATTCTTATCATTAACTCTGAGTCACAGCCATTGTTTCTCAGGCGTCTCATTAACGAGATTCATTCCAAGTGGTCTGAGGCACGAACATTCCTGCTTTGATGTCCTGTAATATCTGAGAGCTTCGAACCGTGCGTCAACCGTATGTCACTGCTCATATTCCACCCCTGGAGTCGTGTGGTTCTCAATAAGAACCCAGATCATGGTGAATAGATAGGAAATATCAGGACAACTCATGCCCCACACACACAAATCGCGAGTATCATAGTTTATTCTCCAGTCACAGCCAAAGCTGCTCTTAGAGATTGATGTTACTCTACACTACCCTTCTAATCATGTGTACGATTTAGATGTCACTGTGTGACTGTCAACTGAGCTCCACCAGTGCTCTGGTCAGTGGTAGATTTGGCTACTATATGCAGTGACCCAGTGGATCACTGCTAAAGATTTGATATTGTGATTCATTGCCAAAGTGCTTAAATGGTTAAGGTATTCTTATCCAAGATGGCTGTATACAGGTAGCAAATAGTTAACTGGTGGGTCTTTAGTGCAGTTACCTGGGTGATGGGCTGGGCGTACCCCCTAGTAGTGTTGATCGCGAATATTCTAATCGCAAATTGTTATCATGAATATCAGCACTTCGAGAATTCGCGAAGATGTAGAATATAGTGATATATTCGTAATCGCGAATATTCTAGATTTTCTAGAATTCGCTAATTTATTGTGAATATTATGCTAAAAATTTGCGAAATATCGCGTAAACGAATATTGCCTATGCCGCTCAACACTACCCCCTAGCAGGCCTAGAGTGTATGTATGAGCTGCCGAGGCCCAGTCCAGGGAACCTTCATCCCTGAGAAAGAAGGCTGCCAGAAAAACAACTGATCTGAGAGACTATCCCTGAGAGAAAGAGAACAGACATTTGCAGATGGTTGAGGACCACTAAAAAGGCTGTGCTGGACTGAGTCAGTAAGGTAAATACACATTTATGGCAGTAGACTTTACTGCACGGGAGAAAGGTTAATTGCTTCGGGTGCACAGCACCCTTTTGAGATGGACTGTTGCATCCTGCAAATGGTACCTGCAGAAAGTATATTGAAAGTGATTGCACACCTGTTGTCATTTGAAAAGACTGCATGGTATAAAGAGAGAGATGCAGGGAGGACTACTACTACCATCATGGCTGCTGCCTATACACAGCCTTTTGGAAAAGCCTACTCTGTAATAAACCACAGAACTGTGCCTATTGCTGATATATGTACTGCAACTCCCATCATCTATCCAGTAAAGAAAGATTTTATTTGTTCTAACCTAACAGGTCTGGTCATTGCCTCCACCATCCACTGGCCCTTACTCCTGCTCTCCTGCCTTGCACCCAGCCGTCCATTTATCATCAAGGGCACCCCTGCTACCACCAGGCAAGAGGCCCCCAGAAGCCCAGGTTATGCCCTAATAAAAGGAAAAAAGAGTGCCCCCTCGCAGTACCCAGGGGGTATCTGCAAATGTTGTTTTATTGTATATAGTTTTGTATTGTAATGTTTTGGCCCTTTGTTCCAGTAAAGGATATGAATGGCAAATGGTTGGAAGGAACAGGGCTCACTACCCTGTTCCTCTGCCCTTTGTAAGAGTACTTGAGAGAGTAAACAGCTGAAAACGGCATTCCAGACACTGCTGTAAGGTGAGGGACTACGGCTCAGACACCCATTACCCAAGACTACTACTATAGTAGTTAAAGCTAAAGTCTAGACCAGATAATGGACATCTACAACCAGATTTGTTAAGTTTCAGCCATCCAACCTGCCTCCATATTCCTTACTGGTGCCAGAAATTGCACTTTGAATCTGCTCCTAATGAATGTACCAGAAGTTATATGCTGCACTTAGTAAAAAAAAGAGACTGTTATACATTCACTTCTGGCCTCAACTGCATTTCCACTTCTCCGAGGTGCTGTGACACAACACCTCATCCGAGCCATTACCACTCTCTTCCTCTGCACTGGCTCCTCAGGGGCTCGCTGTACCTTCCACGCGCGCACCTTTCCCATCTTCTCCAGCTCCAGCCACCACTCCTCCCCTGCGGGCTGGCACCCTGCATATGCAACACATACAATTGCATGAGGCTCCAGGGGGTGTTCCCTGGCAGCTGGGTTCCCACGCCATTTTGAGTTGCATCATCCTCAGGACTCGGACACAGGTATGTTTTTTTTATAAAGTCATAAAATAACAAAAACGATATAAATCACATAATCTGTGAAAACAAAACCCAAAAAACAATGGCAGAATCATGTAAAATTATACATTGTATTTACCTCTAAATGATGCCATCCAAAAATACAGCTCGTCCTGCAAAAAAACAAGTCCCCAGACAGCGATGTCAAGGGAAAAATATAAAAAAGTTCTGTATGTCGGAATCTACCAAGTTATACAGAAACAGACCTTAGTATCCCCTTCCATATAACTGGGCAGGTGTATCATTCAGGAGTCTGGAAAAGCTGGGTGACAAGTAGTAAACATAATTAAAGATCCGAAAAACATGGCAGATTTTTTTTCAAAAACGGTGCCACCCTTGTGCACAGGTTGCATGTGGTATTGCAAGTCACACCCATTCGCTTCAGTAGAGCCATGCTCCAATACCAGACACAACCCCTAGACAGGTGTGGCGCTGTTTTTAGAAAACAGCCTCCCCGTTTTTTCTAATTCTGTACAAGCCCTTTAAGAACTGATAGACCATTCACGATTGGTGATCCGTTCTCTTCCAGATTATCGGACCCGTCATTGCATCTCGCTTTTTTCGGGCGGACGTGATTGGGGTCACAGCTGCTTATGGATCAGCCGAAATATAATGAATTGACAAACACAGGGGAGGAAAGATACCCAATGTTAAAAATATTTGCAGGTTTTCTTTTTAAGCACCTCTTCTGGGAGCTGAAACCACGCTGACCGCCGCTGGCGTATAAATAAAGATGACTTTCGATTTGGAAGGAGCTGTCGAAATAAATGTATCTCAGAGATATTGGTTTACAAGAGCGGCTGGCGGGTTTATTTATGCACTTCGTATGCTTTTAAACAACGCGGCCCTATGTGGGATACATAAAAGAAGACGTTGGGGGAGGGGGGGAGAGGGGGGAAGGGGGGTCCGGCCCTCGCTCCCTTGCAGTGTCAGATGCCAAAAAAAAAAAAAAGGATTTCTTAAAAATCGAAAGCTTTAACGAGCGAACCTTACGGTGATCTTTGGCGGTCGTTCACGTTTCATGCTATAGTTTACGACAGACGACTAAATCCTTCGTATCTGAAGCCGCGGCAGAGATTCTGCCAATCGCCAATGGAAACAAAACAAACAGAGTTAAACAGTGTGGCCCGTCGGTGGGGGTGCGCCGCTTCTACGGGATCCCACTTTAAATAGAAGTTTAAATAAATATAGAAATATCACCTTACAGGGATCTGGAGGGAGCGGCGTGGCCGTGTGAATGTGTCTTCTAGTCGGAGGCTAATAGTGGGGGGGGGGGGGGGGGTCGTCTTTCTGGTTTTTCCTAAAGGACGGTGTATGATTGGAGAAAAAATAATGTTTTATTCCCCTTGCAATGTGTTTCCATTTCTCAGAGTTTTCAAAATCTCTGCTTGCTTCCAGTGAACAATTGCAGTTTATGTCCCAAGGTTCAAAATTCATCCAGGGCTTAGGTTTGATGGCGCTCGGTGCCCTCCTATTGACGCCACCCTTGTGTGGTACTCCCACAATCATATAGTATCCCGATGGCACTGCCCAGTCCATAAACTA
Organism: Bufo bufo; assembly: GCF_905171765.1. NCBI lineage: Eukaryota > Metazoa > Chordata > Amphibia > Anura > Bufonidae > Bufo > Bufo bufo. Next base: position 54,733,624 of record NC_053390.1, read on the forward strand.
GGAAATAAAACCGCATCCTGTGTGGACCAATTGTGGGACTGGGGGGGGGGGGGATCAGCTCAGATATTCCTTTTCTGAAAATCACCAACGTCAGGTTTCATGCCTGGGCTGTGGACGGGGCGTCACTTCTGGACGTCCCTGGCACATGCGCAGATGAGGTGAATTCAAAGATTTTGTGCGTGCGACAGGGAGAGTAACAGTTCTAATGGGTCGGCACTTGTACATAAAGAAAAAAAGAACACAGGTATACTAATTGGGGCAACTACTACGGCTCCACTTTGTATTATGAAATTCTGGCTTCCTGCAGCCACCACTAGGGGGAGCTTAGGAGATAACTCGCCTACAATATATACATTGAAATCTATTGTAAAACTGTATGCAGCATCTTGTTAAACTATGCTTGCTGATGTTCCTTAAATTTTTTCGGACAGGTCTGAACAATTCTTTGCAGACAGCCTTCCTTAAAGGGGTTGGCACGATGAAGGCATATCGCTAGCAAACGCCATCAATGTCAGGTAGGTGCGGGTCCCGATAAAGAGTTGGTTTCTGTCCCCTCTGAAGTGGAATGACTACGTGACGGATAATGTGCCCTCCAGACGTGGTTAGGATCATACAGAAAGGTTTTTTTAATTAAGTTCTGTAGACAATAGTCTGAATTAATAAGAAAGAACAGAAAAGGTCCCCGGAGGAATGTTAATTGACGCTTCATGCCAAGATGGTTTTTTTTTAGCCTTGATTTTCCTCGTCCGCAGTTATTGGTGATGTCATCGTCTCACCGTGTGTCACTGAGAATTCTAATTCTAGCCAGGCGCCCACCAATGTCGCGATGAGGTCTATAGAATTTAAATTGTTCTGATTACTCTGTATTATTTTATTTCTGGACTACTGGTCTAGGGCAATGGGAGCAGCTGACAGAAACCCTACCACTCACCACTGAACTCCACGCGGTTCTCTTGACTTTTAGTAACAACTTCCACCCCCCCATGTAATAACAATTCTGGAGCATCTATTCTTACGACTCTGTGACACCATTCATTTATTATTCCTGCTAGAAATGTATGAATGAATTGCTAGCAGTTTGCAATGAAGGTCCAGATGGGTGTTACCAGTTAGGGGGTGTGTCCCTGCTTGGTCTGACGCTATCCAATCAGTACTGCCGGAGTCAGATTGTATGGGGACACACCCTCAACTGGTAACACCCAGATGGACCTTCACTGCCAACTGCTAGCAATTCATTCATAACTACTAGCAGGAATAATAGAGGGATGGTACAGCAGAGAAGATGCAAGTGGTTAATAAAACAGACAGGTCAGGAGAGGTGACAGCTCCTCTATTAGTTGTCAGTGATGTAGACGGCTTTATATCACAATAGATGACACAACATGCTTAGGGAAGGACACTCCCAGCAGGGGCCCAACACTCCCAGCAGGGGCCACAGGCCTGTCTCAATCTGACCCTGATTTTTGCATGCCAAATTTACCAACGGGGCAAAAACTTTTCAATACAACAAATATATCCTACTTATATCTCTTATAGGGCCCTAAGCTACAGAGCCATAGAAACTATAGGGCGACTTATAACCCCCTAACTTTTTCAAGATGTACCCATAACCATCACACCTGTTACATGGTTGCAATGTTATTTATCAGTTTCAGTCTTAGGGTACTTTCACACTGGCGTTATTCTTTTCCGGTATTGAAATCCAGTAAAGGGGCTCAATACCAGAAAAAAAAAAAACGCATCAGTTTTGTCCTAATGCATTCTGAATGGAAAGCAATCCGTTCAGTATGCATCAGGATGTCTTCCGTTCCGTCCATTGTACGGTATTTGACTGGACAAAATACCGCACTTGCCGGATCCAGCATTAATTTCCATAGAGTTGTATTAATGAAAGATACGGTACCAAGTGTTCTGGAAATTGCTGCGTCGCTGGATCCAGTTTTTCAGTCTGTGCATGCACCGGGATATAGGAGGAGCTGGTTTTGCTTTTGATGTTTGAAAAAATTTAAATACCGGATCCGTTATTCTAGGTGATAACGGATGACAGTGAAATACCGGGTCCGTGTCATCCGGTATCACCTGGAATAACGGATCCGGTATTTAAATTTTTTCAAACAGTAAAAGCGGAAACACTGCCTGCCGGATTCTAACAACGCTAGTGTGAAAGTAGCCTTAGGGAACTTTCACACTAGCGTTTTTCTTTTCCGGTATTTAGTTCCGTCCTAGGGGATCTATACCGGAAAATAACTGATCAGTTTTATCCCCATGCATTCTGAACGGGAAGCAATCCGTCTTCAGTCACTGTACGGTTTTTAAGATTCCAGAACACCTGCCGGAATGCCGGATTATTTTACATTGAAATGCACTAATGCCTAAGTGTTCCGGAAAAACAGATCCGATTTTGCTGTCTGTGCATGCACAGACCTTTAAAAATGTGAAAAAGATAAATACCACATCCGTTTTTCCAGATGACAACCGGAGAGACGGATGCGGTATTGCAATACATTTGTGAGACGGATCCGCATCTGGATCCTTGTAAAAATTGTATCCGTTTGCATACAGAAAGAACTGCCTGCCGGAATCCAGCGACACTAGTGTGAAAGTAGCCTTAGGCCCCTTTCACACGGGCGAGTATTCCGCGTGAGTTGAACGCATTGCACCCGCACTGAATCCTGACCCATTCATTTCTATGGGGCTGTGCACACGAGCGGTGATTTTCACGCATCACTTGTGCGTTGCGTGAAAATCGCAGCATGCTCTATATTGTTTTCCACGCAACGCAGGCCCCTTAGAAGTGAATGGGGCTGCGTGAAAATCGCAAGCATCCGCAGGCAATGCGGATGCGGTGCGATTTTCACGCACGGTTGCTAGGTGACGATCGGGATGGGGACCCGATCATTATTATTATCCCTTATAACATGGTTATAAGGGAAAATAATAGCATTCTGAATACAGAATGCATAGTAAAATAGGGCTGGAGGGGTTAAAAAAAAAATAATAATAATTTAACTCACCTTAGTAGACTTGATCTCGATGCCCGGCTTCTCTTCTGTCTTCTTCTTTGCTGTGTGCAAGAAAAGGACCTGTGGTGACGTCACTCCGGTCATCACATGATCCAACACCATGGTAAAAGATCATGTGATGGACCATGTGATGACCGGAGTGACGTCACCACAGGTCCTTTTCCTGCACACAGCAAAGAAGAAGACAGAAGAGAAGCCGGGCTGCTCGATCAAGTGGATTAAGGTGAGTTAAAAAATGTTTAATTTTTTTTTTAGCCCCTCCAGCGCTATTGTACTATGCATTCTGTATTCAGAATGCTATTATTTTCCCTTATAACCATGTTATAAGGGAAAATACTACAATCTACAGAACACCGATCCCAAGCCCGAACTTCTGTGAAGAAGTTCGGGTTTGGGTACCAAACATGCACGATTTTTCTCACGCGCGTGCAAAACGTATTACAATGTTTTGCACTCGCGCTGAAAAATCGTGCATGTTCCCGCAACGCACCCGCACCTTTTCCCGCAACGCCCGTGTGAAAGAGGCCTAACTGATCTATGTTGAATCCTTGCACCCATGTAACATGTTTCCATGGTCAGGATGAAGATCTGTAAGATCTATGCAGATCTCCTTGGAAGGAGGCCATATGCACAGGATGCATCACCTACTGGTCCGGATGGCCTGGACTTCCAGAGCTTGCTGCCCCCATGGCCAGCTACATTCCCCAGTTCACTCATTATTTGAGCGCTGGATGATTCTATTATTTGAGAACCATGTGGCACACCATAAAAAAGGGTGGCATCAATAATAGGTACTGCACAGGGCACCAACCAACCTATGGGCGGCCCTGACCACAAGACATTCCACTCCCATTGCTTACCCACTGCCCTAATAATACCGCCATATGGTGTGTAAATGATACCGCCATGACGTATGTTTTTATCAAGAGTTCAGGGAATGTTTAGAGCAGATCTCAAGGGGTTTTGGAAGCCTCTACAGGATTTTGGCCCCGAGGCAATCGTCCCTTTTGACCATGGCATAATCCTGCCCTGCACTTGACACCCTGTGAAAAAAAAAGAAAAGAAAAGATGGTTGGACAAGGAAGGGTTAAGAAAATAAACTTTTGGTAACGCTATTTGAAAGTGAAATTCAGTCAGCTGTTAATGTTCCATTCCGTGTCGGATCCAAGTGAACGCGTTCGAACGCCGCTAACCTGGAATGAGTTGGACGGAGCTGAGGAATTTCATCCTGGAGACATTTTCTAGGGTTTTCCATATTAAAGGTAACTGGATGGGATCTTTCCCCCGTTTCTTCATTTCTGAAAAATGCGGACAATTTAAAAAATATATATTTTTGTGGAGTGGGAATATGAGCTAGGGGAGGACATCTTGAAGTAGTGAATGAGTATTATACCTGTCTGTTGGGGTCCAGCACGGCGCTCTGAACCTGAAAGCCTTTTTAGAACAATAAAAAAAAAAATGGTTGCAAAAACGAAGCAACCTCCCTCATAGTGTCCTTCTCTCCTGTGTATATACAGCTTATCTGCGGACCCTCATACTTACAATCTACAACCAAAGGGCTCATGCACACGAACGTATGTATTTTGTGGTCCGCAAAACACGGACCCACAAAAAAAACTGATGATGTCCGTGTTGCATCCATTTTTTTTTTTTGAGGATCCATTGTAACAATACCTGTCCTTGTCTGCAAAATGGGCAAGAATAGGACATGTTCTTTTTTATTTTGCGCAACAAACATGCAGATGTATGGACACGGCAATGACACTGAGACATTTGCGTTTTTTTTTTGCTGCCCCATACCGGCAGCAAAAAAACTGAACGGACACGGACTAAAAATACGTTTGTGTGCATGAGCCCAAACCCTGTGCAGTTGGATCCTGCAGTCCTGGGTCAGGCCTCTTTCACATGTCAGTGCATCGCGGACGTGTACTGTCCATGTTCTCCACGGACCGCTCGCTCATCCATTAACTTTAAGACCTCATGCACACGACCGTTGTTTGCTTCCACGTCCGTTCCGCCAATTTCAGCGTTTCTGATGCGGACCCATTCATTTCTATGGAGCCGTTGAAAATGCAGATAGTCCACCGTTTGTTTTCCGCGTCCGTGGTCCGTGGTTTCAGTCCATCAAAAAAATATAACCTGTCCTATTCTTGTCCACGGAAAACGGTTAGCGGACCCATTCAAGTCAATGGGACCGCTAAAAATACGGATGCACAACCGTCCGTGCCTCCACACCGCAAAAAATTAGGGCATGCACTACTTTGTTGCGGTGCGGACCATCGGATGCGGATACCATTAGGGATGCAGTAAACAATTATTTTAGTAATCGAGTATTCTATCGATTATTTTTACGATTAATCGAGTAATCTAATAAGAAAAAATGAATTAATAGACTGTTTTACTTTATAAAAACTCATCAGACCCCCTGCCATCAGTCCCCAACACCCTTCGTTTCCCCCTGTGCGATCAGTCCAAGTGCATCAGTTCCCCCAGTGCCATCAGCTCTACTATCCCCCAGTGCCTTCAGCCCCTCCATGCCATACATTGCCATGTCCCCCACTCCCCCAATGCCATCAGTCAGCCCCTCCATGTCCCCCAGTACCATCGGATCAGCCCCTCCATGTCCCCCAGTGCCATCCCCCCCGTGCCATCAGATCAGCCCCTCCATGTCCCCCAGTATCAACAGATCAGCCCCTCCATATCCCGAAGTGCCATCGGATCAGCCCCTCCATATCCCCCAGTGCCTTCAGATCAGCCCCTCCATGTCCCCCAGTATCAACAGATCAGCCCCTCCATGTCCCCCAGTATCAACAGATCAGCCCCTCCATGTCCCCAGTGGCATCAGATCAGCCCCTCCATGTCCCCCACTCCCACAGTGCCATCAGATCAGCCCCTCCATGTCCCCCAGTATCAACAGATCAGCCCCTCCATATCCCGAAGTGCCATCGGATCAGCCCCTTTATGTCCCTCAGTGCCATCAGATCAGCCCCTCCATGTCCCCCACTGCCATCAGATCAGCCCCTCCATGTCCCCCACTCCCCCAGTGCCATCAGATCAGCCCCTCCATGTCCCCCACTGCCATCAGATCAGCCCCTCCATGTCCCCCACTGCCATCAGATCAGCCCCTCCATATCCCCTACTCCCCCAGTGCCATCAGATCAGCCCCTCCATGTCCCCCAGTGCCACCCCCCCCGTGCCATCAGATCAGCCCCTCCATGTCCCCCAGTATCAACAGATCAGCCCCTCCATATCCCGAAGTGCCATCGGATCAGCCCCTCTATGTCCCCCACTGCCATCAGATCAGCCCCTCCATGTCCCCCACTCCCCCAGTGCCATCAGATCAGCCCCTCCATGTCCCCCACTCCCACAGTGCCATCAGATCAGCCCCTCCATGTCCCCCAGTATCAACAGATCAGCCCCTCCATATCCCGAAGTGCCATCGGATCAGCCCCTTTATGTCCCTCAGTGCCATCGGATCAGCCCCTCCATGTCCCCCACTGCCATCAGATCAGCCCCTCTATGTCCCCCAGTATCAACAGATCAGCCCCTCCATGTCCCCAGTGCCATCAGATCAGCCCCTCCATGTCCCCCAGTGCCATCAGATCAGCCCCTCCATGTCCCCAACTCCCCCAGTGCCATCAGATCAGCACCCTCAATGTCCCCCAGTGCCATCGGATCCGCCCCTTCATGTCCTCCAGTGCCATCAGATCAGCCCCTCCATGTCCCCCAGTGCCATCAGATCAGCCCCTCCATGTCCCCCAGAGCCATCAGATCAGCCCCTCCATGTCCCCAACTCCCCCAGTGCCATCGGATCCGCCCCTTCATGTCCTCCAGTGCCATCAGATCAGCCCCTCCATGTCCCCCAGTGCCATCAGATCAGCCCCTCCATGTCCCCCAGAGCCATCAGATCAGCCCCTCCATGTCCCCCAGTGCCATCGGATCAGCCCCTCCATATCCCCCAGTGCCTTCAGATCAGCCCCTCCATGTCCCCCAGTATCAACAGATCAGCCCCTCCATGTCCCCAGGGCCATCAGATCAGCCCCTCCATGTCCCCCAGTGCCATCAGATCAGCCCCGCCATGTCCCCCAGTGCCATCAGATCAGCACCTCCATGTCCCCCATTCCCATCTGCCCCTCCATGCCATCCATTGCCGGCTGTCCTCCATTCAGTGCCATGTACCCAGCGTCAGTGAAATAAAATACTTACCTTTCCTGTAGGGGCGCCGCTCCACAGCTCCTTCCTCTTCTTCTCCGCGCGCTGCACTGGATCCTGACGTCACACAGCGTCAGGTCATGGTGCGCGCTTACGTCCACTATGACCTGACGATGTGTCAGGATCCAGTGTAGCGCGGTACGGGCCGCCGGGTGACCATGGAGCGGTAAGTAATAGCAAGCGCTTCACTCCCGCTCTGTGATCACATGACACAAACGAATCCTCGATGCAAAAAATTTGCATCGATGATTTTTTTGTGTCACATTACTAGATTAAATCGAGTAATAGTTTCAGCCCTAAATGCCATTCAAGTGAATGCATCCGTAGACGGTGGCCACGCGGTCGGTGTCCGTGCGCGGTGGTGTGCATGAATCCTAAAGGGGCTGTTCAAGATCAGCTGCTTTCATAAAAAAAACAGTGCCACGCCTGTCCATGGTTGTGTCTGGTATTGCAGCTCCATTCCATTGAAGTGAATGAGGCTGAGAAGCTATACCACACAGAACTCGTGGACAGGTGGGGAGCTGGTTATGGAAGACAGCAGTCATGTTATGGAAGACAGCAGTCATAACATAAAAGTTATGTACTTCGTATGCATTCCGTTTTTCCGTTCTGTTGAAAGATAGAACATGTCCTATTATTGCCCGCAAATCACGTTCCGTGGCTCCATTCAAGTCAATGGGTCCGCAATTTTTTATATGTAATTACTGTATACTGTATGTGCCATACGGAAAAACGGAACGGAAACGGAAACACAACGGAAACAAAAAAACGGACCGCAAAACACTGAAATAGCCATACGGTAGTGTGAAAGAGGCCTTACTAAGAGGAGTTAAAACCACTCCGGTCAGGGGCTGGAGTAGTTTTTACTCCAGGCGCATGGACTGCTGGAGGTGCTGCCAGATTTATGACGATGGTCTTTGTAAATGACCCCCAGTGTTCTTAGGAAACGGGGTGAAAAAATTTACCCAATGCCACAGGAAAGGATGTGAAGGGGGAAACAAGCAGCAGTCCCTTCAGTCCTGGGTGGCACCATAATGGGGGCCCGCCCTGATCTCTGCTGTGGGGCCTCCTCTCTTGTATGCACCCATGACTTGCCCAGTAAGTGTGGGGCCCCCTCTCTTGTATGCACCCATGACTTGCGCAGTAAGTGTGGGGCCCCCTCTCTTGTATGCACCCATGACTTGCGCAGTAAGTGTGGTGGTGCCACCTCTCTTGTATGCACCCATGACTTGCGCAGTAAGTGTGGGGCCCCCTCTCTTGTATGCAGCCATGACTTGCGCAGTAAGTGTGGGGCCCCCTCTCTTGTATGCACCCATGACTTGTGCAGTAAGGGCTCATGCACACGACCGTATGGCGTTTTCAGTGTTTTGCGAGCCGTTTTTAACGGATCAGTTTTTCCGTTTTTTTTTTCGGTTCAGTTCAGTTTTTTCCGTATGGCATATACAGTATACAGTAATTGCATAGGAAAAATTGGGCTGGGCATAAAATTTTCAATAGATGGTTCCGCAAAAACGGAACGGATACGGAAGACATACGGAGTACATTCCGTATGTGTTCCGTTTTTTTTTAGGACCCATTGACTTGAATGGAGCCACGGAAAGTGATTTGCAGGCAATAATAGGACATGTTCTATCTTTCAACGGAACTACAGAAACGGAATGCACACGGAGACACTTCAGTTTTTTTTGCTGACCCATTGAAATGAATGGTTCTGTATAAGTAACGCATACTGAACAAAAAAAACGGCCAGTATACTGAACGCAAAAAACGTTTGTGTGCATGAGCCCTAAGTGTGGGGCCCCCTCTCTCGTATGCACCCATGACTTGCGCAGTAAGTGTGGCGCCCCCTCTCTTGTATGCCCCCATGACTTGCGCAGTAAGGCCTCATGCACACGATGTTCCGTTTTTGCGTTCCGCAAACCGCGGATCCGCAAAAAACGGAAGCCGTCCGTGTGCCTTCCGCAATTTGCGGGACAGAACGGGCGGCCCATTGTAGAAATGCCTATTCTTCTCCACAAAAGGGACAAGAATAGGACATGCTATTTTTTTTGGCGGGGCCACAGAACGGAGCAAAGGATGCGGACAACACACGGAGTGCTGTCCGCATCTTTTGCGGCCTCTTTGAAGTGAATGGGTCCGCACCCGAGCCGCAAAAACCGGACCCGAACTACGGTCGTGTGCATGAGGCCTTAGTGTGGGGCCCCCTCTCTTGTATGCACCCATAACTTGCGTAGTAAGTGTGGGGCCCCCTCTCTTGTATGCAGCCATGACTTGCGCAGAAAGTGTGGTGGGCCCCCCTCTCTTGTATGCACCCATGACTTGCGCAGTAAGTGTGGTGGGGCCCTCTCTCTTGTATGCAGCCATGACTTACGCAGTAAGTGTGGTGGCGCCCCCTCTCTTGTATGCACCTATGACTTGCGCAGTAAGTGTGGTGGGGCCCTCTCTCTTGTATGCAGCCATGACTTACGCAGTAAGTGTGGTGGCGCCCCCTCTCTTGTATGCACCTATGACTTGCGCAGTAAGTGTGGTGGCGCCCCCTCTCTTGTATGCACCTATGACTTGCACAGTAAGTGTGGTGGCGCCCCCTCTCTTGTATGCAGCCATGAATTGCGCAGTAAGTGTGGTGGCGCCCCCTCTCTTGTATGCACCTATGACTTGCACAGTAAGTGTGGTGGGGCCCCCTCTCTTGTATGCAGCCATGAATTGCGCAGTAAGTGTGGTGGCGCCCCCTCTCTTGTATGCACCTATGACTTGCGCAGTAAGTGTGGTGGCGCCCCCTCTCTTGTATGCAGCCATGACTTGCGCAGTAAGTGTGGTGGCGCCCCCTCTCTTGTATGCAGCCATGACTTGCACAGTAAGTGTGGTGGCGCCCCCTCTCTTGTATGCAGCCATGACTTGCACAGTAAGTGTGGTGGCGCCCCCTCTCTTGTATGCAGCCATGACTTGCACAGTAAGCTGATAATTCCTGCGTGTTCCTTCGATGTGATAATATTTGATAATTATGACCCTGAGGTAATTACTCCTCTTCATAACACATGAATGGCCTCCATTGTGTCACAGAGCCAGATCCAGATTATTAGTAAGAAAGACGCGAAATTAGGGGAACGCTAAACATCGGCGCCGTGCAGAACAATTTGCCTTTTACTTGTTGATCCTATCGCTTGAGATGTGAAATTCACAGAACAGCGAAAACACAGCATTTTGTATAAAGGAGCATTGTCAACAGTCCCGATGGTGCTGGGACAATCCGGCGACTCAAGCAGCGAAAGGGGAGGGGCTTGCATTAGTCAAGAGAGTCACTGAATTTATGGGCTTAAATGTCCCATTTTTTATACTTTTTAGATGTCGGTAACTATGAGTACATGGGGCGCAGGGATTGTGCATCATGTCACCCCTGATGTTTACGGCAGTTAAATTAAAGGGGTTGCCCAGGATTGTACCATTGATGGCCTATCCTCAGGATTCAACACCCGGCACCCCCGCCGATCAGCTGTTTTGGGGTAGCTCCGGAGACAAAACTACGCAACTCTATCCATTATGCAGTGGATGGAGATGGTCACCATTCACTTCACTGGGTGCAGTGCTGCAGTTACCAGTTCCGTCCACTACACCATGGATGGCGCCGTGTAGTTCTGGTCCTGGAGCTATTGCAGAACAGCTGATCGGCGGGGGGCCGGGTGTCGGACCCCCACCGATCAGATATTGATGACTAATCCTGAAGATAACATTTTAATCCTAGACAACTCCCTTAGGGCTCTTTCAGACAAGCGACTCCATTGCGGGAATCACGCTCCGTGTGTGTGTGAGTGTGATCCTCCGTTCTGGACTTGCAGGAGCGCAGGGTGTTATCATGATTTATAATGCTGTGTGTCTCTGCGTGACCTTTTTACTACAGAAACATACAGCTTTATGTCAGTATGATTCTGTAGCAATAAGGGCTCATGCACACGACCGTATGTATTTTGGGGTCTGCAAAAACGGATCCTGCAAAAAACATGGATGACGTCTGTGTGCACGGAACCGCTGGCCCCTAATAGAACAGTCCTATGCTTGTCCGTAACGCGGACAATAATAGGACATGTTCTATTTTTTTTTAGAACGGACATAAGTCAACGGAATGCACACGGAATAACGCAAAAAAAAATGGAACGGACACAGAAAGAAAATACGTTCGTATGCATGAGCCTTAATGCTGTGCGCTCCTACAAGTCCAGAACGGAGGATCACGCTCACACACACGGAGCGTGATTACATTGCAGGTTTTGTTTTTGCTTTTTCAGAGAATGAAAAATCATGCTCTCATTGATTCTATTTCAAGATCTCTGCTTGCTGTCAGTCTGCTTGGTATTCATTACCTGCGTGCAGAGGCTGAAAAGCACATCACTATGCGTATATCTGTGCGAGCGGCACATTTTTAGGGCAGGTTTTTAGCTTCTGGAATGCAATGAATTAAAGGGTGTGGTTAAAATGACACCAAAAGGGGTCTGCTTTTTGTTTTGGGACAATGCGCCACTCATGTCCTTGGGCTGTGTGTGGTATTGCAGCTCAGATGCATTTAGATGAATGGTGCATAGCTGCAATGTTAGGCACAACCCATGGACAAGCATGGCTCTGATTCTGGAAGTAAAAAAAAAAAGGAGACTCCTCTTTTGACCAGGACCCCTAACATACATGAACTCAGGTGTCCTCTCTTCCAGGACCCCTAACATACATGAGGTCAGGTGTCCCCCTCTTCCAGGACCCCTAACATACATGGGGTCAGGTGTCCCCCCTTCCAGGACCCCTAACATACATGAGGTCAGGTGTCCCCTCTTCCAGGACCCCTAGCATACATGAGGTCAGGTGTCCCCTCTTCCAGGACCCCTAACATACATGAGGTCAGGTGTCCTCTCTTCCAGGACCCCTAACATACATGAGGTCAGGTGTCCCCTCTTCCAGGACCCCTAACATACATGAGGTCAGGTGTCCTCTCTTCCAGGACCCCTAACATACATGAGGTCAGGTGTCCCCTCTTCCAGGACCCCTAACATACATGAGGTCAGGTGTCCCCTCTTCCAGGACCCCTAGCATACATGAGGTCAGGTGTCCTCTCTTCCAGGACCCCTAGCATACATGAGGTCAGGTGTCCCCTCTTCCAGGACCCCTAACATACATGAGGTCAGGTGTCCCCCCTTCCAGGACCCCTAGCATACATGAGGTCAGGTGTCCCCTCTCCCAGGACCCCTAACATACATGAGGTCAGGTGTCCCCTCTTCCAGGACCCCTAACATACATGAGGTCAGGTGTCCCCCCTTCCAGGACCCCTAACATACATGAGGTCAGGTGTCCCCTCTTCCAGGACCCCTAACATACATGAGGTCAGGTGTCCCCTCTTCCAGGACCCCTAACATACATGAGGTCAGGTGTCCCCTCTTCCAGGACCCCTAACATACATGAGGTCAGGTGTCCTCTCTTCCAGGACCCCTAACATACATGAGGTCAGGTGTCCCCTCTTCCAGGACCCCTAACATACATGAGGTCAGGTGTCCCCTCTTCCAGGACTCCTAACATACATGAGGTCAGGTGTCCTCTGTTCCAGGACCCCTAACATACATGAGGTCAGGTGTCCCCTCTTCCAGGACCCCTAACATACATGAGGTCAGGTGTCCCCTCTTCCAGGACCCCTAACATACATGAGGTCAGGTGTCCCCTCTTCCAGGACCCCTAACATACATGAGGTCAGGTGTCCCCTCTTCCAGGACCCCTAACATACATGAGGTCAGGTGTCCCCTCTTCCAGGACCCCTAACATACATGAGGTCAGGTGTCCCCTCTTCCAGGACCCCTAACATACATGAGGTCAGGTGTCCCCTCTTCCAGGACCCCTAACATACATGAGGTCAGGGAGGGAGAGGTTTCAGTCAGACAACACTATAGTGTAATTTTCCATGGCTCCCGTAGATTATAATGGAGAGTGAGGATGTACTGTATGTGCGGCCACCTCTGGGGGCAGCAGGACATTGAGTATAACGTCACATAATGAACTGGTGGACTGCCACTGGAAAAACTGGTCTTCCAGTATCATGAAGACCAGCCTTTAGGGGCGTGCACCCTACGTGCTCCAACATGGCACATCGCCTGTTACTACTAAAAGGGGCATTACCGGCTTTAAGGCTAGGTCTACACGACGACATGTGTCGCGCGACAGATAGAACACAACTACACTGCAACATTTGTCGCGCGACTATTTTTATGATGGTAGTCTATGGTGTTGCGATGCGACATACTGCGACGCGACAGTCGCAGAAAAATCCATCTCGCATGTCGCAGTGCGACACCATAGACTACCATCATAAAAATTGTCGCGTGACATTGGTGCGACAAATGTCGTTGTGTAGACCTAGCCTAATAGTAAACTTGCCAACATTTCCAGTTTGGCCTCTGGGAGACTGCATGGTGCGGAGGCTAACCTTTTTTGGGCATTTACATGTTTCTTTTCACAGGCACTGTCCCCTTTACTGGGGCTGTACCCCCTTTTGCACGGCAGCCCACCCCTTCGATGTATATTTGTCCACATGCATTTAAAGTACACAGAGGGCTGTTTTCCGGGAGATTTTACAGCTCATATGGGGGGGGTCTCTCCTTTTTCCAGAAGCCTCCCGGATGTCCCAGAAGAGATGGCAAGCATGCCTAATAGAGCACCCATCACCTAATATTACATTCTCCAGCTTATGTACTGGGCAATGTCCTTTGGATCCCTTACGTCAATGATACAGTGCTGCCCATAATTATTCATACCCCTGGCAAATTTTGACTTAAAGTTACTTTTATTCAACCAGCAAGTAATTTTTTTGTAAATGTAAATAAAAGCTGAGAAATGTTTTTTTCCCCCCACAATAATGCCTCTTGTACATCGTCTTATTATCTTTTGGGAGACACCTATGTCATTTCCCGTCAAAAAATGACTTGCTGGTTGAATAAAAGTAACTTTACGTAAAAATTTGCCCGGGGTATGAATAATTATGGGCAGCACTGTATATGGGCACTGTATGGGTATGTTCAGACGGAGGATTTTGCCGTGGGTTTTCATGCGGATCCGTTCTAAGTTTAGCTCCATTGAATGGACTAAAGCGCGAGCAGGCTCCTGCTGCAGCTTTGTGAGGAGTCCATGCGGTAACCACGTCAAGAATGGACCTGTACATTCTTGGTGCGGTCTTGAAAACGGTACGTTAAAAATCCTCGGCCGCATGAAATGTGGCATAGCCTCCCATTAGGCTATGCCAGTGCGCATGTTAGGCCCGGTTTTTGGCACTGAATCCACACTAAAAAACCACGCTCAGAATCCTCCGTCTGAACATACCCTGACTGCGTTACGGAATTCCGTTATAACGGAATTTTAGGGCGGAATGCAAAACGGAAGCCTTTAAGAGGCATTCTGCTTTGCTCCGTCCTAAAACATGTTTATGGTGACATATAACGGTTCTGTTAAACATAACAGGACAATTTGCTTCCGTCATGTATAACGGAACCGCTATTTGTCCCCATAGACATGTATTAGGACGAAGCAAAACAGAATTCCTCCTAAAGGCTTCCGTTTTGCATTCCGTCCTAGAATTCCGTTATAACTCTGGGATTCCGTAATACCAAGGCGAACCCAGCAGTATTTATTTGGATCCCTTACGGCAATGGTATATGGGTAATATATGACTGTATTATTTACGCTGTATATGGTTCATGGGGCTATGGCACTAGAGAAAATTGGATCGGGTTACGATATGACAGCGACTAAACCCCAGTGACTTGTTGGCGACACGGGGCTAGCACTGCCCTGTGGGCGTGCAGGGGTTAATGTCCCAGGGGCCTGAGCCTGTGACCCTTGTCTCCGCTCTGTCCACATATCTGTGTGTGGGTTATGATAAACACACCAGTAGCTCCAGTCCCAGCAGTGTGGAGACAGGCTCTGATAACACAGACTGACAGCTGAGCCGTCCTTAACAGCTCTGGGATAATCCAGTTTGTTCTCATGTCCTGGAGAGCGGTCTCCCTCCTCGCCCCCTCCCAGACACTTTAGAGAAGGGATTTACAAGTGCCCTATGACAGCCCAGGGCGTCAGCGCTGCCCTGGCCATAGCTTCCTGACTAGCAGATAGGCACACTCCTGCCTTGGAACAGCATTGCAAAAGTATTCAACACCTTAAGGCCTCTTTCACACGAACGTGCAATACACGGGGGCGCCGTTCCGTGTGCATTCCGCATCACCGTGTGCAATTCCGCATTCACTTCAACGGGTCCGCAAATCCGGAGGTGCGGAACGGAACCCTACGGAAGCACTACGGAGTCGCGTACTTCCGTTCCGCAAAAAAGATAGAACATGTCCTATCTTTTTGCGGAACGGGCGGATCGCAGACCCGTTAAAGTGAATGGGTCCGCGATCCGCTGCGGCTGGCCCACGGTCGGTGTTCGTGCATTGCGGGCCTCAGCACGGCCACGGGGCGCACACGTTCGTGTGCAGGAGGCCTAAAGAGCATTTCCTATCTCAGTCCTTGAGTCGTCCTCTTCTGTCCAAACCCGATCCTGTTTATTTAGTCATGTCTGGGAAAGGCGAGTGACAACCGGTATAGGCTCAATTCAGCTCCTAGAGGGTCCTCGCAAAAATTTCTTGACCCTCTGGTTGGCAAATCTGTCTGGTGATGCATTCCTTACACGGCTGTATGTATTTTGCAGTCCTCAAAACATGGAGCTGCAAAAAAAAACAGGTGACATCCGTGTTGCATCCGTTTTTTTTGGGGATCCTTTGTAACAATGCCTGTCCTTGTCCGCAAAATAAGCAACAATAGGACATGTTCTATTTTTTTTTTTGCGGAACGGACATACGGACACGGAGTGCATACAGGGTCATTTTCATTTTATTTCAAGCCCCATTGAAATGAATGGTTACGCATACAGACCTGTAAAAAAACGTAACAGAAACTGAAGAAAAATATGTTTGTGTGCATGAGCCCTTATATTATAGAAGGGCTTCTGTGGGCTTCCGGGTCCAAGCCTCCACGACGCAAAAGATAAGACATGTCCTATCTTTGTCCACATCTTGCAGATTGCGGATCCATTGAAGTCAATGGTTTTGCACTGTGATGCTGTGTGCACACAGCCGCTGCCCGTGTTTTGTGGATTCGTGGTTTGCGGTCCACAACAAAGGCGCGGCCGTCGCACATTCATGTGAATGCGCCCTAACTAGACAGAATTGTCTTTCAGGACTCTAGGACAGCTCATCAGAGGGGAAATTTGGTTAATTTGAACCTTTCATGCTTTGGTTAAAAAAAAACACAACTTTTTTTTTTAACAAAAAAAGTTTGTTTGTTTGTTTTTTTTAATGAAACTAAATTAAAAAAAATAAAAATTTGATGACCAATCCGTCCCATTGTTGGATTTGATGAAAAGAAAGGAATTTTAAAATGAAAGGGGTTGGCCCATCTCATACAACGGTGGCTAGGACCACAGAGGTCCATCTCTAGAAGAGAGCCCGCAAAGTGAAGAGGAAGGACCGCACATGCATGGCCGCCCTCAATTCACTTCTATGGGATGCCAAAACAGCCAAGCTTGTCTATTTTCAGAAGTCCCATAGAAATGGATGGGAAGTGCACCGCAAACGCACAGCCAACACTCCATTCACTGCTATCGGGCCCACGGAAATCGGCTTATTTTTGGCAGCCCCTTGAAAAGGAATGGAGGGTTGCCACGCATGCACGGTCCTCCGGTCTAGAGATAGGTTTGTGATGTATGAGATGGGCCAACCCCTTTAATATGACTTAGGCTACGCGCACACGACCGTTCCGTTTTTTGCGGTCCGCAAAACACGGATGGCGTCCGTGTGCGTTCCGCAATTTGTGGAACGGCATGGACAGCCTTTAATATAACTGCCTATTCTTGTCCGCAAAGCGCGGACAAGAATAGGACATGCTATATATTTTTTGCGGGGGCCACGGAACGGAGCAATGGATGCGGACAGCACACGGAGTGCTGTCCGCATCTTTTGTGGGCCCATTGAAGTAAATGGGTCCGCATCCGAGCCGCCAAAACTGCAGCTCGGATGCGGACCAAAACAACGGCCGTGTGCATGAGGCCTTATCAGAATGAATACTGCAAATAGTCAGAAAAACCTGCAGAAAATGTTACAAAAAGTGTATTGATGGGATATGGGCCAAGAAATTGTATCAAGATATTTGCATGTAAAGTCAGAGAGGATGAATCAGATGCCGAAAACCTTTGTTACATGTCGGACAGACCTGACATTTCTGACAAATTTTGTGATTTTTAGGTCCCCAAACAGAGACTAAGAGGACGGCAGATCTGCCCCATGGGCTCTGCGTGCTGGGAAAGATCCTCGCTGACATCCTACTATGTCTTAAAGGGGTTGTCCGGGTTCAGAGCCGAACCCGGACAACCCCTTTAAGCCTCATTCACATGTCCGTGTCCGCACTCAAATCCATGAGCAGGTGAAGGATCCGTGTTGGGTCCGTGTGTCACTGACACTGCTGAAAAATAATTTTCAAAGCATCTCTTCCTAATGATCCGTGAAACACAGATGGCATCCGCGGTTTTCACGGACCCATAGATTATAATGGGCGTGATGGATGCGAGGACACGGACAAAATAGAGCATGCATCCGTGCTAAAAATAAAACGGACACGCGGACAGTGCTAAAACACTGATGTGTGAATACACACATTAAAGTGAATAGGGACGTGTGCTGTCCGTGAAACACTGACGTGCGAATGAGGCTTTATTCTTCATACTTTACACAGTGGTACAAATCACCGACCATGTTCACTTAGAGCTTTCGTCCTGGCCGATTACTTAATTCCTCAAGAATTCTGTAGCCATTTTTAAAATCAGCTTCACATACATTTATGCAAATGACTGGGAAGTGAAATGTAACTCTTTGGGCGCTGAAAGGGAAAGCTCCAGATTCCATTTCACGCGGGGGGCACATACAGGAATCCCACTGGTTGGCTTCAGTTCTTTTCAGACATGTTCCAAAAATAAGCACAAGAAAAATTAAATAAAAAAGGAAACTATAACTTTTATTCAGAAAACAGTACATAGAATTTTTCTTTAAAGGGATGTTTCCAGAGAACGGGCAGCGCACAAACTCCTGTCTGACTGGTTAAAGGGTTCCCCAAAGTGGAAGAGAGGACACCCCGTGTGCACGATGTCCTCTACATTCACTGCTATGGGGCTTCGAGCAAGCGAAATCGGCTATTTTCAGATGTTCCATAGAAATTATTGGAGAGAAAACCGCCCAAGCGCGTCCACCTTTGACTCCAATGGGACTGCTGGACACCGCCGAGGCAGCACCTAGCTATATTTGGGACTCCCATAGCGGTGAATAGAGGGTGGCCGCACATGTGTGGCTGCTTTCCCTTAATGGGGTTGTTTCATCTCTGGGATCTGCTCCTATCTCCTGAACGGGACCCCCGAAGTAAGCAGGTGTGAATGCGTGGCCACCCTACATTGATTTCTATGGGAGCCGAAAATAGCTGAGCCAGCCGGCTATCTCCGACGTTCCCATAGAAGTGAGCTGGGTGGCGTACTCTCCATTCATTTCTATGGGACTGACGAAAATAGGTGAGCATGCTTGTGCTGCCATAGAGATAAGTGGAGAGTAGCCCATGCACTCTCCGTCACTTTTGGGGGCCCATTCTCGAGAGGAGGAACCTGCACCTATCTGATCATTTAAGGCATATCCTAGCCCCATAAATATTAATATGGCAATACACCTATGAGTAGCTCCCATCCACCACATCCAGGTGGAGAAAGAATGGCGGAGACCGTGGAGCCCGTTCCCATAGAGGACCCACATTCTCAACAGCGTTGGGACCTGCACCTATCTGACATTTAGGGCATAGTCTGTGAAATTGGGATTAGTTACCTACATTGAACATTAAATAAAAGAAAAAAATCCCCATGGAGGTTGTCCCCCAGATTTCCCAGAAAAATATACAACTAAAAGAAGGTGAGATAGGTCTTAAGGGACTTCACAAGACGATAAGGGATTCAAAGAGGGAGCTCCTCAGTGGTGCCATAGAGGTTACTGGACAACATTAGGCTACTTTCACACTCGCGTTTGGTGCGGATCCGTCATGGACGGATCCGTTCAGATAATACAACCGCCTGCATCCGTTCAGAACGGATCCGTTTGTATTATCTGTAACATAGCCAAGACGGATCCGTCTTGAACACCATTGAAAGTCAATGGAGGACGGATCCGTTTTCTATTGTGCCAGATTGTGTCATAGAAAACTGATCCGTCCCCATTGACTTACATTGTGTGTCAGGACGGATCCGTTTGGCTCAGTTTCGTCAGACGGACACCAAAACGCTGTGAGCCTCCAAAGCGGAATGAAGACTGAACGGAGGCAAACTGATGCATTCTGAGCGGATCCTTTTCCATTCAGAATGTATTAGGGCAAAACTGATCCGTTTTGGACGGCGTGTGAGAGCCCTGAACAGATCTCTGAAAAGGAAAGCCAAAACGCCAGCGTGAAAGTAGTCTAAATCTGCTTTGTAGGAGCCTTGAAAATCCTTGGAAACTTTATGCTGGAACGTGCCGGGACTGGAGGTAAAGGTGCTGTGGACGTAACAGATCAGACCAATGACCCGCAATGGAAAACTAATGTACTAAATGTGTCCACTAACCTGGAGACAGCAAAATGACCAACGCATTTCACATCTAAGTTTAACTGATTGATGACATGATTCATGTAGGAAAGTCTCTCCAGTCCCAGAAGGTCTGTGCGGCTGAATATTATCAGTGGCCCCAGAGGAGCTGTGGGGTATATATACAGGTAATAGGGCTGAGGATTATATCATTACATATATAGATGGAGGCAGTGATAATATGTATTATATATATAATACACACTGATGTGACTGACAACAATCTCTCTACTGTTAGCCGTATATATAGCTGATTCGAATAAAAAAAAATGATAAGATAGGTGTATATATACAGAGTTACATATTGTTATAGATGTTTCATGTATATATGGCCATACTGATATGTGTATATTATATATGAATATATATGAACAGTCAGGGTGATGATATGTATATTACTATGTGGTGTCTCATGTATGGATATGGCCCTGCTTCTGTGTATACGAGGCTGATGTGTATATGTGCTGTATCCTATGGCCTTGCTGTGTGTATGAGGCTGATGTGTATATGTGCTGTATTCTATGGCCCTGCTGTGTATATGAGGCTGATGTGTATATGTGCTGTATCTATGGCCCTGCTGTATATGAGGCTGATGTGTATATGTGCTGTATCCTGTGGCCCTGCTGTATATGAGGATGATGTGTATATGTGCTGTATCCTATGGCCCTGCTTCTGTGTATACGAGGCTGATGTGTATATGTGCTGTATCCTATGGCCCTGCTGTGTATATGAGGCTGATGTGTATATGTGCTGTATCCTATGGCCCTGCTGTGTATATGAGGCTGATGTGTATATGTGCTGTATCCTATGGCCCTGCTGCTGTATATATGAGGCTGATGTGTATATGTGCTGTATCCTATGGCCCTGCTGTGTATATAAGGGTGATGTGTATATGTGCTGTATCTATGGCCCTGCTGTATATGAGGCTGATGTGTATATGTGCTGTATCCTATGGCCCTGCTGTATATGAGGCTGCTGTGTATATGTGCTGTATCTATGGCCCTGCTGTGTATATATGAGGCTGATGTGTATATGTGCTGTATCCTATGGCCCTGCTGTGTATATGAGGCTGCTGTGTATATGTGCTGTATCCTATGGCCCTGCTGTGTATATAAGGGTGATGTGTATATGTGCTGTATCTATGGCCCTGCTGTATATGAGGCTGCTGTGTATATGTGCTGTATCTATGGCCCTGCTGTGTATATATGAGGCTGATGTGTATATGTGCTGTATCCTATGGCCCTGCTGTGTATATAAGGGTGATGTGTATATGTGCTGTATCCTATGGCCCTGCTGTGTATATAAGGGTGATGTGTATATGTGCTGTATCTATGGCCCTGCTGTATATGAGGCTGATGTGTATATGTGCTGTATCCTATGGCCCTGCTGTATATGAGGCTGATGTGTATATGTGCTGTATCCTATGGCCCTGCTGCTATGTATATGAGGCTGATGTGTATATGTGCTGTATCCTATGGCCCTGCTGTGTATATAAGGGTGATGTGTATATGTGCTGTATCTATGGCCCTGCTGTATATGAGGCTGATGTGTATATGTGCTGTATCCTATGGCCCTGCTGTTGTCCTCCGGATTCACAGGCCTACAGCCGGCAGTGCAGGGGTTACTCCCACAACCAGTCTGAGTGGAGCTGCCCAGTGCGGCGCCAGTACAGAGTCTGTGAACAATGGGAGTGTGAGACCCGGAGCAGCGGCGCCGCCTCCTCATTATCAGCCGCAGCATCTCCTGCCCCGCAGCTACTGAGCAGCACCTGGCCTGGGAGCCCGGCAGTCTGCGTGCCCCAGGCGGGGGGCACATGAGGAGGGCACTAATGCATGGGGGGTAGGGGGATAGATATATATATATAGCCTGCCCTCAGCCACCACAGAGCGGGTGAAGCTGGCACTAGACTTGGGGTCAGGAGCCGCACACTGATGGCGGTGACGTCACGCGATTTTTTTTCGCAATTGTAAAGGCGCTCAGCTTTCATTTCTTTACCCTCTGTGGAAAAAATGAAAGCTGCACTGTGATTGGTTGTTATGGGTAACGCTTGTCATTCTATTGAATACAGTTGATTAATGGCCAACCAATCACAGGGCAGAATTCAATATTCAGAAGAACCAAAAGAAATGAAAGCTGCTCAGTGATTGGTTGCTATGGGCAACAGAGAGAGTTTTCATAAATCTGGGCAGTTCAGCCTGAGATTTCTAATCGAAGGACTTGCCGATAGCAGCGAATCGCAGCACAGCTTTCATTTCCTATAATCATTCTAAAAAATGAAAGCTGCACTGATTGGTTGCTATGGGCAACAAAGACATGTTCATAATGCTTCCTAAAATGGGACTTTCTTTCACCATTGTGCTCCTTTTTTTTCTTTGGTCACTGGTGTTTTTTTGCATAAGCAGCCTGGGTATGGCATGTTTTTTACAATAGGCTTCCCAATAGACCATCAAATATGCCGGGAAAATGCACGTTACCAATGCAACAGATTAAAAATACCACTAAAAATGCTTGTAAATACAGCTGAAAAAAAATCCTGCAAAAAAGTGTTTAAAGGAGACATTCAATGGGGCCGGTTTTTCATAGCCCCGTCGTGTATGATAACCAGGCACATACGCCTCGTCATAAATTGGGTCCTTGCGTCTGTTCTACGCCAAACAACTGGCATAGATGATGATAAATCTGGCGGGGCTGCCAGCCCCACCTTTGCCACGCTCCTTTTTCCAGAAAGTGGTGAGGCTGGTGGAGTGACGGCACTTTTTGTGCAGTTTGCAACTTTTTCAAGTGTAATTTTAATGATAAATTTGGCCCCCCAGCAGCTGTAGTAATGGAGAAATCCACACTGACCTGCCCACCGCTGCACCGGTCCAGCTCCATGGCGTCTTCACGGGATACGTCCGCCTCTGCAGACAATGACTGCCCTCGGGGATGGTGTGTCCCCAAGTGGCATGGGACCCAGCAGTCACCCACCGCTGATGCCAGTCACTGTCTGCAGAGGCGAACATGACCCCGTCTGTGCAGAAGGTAACAGATGGGGACAGGAAGACCAGTGGAGATAGCCAGGATGCTGGAGCAGCGGGCACCAGGTCACTGTGGATTTCTCTACATGTATAGCCAACTGGGGGGCAAATAAAAAAACAAACAAACAAACTGGACAACCCCTTTAAATATATTCTTTTCAGGAAGTCTGTCCCCGATCTTGAAATGCTGCAATGACCTGTAGCCCATGCAAACAAGATTTTTTGCTTAAAGTCCCCAAAACCTCTTTTAATCTTTTAACCACTTAAAGGGGTATTCCAGGACCTATCCTGAAGACAGGTCATCAATATTTTCTTCCCGGATAACCCTTTTAAGGATGCGTCATATTTTGAACACAGGATTCAGGACGCAGGGTTTGTTTTTTTTTGTTTGTTTTTTTATCTCTGCATTTCAAAAGCCGTTTTTTCATTTTTCTTTTGATATAGCCACATGGGGTTTGTTTTTTGGCCGGACCAATCGTAGTTTTCATTGGTTCCTTTTTGATGTACATACAACTTTTTCATCACTTCTTATTTTTTATTTTATTTTTTCAGAAGGTGGAATGAATGAAAAAAGAGCAATTTTGGCATTTTTATGGGATAAATCATGTGATTATGTATTTTCTTTTAAATTTACTTTGTATGTAAAGTCAAAGGCGCTTCGGTGATTTTTTTATTTCCACTTTTTCCTTTTTTTCCTACAACCTTTGGACCTCTGATCACCCATATAATAGACATATATTGCGGTGTATGATGTCAATTACAGTAAAACTGAGGCTACTTTCACACTCTTGTTTTTGGCAGATCCGTCATGAATCCGTTACAATAATACAACCGCATGCATCTGTCATGAACGGATCCGTTTGTATTATCTGTAACATAGCCAAGACGGATCCGTCATGAACACCATTGAAAGTCAATGGAGGACGGATCCGTTTTCTATTGTGCCAGATTGTGTCAGAGAAAACGGATCCGTCCCCATTGACTTACATTGTGTGTCAGAATGGATCCGTTTGGCTCAGTTTTGTCAGGCGGATACAGAAACGCTGCAAGCATCGTTTTGGTGTCCGCCTCCAAAGCGGAATGGAGACGGAACGGAGGCAAACTAATGCATTCTGAGCGGATCCCTTTCCATTCAGAATGCATTAGGGCAAAACGGACCGCTTGTGAGAGCCCTGAACGGATCTCACAAACGGAAAGCCAAAACGCGAGTGTGAAAGTAGCCTGACAGTATGCCAATTAGGCCCTGCTAAATACAGAACCTAATAGGCAACTGAACGTTGTAGGCCTGGGGACCATTCTGGCTGCCATGGCAAGCCCTCTGCACCCTGCCATCATGTCACGGGGGGGCTGATGGGCTGAAAGAGGAAAAGAGAGGAGTTATACTGCCAGGATCCGAGTTAACTCCATTTCCAGAACGATCTGAAGAATAGATCAGGCATCAGTCCTTTGCATAAATCTACACGCCCTCAAATTTATAAGGTCTCTTTCACACGAGCGAGTTTTCCAAGCGGGCGATATGCGTGACGTGAACGCACAGCACCCGCACTGAATCCTGAAAAACGCAGCATGTTCTATATTCTGGGTTTTTTACGCAGCTCTGGCCCCAAGTGAATGGGGCTTCAGTGAAAAACGCATTGCACCCGCACGGAAAAAACTGAACGCAATCGCAGACAAAACTGACTGAACTTGCTTCCAAAATGGTGCGAGTCTCACTGAACGCATCCGGAGCCAATCCGTCACGCTCGTGTGAAAGAGGCTTCTTTGTTAGGAAATCCTTTGCCATCATTTAATGTCTACAAGGTATACAACCCCATTCATTGTATGCTCCTTGTCACTTATAGTTCTCACCGTTATCGTTAAAGATGGCGCCATGCGGCGTCTGCTCTTCCAGTTTCTGTTTGTATAGAAAGTGTCTGTTCCTCAGCCAATGGCGGAGCAGCCCAAATTTTATTTGGGATGATAAATTTGCTTGAGGCTGAATGGGAGTCAGGCCCAGGTGCGTCCTGCAGGAGATGTCACTGAGATCTTCTGTTGTCACCCGTGTTCCTTGCATTTATGGAAGAACCTTTAAAGTTTGCGCTCCTGCATGATACTTCCTCATGTTGAAGAGTACGGATGGTGCCTGGGGCTGGGGATGCGTGTGCCTGCAGCGTGAGCGCCAGTAACAATGCTCAGCAGGCCATCACCTTCATACATGAGTATTATTAGTATTTTAAGGCGGGAGGGAGGGGGGGAGGGAATACTTTTGCCCCAGGTACAACTGACAACATTCTGACACCCATCAGCAGACCACACAGTACATAACCACCCTCTGGTCATGTCTAATTGAAATTTCTTGTCATTTTCTTGTCTCTTCTAATCTAGTGGGTGATGCTGACAACCAATATGGCCGCCATTACATAGCTTCCCTAGGTGGGTGGAGTTATTTTAGCTGTCATATCGATTGTCACGTGGCTTTCCTGCCCCCCAAAAATAGATGTCACATAATACTACATTTCTCAGACAGTTCCACTTCCGAGATGTACCTCATCATTGGGAAGCTCCCTGAGAAAAGTGGACAAGCCCTTTAAGTGAGATCATATTTCTAAGCAGTGATGTTTGTAAAGGGGATGGGCGGTGACAACGATAGATGTCACTATTAAAGGGTCTTAAATGGGTTGTCTGGGCTACAGACATTCATGTCCTATCCTTAAGAGAGGTCCTTAATATCAGATTGTGTGGGTACGACAGCCCCACCGATCAACTATTTTGGGCTGCTGCAAACAGCGCCGTATACCATGTAGTGGCCGTGTCTGGGTACTGCATCTCGCCTCCCATTCAAGTTAATGGGAAATGAGCTTCAGTACATTGGCGCCAGAAATTACACAGTGTACGGAGCCTTCTGCGTCCGCTCTGCACACTGTTAGCTCCCGATGCTGTGGCCCCCACCGATCTGATATTGATGACCTATCCTGGGAATAAGCCATAAATATCTGCAGCACAGAGAAACAAGTTAAGCCCATCTGTCAGCAGATTTGTCCCTATGACACTGGCTGACCTGTTACATGTGCGCTTGGCAGCTGAAGGCATCTGTGTTGGTCCCATGTTCATATGTGTCCACATTGCTGAGAAAAATGATTTTTTATTATATGCAAATGAGCCTCTAGGAGCAATGGGGGCGTTACCATTACACCCAGAGACTCGGCTCTCTCTGCAACTGCTGTGCCTTTTCCACTTTGACAGCACCAGGCAGGCGGGAGGAGGTTTTCACTGCCTGTCCCTCTCAATCAAAGTGCAAGTGGTGCTGCAGTTGCAGACAGAGCAGAGCCTCTAGGTGTAACGGCAACGCCCCTGTTGCTCCTAGAGGCTCATTTGCATATATTAAAATATAATTTTTCTCAGCAATGGCTGAATGAATGGCATTAATTATCACTTTATCATTAATTATTGTTTCCCCAGCGAAATCAAGAGTCTATGTGATCTCCATCCTGTGGCTTATCAGCAGCTGGGAAACTACAATTCCCAGCATGCAACCTGCATCTATCAAGGCATGCTGGGAGTTATAGTTTTACAGCAGCTGGCCAGTTCCCCCTCCTGTCTTGATGACTTCATTTGCATGCTGCGTATGTGCCAGATGTCACTTGAGGTGGCTTGTGATGATGTATCTCGCTTCTGAGGCATCAGTCAAGCCAAGGGCGTGACTCTTTAGAAGAGCGGCTCCACCCTCTTGACTCTTTACATGCATTAGAATACAGCCTTGTTTCACCGCTTGATGCCGAATCTGCGGAAATGTAGAAGAATATCATTGTGACGTCCTAGGTAACAGGCTGACGGAGGTTTGGGGTCATAATTCCTCATGATGGGTTACCTTTAAATGAAGCCACTCGGATTTATATGTCACGCGCTGGCGGCGGCACTGCCTATGAAAAGTGCAAGCTTGGCAAGCATGTAAAAGTCCTTGTTGTTCGAGGGTTTAAGGCTGTTCTCATTCTGGCGTCATGTGCACAGTCAGGACCGTACTGGCATTTACCTTGTCTGGGACACCTGTCTCCCAGGACTTAACAGCTGATCTGAACGTGCGGACATTGTGTACCATGGGAGTCTGCACCTCAGGAGTCAGGTGGATTAGTGGACGGCAGGTATTAGATGTATGCAGCCTGATCTGAATGGCGTCATAAAATATACCAGGTGGGTCTAAGGCTACTTTCATACTAGCATTTACATTTTCCGGTATTGAGATCCGTCATAGGATCTCAATACCGGAGAAAAACGCTTCCCTTTTGTCACCATTCATCGTCAATGGGGACAAAACTTAACTGAACAGAACGGAATGCTCCAAAATGCATCCCGTTCCGTTTGGTTGCGTTCCCATAACGGAGAGCGGTTTGCAGCATGCTGTGGTTTTCTTTCCATCCTGGGAATGCGGAGGAAAACGGATCTGTCATGACCCACAATGCAAGTCAATGGGGACAGATCCGTTTAACTCTTTCACAATAGAAAACGGATCCGTTCCCCATTGACTTTCAATGGAGTTCATGACGGATCTGTCTTGGCAATGTTACAGATAATACAACCGGATCCGTTCATAACGGATGCAGACGGTTGTATTATCAGTAACGGAAGCGTTTCTGCTGAACCCTGCCGAAGAGTTAAAGTAGCCTAATACATAGCACGAGTGCAAAAGTTATCGGCAGGTGTGGAAAATATGCGGCAAAAGTAAGAATGCATCAGGAAGGCGTCTTATTAGCTCCAAATTTATTCTGCAGCAGGACAACGACCCCAAACATACAACCAATGTCATTAAAGGGAACCTGTCAGTGGGTGGCCGCTAGCACATCCGCAATACCCAGTCCCCATAGCTCTGTGTGCTTTTATTGTGTAAAACAAACGATTTGATACATATGCAAATTTACCTGAGATGAGTCCTGTCCCTGACTCATCTCACGTACAGGACTCATCACAGGGTAATTTGCATATGTATCAAATCGGTCTTTTCACACAATAAAAGCACACAGAGCTATGGGGACTGGATATTGCGGATGTGCTAGCGGCCATCTAGCAACCCATGTCCTCAGCTCTATACACAAAATCCCGGTGACAGGTTCCCTTTAAGAACTATCTACAGCATAAAGAAGAACAAGGAGTCCTGGAAGTGATGAGATGGCCTCTACAGAGTCCTCAACATCATCCAGCCTGTCTGGGATTACATGAAGAGACAAAACGATCTGAGCAAGCCTACATCCACAGAAGATCTATAGTTATATTTCCAAGATGCTGAGATGTTGTATAGTTAGATCTCATAGATGATGGAACAACCTCCCTGCCGAGTTCCTCCAGGTGTACCTAGAAGAACTGAGGATGCTCTGAAGGCAAAGAGGGGTCACACCAAATATTGCTTTTGATTGATTCCTTCACTTTGCATTTTGATAATAATAAACTATTAACACTTCTATTTTTTGAAAGCCTTCTCAGGCACTGACGTTACCTAATTCCGTTATATGTTCCGTTATAACGGAATTTTAGAACGGAATGCAAAATGCAAACCTTTAAGGCCTCTTTCAGACGGGCGTCCCGGGTGCATTGTGAGTGCGCACACAATTTCAGTCATTTTAACTGCGATTGCATTGCGTTGTTCAGTTTTTATCGCTCGGGTGCAATGCGTTTTGCACGCGCGTGATAAAAAACTGAATGTGGTACCCAGATCCGAACTTCTTCACTGAAGTTCGGGTTTGGGTTCGGTGTTGTGTAGATGTAATTATTTTCCCTTATAACATGGTTACAAGGGAAAATAATAGCATTCATAATACAGAATACTTACAAAAATGTTGCTTTAGGGGGTTAAAAAATGAAACAAAATTAACTCACCTCATCCTGTTGTTCGCGCAGACGGCATCGTCTTCTTTCTTCTTCTTTGAGGACCTGCAAAAGGACCTTTGATGACGTAATTGCACTCCCCACGTAGTGACGTCAGTGCAGGTCCTGCTGAATGAAGATAGAAGATTCTTCTATCTTCATTCAGCAGGACCTGCGCTGACGTTACCGCGCTCACCACGTAGTGAGCGCAATTACGTCATCAATAGTTCTTTTGCAGGTCCTCAAAGAAGAAGAAAGAAGACGATGCCGGCTGTGCGATCAAGTGGATGAGGTGAGTTTATTATTTATTTTTTTTTAACCCCTTAAGCAACATTTTACTAAGTATTCTGTATTAAAAATGCTATTATTTTCCTTTATGACCATGTTATAAGGGAAAATAATACAGTGAATAGACTTTAATCAATTTACTAACATTATCTCCTAGCAACCATGAGTGAAAATCGCATTGCATCCGCACTTGCTTGCGGATGGTTGCTATTTTCACGCAGATCCATTTATTTCTATGGGGCCTGTGTTGCGTGAGAAAGGCAGAATATAGAACATGCTGCGATTTTCACGTAACGCACAAGTGATGCGTGAAAATCACCGCTCATCTGCACAGCCCCATTGAAGTGAATGGGTCCGGATTCAGTGCGGTTGCAATGCGTTCACCTCACGCATTGCACCCGCATGGATTTCTCGCCCGCGTGAAAGGGGCCTAATAGTCCTGTCGACAGGACTATTTTTTCAGTCATGTACAGTACAGACCAAAAGTTTGGACACACCTTCTCATTCAAAGAGTTTTCTTTATTTTCATGACTATGAAAATTGTAGATTCACACTGAAGGCATCAAAACGATGAATTAACACATGTGGAATTATATACATAACAAACAAGTGTGAAACAACTGAAAATATGTCATATTCTAGGTTCTTCAAAGTAGCCACCTTTTGCTTTGATTACTGCTTTGCACACTCTTGGCATTCTCTTGATGAGCTTCAAGAGGTAGTCCCCTGAAATGGTTTTCACTTCACAGGTGTGCCCTGTCAGGTTTAATAAGTGGGATTTCTTGCCTTATAAATGGGGTTGGGACCATCAGTTGCGTTGAGGAGAAGTCAGGTGGATACACAGCTGATAGTCCTACTGAATAGACTGTTAGAATTGGTATTATGGCAAGAAAAAAGCACCTAAGTAAAAAAAAAACGAGTGGCCATCATTACTTTAAGAAATGAAGGTCAGTCAGTCAGCCGAAAAATTGCGAAAACTTTGAAAGTAAGGGCTATTTGACCATGAAGGAGAGTGATGGGGTGCTGCGCCAGATGACCTGGCCTCCACAGTCACCGGACCTGAACCCAATCGAGATGGTTTGGGGTGAGCTGGACCGCAGAGTGAAGGCAAAAGGGCCAACAAGTGCTAAGCATCTCTGGGAACTCCTTCAAGACTGTTGGAAGACCATTTCAGGGGACTACCTCTTGAAGCTCATCAAGAGAATGCCAAGAGTGTGCAAAGCAGTAATCAAAGCAAAAGGTGGCTACTTTGAAGAACCTAGAATATGACATATTTTCAGTTGTTTCACACTTGTTTGTTATGTATATAATTCCACATGTGTTAATTCATAGTTTTGATGCCTTCATAGTCATGAAAATAAAGAAAACTCTTCGAATGAAAAGGTGTGTCCAAACGTTTGGTCTGTACTGTATAACGGAACCAAATGGAACCGTTATGTGTCCCCATAGACATGTTTTAGGACAGAGCAAAACGGAATGCCTCTTGAAGGGTTCTGTTTTGCATTCCGTCCTAAAATTCCATTATATTTTGTTATAACTCAATCTACAACGGAATTCCGTAACGCCAA